>NC_056430.1:22477365-22834865 GCF_018296145.1 Oncorhynchus tshawytscha | reverse complement strand
GATCTTTCTCTCCATAGGCGACGTGAATAAGACCTTTAAAATAGGTTAACATTCTCAAGGCCACGGCGCCAGATGGATTACCAGGATGCGTACTCAGAGCATGCACTAAACAGCTGGCAAGTGTCTTCACTGACATTTCCAACCTCTCCCTGACCCAGTCTGTAATACATATATGTTTCAAGCAGACTATCACTGTCCCTGTGCCCAAGAACGCCAAGGTAACCTAAATGACTATCGCCTCGTAGCACTTATATCTGTAGCCATGAAATGCATTGAAAAACTGGTCATGGCTCACATCAACACCATAATCCCAGACATCCTGCACCTTCTCCAATTCGCTTACCGCCCCAACAGATCCAAGGATTGCGCAATCTTTATTTCACTCCACACTGCCTTCTCCCACCTGGACAAAAGGAATACCTATGTGAGAATGCTGTTCATTGACTATAGCTCAGTGTTCAACACCATAGTCCCCTCCAATCCCATCGATAAACTCAGGACCCTGGGACTGAACACCTCCCTCTGCAAGTGGATCCTGTACTTCCTGATGGGCCTCCCCCAGTTGGTGAAGGTAGGCAACAACACATCCACCACGCTGACCCTCAACACGGGGGCCCCTCAGGGGTGCGTGCTTAGTCCTCTCCTGTACTCCCTAATCCATGACTGCGGGGCCACCATGACTCCAACACCATCATTAAGTTTTCTGATGACACAACGGTGGTTGGCCTGATCACTAACGACGATGAGACAGCCAATAGGGAGGAGGTCAGTGATCTGGCAGTGTGGGGCCAAGACAACAACCTCTCCCTCAACGTCAGTAAGATACAGTAAAGGAGCTGATCGTCGACTACAGGAAATAGAGTGCTGAGCACGCCCAAATGCACATCGACGGGGCTGTAATGGAGAGGGTCGAGAGCTTCAAGTTCCTCGGTTTCCAAATCACTAAGGAATTATCATGTTCCACACACACCAACACAGTTGTGAAGAAGGCACAACAATGCCTCTTCCCCCTCAGGAGGCTCAAAAGGTTTGGCATGGGCCCTCAGATCCTCAAAAAGTTCTACAGCTGAAATATAGACAGCTTCTTGACTGGCTGCATCACTGCTTGGTATGTCAACTGCTTGACATCCGACCACAAAGTGCTACAGAGGGTACCCCAAGCCATAATCCTGCTAAATAGTTAGTCTGTGTAGCTATTTAGTTAAGTATTTAATTATCTGCATTGACCATTTTTGCACAAACTCTTTTGACTCATCACATACATTGCTGCTACTGTTTATCATCTATGCTGTTGCCTGGTCACTTTATCCCTACGTGTATGTACATATCTAAATCAATTACCTCGTACGAATGCACATCCACTCGGTACTGGTACTGCTACCCCGTGTATATAGCCATTGTATTTATTCCTTGTGTTAACATTTTTCCCTCTACATTGTTGGGAAGGGCCCGTAACCACATTTCACTGTTAGTCTACACCTGTTGTTTAAGAAGCATGTGACAAATAAAATATGATTTGATTTGCAGCATTCCATAACGTATTCATATCTTTGTATGAATCACTGCTGTAACCATGAAGCAATGTCTTGTCTTGACTGTCCCTGATCTGTAAAGATGATTCTGGGGCATTGGCTTGAGTCAGAGAAATACAAACAGTATCTGAGAGTGGATCTAATTTATTTTACCTTTATTTAACTAGGCAAGTCAGTTAAGAACAAATTATTATTGTCAATGACGGCCTGGGAACAGTGGGTTAACTGCCTGTTCAGGGGCAGAACCACAGATTTGTCCCTTGTCAGCTAGGGGATATGAACTTGCAACCTTTCAGTTACTAGTCCAACGCTCTAACCACTAAGCTACCCTGCCACCCCAGTGTCTCAGTGATCTTCTTAAACCGTCTTGTTCAGGATCGCAAAGTGGTATAATGGCAGTCTTAATGTAATAAACCTCAGCTCAGGCTGAAATAAAAATGCATTTACATTCCTGTGACAACCAGACAAGTGTTTGCTGGGTGGCAAACTAAGCAGTGCTCCTTTGAACTGATGGAGCAGCCAGCCGACTGATGTATTCTGACAGACAGAATTGTGCCATTTCTGTCTTTCCCCTGTCAATAACTGACTAGCATGTCTGCTGCGAAAGGCCAGACATGTCCTGTCTCTGTCTGAGGGAGCTCAGTCAATGTTGACGACAGACACAGACTGCCCCAGCAGCACAACAACAGCAACATGAGCTACACCTAAACTAATTAAACAATGGAGCTGATGAGGCCCTGAATGAATGAAATCAGAATGATTTAGAAAATGTCTCTATGTTTTCAGTAAACAGAATAAGTCTGAATATATTTCCTCTGGTGAAATGGAATAAACTCACAAAATGTCTCCACGGCCTCACACATTTTTACGTTGTCTTCCACATAAAGCAACCCTTTTAGAGTAAATACTAATATTATCTCCCCCATTCCCCCTGTCACCATCCACATCCTCCTCTTCCACACCTCTAACCCCTCTCTCTTCACCATCTCCCTTGTTTTCCACCTTCTACTGATTAATTCCCTCCTATCCCTGCACCCTTCTTCTCTCCACTTTCAACCCCTCTCTCTTCCATCTCCTCTCCCCCACCTCCCACCACACCCCACCTTTGTATTCTGCACTCCCACCCCCTCCTCCTCTCCTCTCTCCTCCCTTCTCCTCCGATCTCCACCCCACCTCTCTCCTTTCCCCCACCTCACACCACACCCCACCATCATATCCTGCAATCCCACCCTCCTCCTCTCCTCTCCCCTCTCCTCGGCTGTGAACGCTCCTATCCGACACAGCCCATCAATCAGGCTGACATTATCTGTGTTTAACAGGCCCAAATCAGGCCCCGTCCACAGATTTATGCTAATCTAACAGGTTGTTTGTACGGCTGAGTGGTCCTGTGCAGGAACCTCATTTATACGCAAATCTATCCCCAATAAAACCCACCCACTGTGACCGCAAAGCAGTGTTTGTCAAGGAGGAAAACACACACTCTCTCACACACAGAGGAAGCACTTCTAATTCGAACCCCACTCACACTGTCAAGTGTAGCTCGTCTGAAGCCCTTGTATCACAACTGGAGCAGCTACTTGGACACATTTCAATGTGTTACAATAACATACATGTTGAACAAAGCCAAAGAGTTTGATACAGTATCAGCTCTCAGCTCCCTGAGCTCAGACATGATCTTTTACTATGGTAATTACCCAAGAGATATGAAAATATTAGTCCCTTATAAGAGGGATATAACCATGTTTAGGGTGATTGTGGTGCATCTTCACTCAGCAGACACTCCCGTATTGGAGCGAGGTTCTGGTCTGCTGAGGGTGACTTTGCAGTGAGGTGTATATGTCTAGTTGTGGGCTCATTGACTTTGATAAGGTGAGGCTAAAACTCAGGCTCCCAGAGAAAAGGGGAGTGACACTCTCACCCACTCAGCAATAACATCCTCTCTCTCTGCCCAGAGTGAGGTGCATAATGATGTCAGGGGACAGTATAGCTGCCATACATGTCCTGTTTAAAGTGAAGATGACAAAGTCAACCGTTTTCTCTCTTTTAAAAAGGTGAATGCCCAGAGAAATCATTAAGCAGCACCGGCAGGTGGGTGGATGTGTTGGCTTCTCTGTGTTCCCTAACTTCCGGTCTAACTTGTTCTTGATCAAAAGCTACTTTGGCAGGGCTAGGGCCCAAAAACAGCTAACACAACACAAATTGGTTTTCGGCATGAGAGACCTGCACCCTGCAGCCACCTATCTGTGATCTGTCTGTGTGCAGTACAAGAGTTTGTTTGATGGTATATAGAGGACTAAAAGTGTGTGCGCGTGTGTGTGCGTGTGCACTGCGTACAGATGTAGGATCTTAATTTGATCACGCTGTTGCAGGACATTTAAAACATGTAGATTATTTGAAGTTAAAAAGGCTTCTGGCTTTTTAATTTCCAATTTTAAATTTCAGATTTGATTTTCCCTTACGGAAAATGCATCAACCACTACAAAAAAGTTAATGAACTATAATCCACATAATAATTCACATTTCCTGTTGCTGCAGGATTCTTTTCCTGCTGTAGAAAACTGGCTTAAATTAAGATTCCACATCTACATGGTCAGTGCATTGAACAAACAGAAGGCCCACGTACCACACAAGCACACAAGCAGATACTGTTATTGGGAGAGAGAGACCATTACTGTGACAAAACAAAGACGTGGACTCGGAGTCGACTGTCTTTCATGGCCCTGCAAACTGACAGGAAACAAGAAAAAAGCTGCTGTTATATGTTTCCTATCTATTCTCCCTGAAAAACATCAGTCAAATCTTCCCTCCATGGTCATAGATTCAGTCTCTCCGTTCCTATTAGTGTAACTGTTTCCTGGTGAGCACTGTCAAAACGACAGAGTGCCATTGTTGATGACATTGAGTAAATGAGCCTGAGAGAGAGAGAAAACAAAGGTGCTTCCGTGAGGTAGGCTATTTCCTTTAACCTCCAGAGCCACCATGTGGCCACCAGTGATACAGCAGGACATTGAACCAGAACAAACGGCACAGCAAAACTATAAATAACAGAACAGTAACACTAACTGAAAAACCGAGGAAAACTAATGTGTGGATCGTAACACCAGATCAATTATTTTCTATTTTATAAGTCCTTTCTGTATAACACAGCATTCCAGCAAACAAGTCCTAAACTTCTCCCAATTAATAGAAAAGCTCTAATGAATCGCAGCAGTGGAGGAACTGAGTTGTCTGGCTGCTGTTGTTGGGGAAGGAAAGCAGCGTGTGAAATCAGAGGGCAGAGGAGACCCCAGCTGACCTTCACAAAAGACTGGGACTGCAATTAGTGCTGTGCACACCCCACCGCCGAAAACACCACCTCACCAGCGCCTGCCTCCGCTCCCTCTGTCATAAAGAAACTAATACCATCAGTCACCAACACTGGATGCTGGTGGCATTTCTGTGCCAGCTAAAGGTCACCTTGCACTCCAGGCAAAAACTTGAGGAAGAGAGAAAAAATGGTGAAGGATAATTAAGGAAATAGTCATAATTAAATGAGAAACAGAGACTCTGGGGGAAGTGGAGGTGGAGGGCATGCCTGGAGAGGTTTGACTCAGCACTACTGTCCCTTTGGCTTCCTGAAATATTTATGGGCTTGTCTTCGTCACTTTTTTGGCCACGAGGGGAACCATGGTAATGAATTATGCAAATCACAACGCATTAGCTTGTGGGTGTCAATTAGTGTTGGGTGGCAAACGTGTTTTAGCCCTGGACAGGGTCTTCCTCTGAGGGGAGTGATAATGGAAACAGGGAGGGTGGGGTCAGTTGTGGGAGGAGAAGTTATCTATATTATTATGCTTATTACTGAGACAGTTCTCACACTCTCCTACTAAGACAAGCAGCTCTTACATTAGTCTATATGTCCTACAGTAGCACTAAACCGTCTATGAGTCAAGCACAGGGAAATGGTGTAGAAATAATAGCCTACTAACCAGTCTATCTACCCCGAATGGATCTCACACATTTTGTGACAGTTGGCA
This sequence comes from Oncorhynchus tshawytscha, assembly GCF_018296145.1. NCBI lineage: Eukaryota > Metazoa > Chordata > Actinopteri > Salmoniformes > Salmonidae > Oncorhynchus > Oncorhynchus tshawytscha. The sequence continues at coordinate 22,829,317 of NC_056430.1, read as the reverse complement.
GATGACTGAAAATGTTATATGCTGCGGGCTATGTTATCCAATGACATGGTGCTTGCCTTCATGCCCCTGAAACAGGTCCTTCTAGATCCTATTGTGCTGTCATGGGGACAAATGAAGTGTCAATGAGGAGGTATGCTTAATGACAGACTCCAGGCACACATGTGGCCTCAATGAAAAACAAATGAACCTCATGTGGGGTTAGGTGGAGAGCAGGTCCTACTGTACCTGTCTGTCCCCGGTGGTTACGACTGCCAGCGGACACCGGGCAACCGCAGAACATCACCACGGCGAAAAGGAGGGCCACTTGCAAAGGCCACACTGAGCTCCCCCACAACTTCATCCTGAGATAGAAGGGGGGGGGGGGTCAAACAAATCAGTTTTTCCTCTGTTTTAAAGGAAAGAGAGGAGTGGGGACTTCAAAAAGAAGAGGACAATGAAATAGAACCAGTCTTACCTTCCTGTCCTCGCTGTCCTCCTTTCTGGTCAGTCTTGCTCTGAGTAGGATGCTCTATGGGATAAGGGTCACTGTCATGGCAAACACGTTCTCCACCTCTTCCTCTTTCTCCTCTCATACAGCACCGGCCCCTGGGAGTACAGATGGGGCAGTCAGAGAGAGAGTCCCCTAGTGGCTCCTATGTGTGTCCCAGCACCAGCCCCCCTCCCATGCTCCGGGCCCTGTCCCTTCCTGCTGTAGCGGGCTGTATGGGGGGCCCCGTGGTGATGGAGAGGAGATGTGAGGGCCAGGGTTCTGTCACAGATTCATTGTTTACAGTGGGCTCACCTACCCCCAGGCTCTACGTGATCCCCTCTACATCACACACAGCTTCAGAGAGAGGAGTCCAGCAGAGAGGCAGGCAGAACTCAAAGAACTCACACAGAGAGAAACACACCAAACATGAACATATACACACACACACTCACACAGAGAGTAAACATAAGAAACACACAAAGCACAGATAATCCCATACACAAACATTTAGTTCAAACAAGCCAAAAACACACACACACACACACACACACACAGAGAGAGAGAGAGTATCATAGATGAGAAACACACTAAAGCACAGATAATCCCATACACAAACATTTAGTTCAAACAAGCCAAAAACACACACACACACACACACACACACACACACACACACACAGAGAGAGAGAGTATCATAGATGAGAAACACACTAAAGCACAGATAATCTCATACACAAACATTCAGTTCAAACAAGCCAAAACACACACACACACATACACACACAAACACTGTTTGTTGGGTACATTCAGATGGCACTGGAGACTGCAGGAGACTCCGACATGTCTGTACCTGTACACACACACATATACACACACCCCAGTGTTTCTGCACCCCAGTGAACGAGTGTGTCAATATCTGTGATACGGACCTCTTACAGAGCCAGCAGGCCCAGTGTTGGCAGTCTGTTCTTAAACCTAAGTACCCTTACAACAGATGAACTATCAACTTTTCTCTCATGTTTTACTGGATTATTTCAATTCATTAGTATGGTTTTATTCACCTGGGAATATTGTACATGTTAGGTAGCGGAGTATTCAGTCCCTGAAATGACCTCCTCTCCTGTGAGTTGTTGAGTGTGATGCTTCTGCCCCCTGGTGGTGTAAATTGAGACCTTCTCTGAGGTAGAATAAAAGCAGACAATAAACACTCTTCTGCTAGTGCAAGTAATTAGAGATAAGACCAGAGACAAACCACTGATAACACAGGTCACCAAAGAGAGAGAAGATGTGGCAGAGTGTGAGACAGGGGGAGGGACAGACAAGTGGGAGAAAATCTGAGATAAGGAGAGAAAATCTGGATAGAGGTGGGGGGGAGGAGAGAGAGAGAAAAGGAAGGGGAGAGAGAGAGACAGAGAGAGGACAGATTTTAGGTAAGCAGGGATGGGAAAAAAACAGATGAGAGGGTAGGAGTAAAGATACAGGTAGAAAGAAAGCCAGGAGAAGAGAGAGGGGAAGGGAGGAGGAGAGAATAAGAGTACACAGACGAAGGACAGGGAAAGAGTGAGGTTAAACATGGGGGGAGGGGAGGTGAGAGAGCAAATGAGAGGTGGAGAGATCAGTCACCCGGGAATGACAGGATTATTGTACAGCTGTGGCTCTGAGTCTGACTGTGTTGGAATCAGGGACAGTATGTGCTCTACAGAGTTTATGTAAGCATCCTATGTATAGGGAATACATGTTGTGGAAAGTAAACCAAAATATATATATTTTTAGTATAAACATGGGTATTTTTTATTCTTCTATGTGCGTGTCCTCAGATACGAGTGTCCTTGTACGTGCGTGTCCTTGTATATGTCTGTCCTCGTATACGAGTGTCCTCGTATGCACGTGTTCTCGTATGCACGTGTCATTGTATGCGTGTGTCCTCGTATGCCCGTGTCCTCATATATACGTGTCCTCGTATACGCGTGTCCTCGTATGCGCGTGTCCACGTATGCACGTGTCCTCATACACGCGTGTCCTCGTATGTGAGGGTCCTCGTATGCACGTGTCCTCGTATACGCGTGTCCTCGTATACCCGTGTCCTCGTATACGCGTGTCCTCTTATGCGTGTCCTCGTATACGCGTGTCCTCTTATGCGTGTCCTCATATACGCGTGTCCTCTTATGCGTGTCCTCGTATACGCGTGTCCTCTTATGCGTGTGTCCTCATATGTGTGTGTCCTTTAATATGTGTGTCCTTGTATGTGTGTGTCCTTGTATCTGTGTGTCCTTGTATCTGTGTGTCCTTTTATCTGTGTGTCCTTGTATGTGTGTGTCCTTGTATGTGTGTGTCCTTGTATGTGTGTGTCCTTGTATGTGTGTGTCCTTATATGTGTGTGTCCTTTTATCTGTGTGTCCTTGTATCTGTGTGTCCTTTTATCTGTGTGTCCTTTTATCTGTGTGTCCTTTTTTCTGTGTGTCCTTGTATGTGTGTGTCCTTGTATGTGTGTGTCCTTGTATGTGTGTGTCCTTTTATCTGTGTTTCCTTTTTTCTGTGTGTCCTTTTATCTGTGTGTCCTTTTATCTGTGTGTCCTTTTATCTGTGTGTCCTTGTATGTGTGTGTCCTTTTATCTGTGTGTCCTTTTATCTGTGTGTCCTTTTATCTGTGTGTCCTTTTATCTGTGTGTCCTTGTATGTGTGTGTCCTTGTATGTGTGTGTCCTTGTATGTGTGTGTCCTTTTATCTGTGTGTCCTTGTATGTGTGTGTCCTTTTATCTGTGTGTCCTTTTATGTGTGTGTCCTTTTATCTGTGTGTCCTTGTATCTGTGTGTCCTTTTATCTGTGTGTCCTTGTATCTGTGTGTCCTTGTATGTGTGTGTCCTTGTATGTGTGTGTCCTTGTATGTGTGTGTCCTTTTATCTGTGTGTCCTTGTATGTGTGTGTCCTTGTATGTGTGTGTCCTTTTATCTGTGTGTCCTTTATGTGTGTGTCCTTGTATGTGTGTGTCCTTGTATGTGTGTGTCCTTGTATGTGTGTCCTTGTATGTGTGTGTCCTTATATGTGTGTGTCCTTGTATGTGTGTGTCCTTTTATCTGTGTTTCCTTTTTACTGTGTGTCCTTGTATGTGTGTGTCCTTGTATGTGTGTGTCCTTGTATGTGTGTGTCCTTTTATCTGTGTTTCCTTTTTACTGTGTGTCCTTTTATCTGTGTGTCCTTTTATCTGTGTGTCCTTTTTTCTGTGTGTCCTTGTATGTGTGTGTCCTTTTATCTGTGTGTCCTTGTATCTGTGTTTCCTTTTTACTGTGTTTCCTTTTTTCTGTGTGTCCTTGTATGCGTGTACATGAGAATTATGTGTGTATCTCCATGTACAGGACAGTGTTTGTGTGTGTAAGTGTGTGCATGTGTTAGAGATGCGTGAGTGTGTGCTAGGTGTATATGTTGTTTGTGAGAGGTGATTACGCATGCTACACCACAGCACAGTAGCACATTTCCTATTCTCTTTCTAAAGGCAGGACCACGGTGTGCATTTTTATCAGCTTACTTCTCTGACACGTTCATTAAATGAGCACAATGCTGTGTGTGTATGTGCTCTGCATTGTCCCTTTCTCCAGATGCCCCTCATTCTCCTCAGGACTACGGAGACAATGAGTACTGTCAGACACACTGACATCACCCTGCTGTCTCTTATAACACTCAATGTTCACCCTCTCAACAAACACATAGACATACACACAGACAGTTTGAACTGTACAAACACAAACGTGTGAGAATTCACATCTAAAATGCATCCATCAGCACAAACTCGGATGTACGTACGCACACACACATGCACGCACGCACACACACACACACACACACACACACACACACACACACACACACACACATGCACGCACGCACACACACACACACACACACACACGCACGCACGCACGCACACACACACACGCACACACACACACACACACACACACACACACACACACACACACACACACACACATACACTAAGACAGATACACACACACAAACATACACACTAGATGTTCTGGGGCAGATGCGGCAGCAATAGCAGAGGTGTGTGTGGGTCTAAGCTGCTGCATGCGTCAGCTGTTGAGGAATGTTAGGTTTGGCAGTGCATTAGGGAACAGTCCTAATGCAAAAGAGGAACACAAACACACAGGAACACACAGGAACACATTCATACACACAGCAGAGTTCACGATTATCTGAAGAGGGATCAGCTCTCTTTATCACTCTCTCTCTCCCTCTCTCTCTCCTTCTCTCTCTCCCTCTTTCTCTGTCTTTCTCTCTATCATTCTCTCTCTCCCTCTTTCTCTGTCTTTCTCTCTCTTTATCACTCTCTCTCTCCCTCTTTCTCTGTCTTTCTCTGTCTGTTTCTCTTTCTCTCTCTTTATCACTCTCTCTCTCCCTCTTTATCTGTCTTTCACTCTCTTTATCACTCTCTCCCTCTCTTTCCCTCTCGCTCTCCCTCTCTCTCTGTCTTTCTCTCTCTTTATCACTCTCTCTCTCCCTCTCTCTCTCCCTCTTTCTCTGTCTTTCTCTGTCTGTTTCTCTTTCTCTCTCTTTATCACTCTCTCTCTCCCTCTCTCTCTCCCTCTCTCTGTCTTTCTCTCTATCACTCTCTCTCTCCTCTCTCTCTCCCTCTCTCTCTGTCTTTCTCTCTCTTTATCACTCTCTCCCTCTCTCTCTCCCTCTCTCTCTGTCTTTCTCTCTCTTTATCACTCTCTCCCTCTCTCTCTCCCTCTCTCTCTGTCTTTCTCTCTCTTTATCACTCTCTCCCTCTCTCTCTCCCTCTCTCTCTGTCTTTCTCTCTGTTTATCACTCTCTCTCCCTCTCTCTCTCCCTCTCTCTCTCTCTGTCTTTCTCTCTGTTTATCACTCTCTCCCTCTCTCTCTCCCCTCTCTCTGTCTTTCTCTCTCTTTATCACTCTCTCTCCCTCTCTCTCTCCCTCCCTCTCTCTCTGTCTTTCTCTCTGTGTATCACTCTCTCTCCCTCTCTCTCTCCCTCTCTCTCTGTCTTTCTCTCTCTTTATCACTCTCTCTCTCCCTCTCTCTCTCTCCCTCCCTCTCTCTCTGTCTTTCGCTCTCTTTATCACTTTCTCTCTCCCTCTCTCACTCTCTCTCCCTCTCTCTCTGCCTTTCTCTCTCTTTATCACTCTCTCTCTCCCTCTCTCTCTCTCCGTCCCTCTCTCTCTGTCTTTCTCTCTCTTTATCACTCTCTCTCCCTCTCCCTCTCTCTCCCTCTCTCTGTCTTTCTCTCTGTTTATCCCTCTCTCCCTCTTTCTGTCTCGTTCTCTGTCTGTTTCTCTTTCTCTCTGTTCACCTTCTCTGTCTCTCCATCTTTCTTTTCTCGTCTTTCTTTTCACATCTCTCTCGCTGTCTCTCTCTCTCTCTCCTCTTAGGCTGAAGGTGGGATTGTGTTGATTTGCGTTGGCTTATGTAGTAATGCGTTGGCTTATGCAGTAATCTCACAGGCGTGACACAGGGGCCTCATTGACATGCAGTGAAATCCCACCTCTGTTAGAAATATATCTGTTTTCCCTGTATCCAAAGCCCATCACCTGTCAGCACTCCCTGAACACACACACGAAAACGACACAAGGCACACACATGCACACAGGCACATCACACCCAAGGAACACACTTGAATGACAAATACTGCACTACCCCGTAATGTTTTGTACACTCAGTGTAAAACCTATCCTGGGGGCTGTTTGGCTTGGCAGTGGCACTACTCTCTCTAGATGGAGAGAGAAGACTACTACCATCCACCGGGCACAGACCTCACTTCAACGTCTATTCCATGTTGGCTCAACATCATTTAATTGAAATTACGTGGAAACAACGTTGATTCAACCAGTGTTTTCCCAGTGGGCAAAGGATTCAACTAAACATGAACACTGTACATTGACACTCCTCCCAGATCTATCCTGAAAGGCTTGTATAGAAGCAGCTGGGGCAAGTGGAAAGGTTGTTGTTTCTCTGAACATGAAGCGTCAAATGTCACCTGTCCATTGGTAGATACATGGTAGTTGTTGTTGTTGTTGTAAAAGAGAATATCCATCAACAACATTCACAGTCATATAAAGGTTAATAAACACATCAGTCCATAGTCTCCGTATTCTTCAACAAATGACTAAATTGTCCAGAAACATATCAGTGGTGGCTTTAGGATACTGGACACTAAACAGACAAAACCATATCTGTGTAAAACAACTGGTGTCTGTCTCCATGGCCTGAGAAATAAGGAAAATGAAGAGCACAGAGAAAGCCCGATATAGACTTAAAAGCGTTTCACATTTCCACAGATGTGCACAATATTACAATTATGGTGGGGCACAGCAGCGAGACTCCATGTCCTGTGCATTTATCTGGCTGAGAGCCTATTACAACACACTGTTCTCTTCCTTTTCCACCAGATTGCAGAAAATGTCCAGCCCAGCCACCACTCTGGACAACAGGTATTTATGAACCATGACCTCCCTCTTTCTCTGTCTCACACAATCTCTCTCTCGTTACCCAGACATTCACTCCTCACTCAGTCTCTCTCCTCACTCAGTCTCTCTCTCCTCACTCAGTCTCTCTCTCCTGACTCAGTCTCTCTCCTCACTCAGTCTCTCTCTCCTCACTCATTCTCTCTCCTCACTCAGTCTCTCTCCTCACTCAGTCTCTCTCCTCACTCAGTCTATCTCTCCTCACTCATTCTCTCTCCTCACTCAGTCTCTCTCTCTCTCTCTCTCTCCTCAGTCAGTCTCTCTCTCCTGACTCAGTCTCTCTCCTCACTCAGTCTCTCTCTCCTCACTCATTCTCTCTCCTCACTCAGTCTCTCTCCTCAGTCTCTCTCCTCACTCTCTCTCTCAGTCTCTCTCCTCACTCAGTCTCTCTCCTCACTCAGTCTCTCTCTCCTCACTCAGTCTCTCTCCTCACTCAGTCTCTCACTCAGTCTCTCTCTCCTCACTCAGTCTCTCTCCTGACTCAGTCTCTCTCTCCTCACTCAGTCTCTCTCTCTCCTCACTCAGTCTCTCTCCTCACTCAGTCTCTCTCTCCTCAATCAGTCTCTCTCCTCACTCAGTCTCTCTCCTCACTCAGTCTCTCTCTCCTCACTCAGTCTCTCTCTTCTCACTCAGTCTCTCTCCTCACTCAGTTTCTCTCTCTCTCTCCTCACTCAGTCTCTCTCTCTCAGTCTCTCTCTCCTCACTCAGTCTCTCTCTCCTCACTCAGTCTCTCTCCTCACTCAGTCTCTCTCTCCTCACTCAGTCTCTCTCTCCTCACTCAGTCTCTCTCCTCACTCAGTCTCTCTCCTCACTCAGTCTCTCCTCACTCAGTCTCTCTCCTCACTCAGTCTCTCTCCTCACTCAGTCTCTCTCTCCTCAGTCAGTCTCTCTCTCCTCACTCAGTCTCTCTCTCCTCACTCAGTCTCTCTCTCCTCACTCAGTCTCTCCTCACTCAGTCTCTCTCTCCTCCAGTCTCTCTCTCCTCACTCAGTCTCTCTCCTCACTCAGTCTCTCTCTCTCTCAGTTTCTCTCACTCAGTCTCTCTCTCCTCACTCAGTCTCTCTCCTCACTCAGTTCTCTCTCTCCTCACTCAGTCTCTCTCTCCTCTCAGTCTCTCTCTCCTCACTCAGTCTCTCTCCTCACTCAGTCTCTCTCCTCTCAGTCTCTCTCCTCACTCAGTCTCTCTCTCCTCACTCAGTCTCTCTCCTCACTCAGTCTCTCTCTCCTCACTCAGTCTCTCTCTCCTCACTCAGTCTCTCTCCTCACTCAGTCTCTCTCTCTCTTAGTCAGTTTCTCTCCTCACTCAGTCTCTCTCACTCAGTCTCTCTCTCCTCACTCAGTCTCTCTCTCACTCAGTCTCTCTCCTCACTCAGTCTCTCTCTCCTCACTCAGTCTCTCTCTCCTCACTCAGTCTCTCTCCTCACTCAGTCTCTCTCTCCTCACTCAGTCTCTCTCTCCTCACTCAGTCTCTCTCTCTCTCCTCACTCAGTCTCTCTCTCCTCCTCAGTCTCTCTCTCCTCACTCAGTCTCTCTCAGTCTCTCTCCTCACTCAGTCTCTCTCTCCTCACTCAGTCTCTCTCTCCTCACTCAGTCTCTCAGTCACTCAGTCTCTCTCCTCACTCAGTCTCTCTCTCCTCACTCAGTCTCTCTCTCCTCACCAGTTTCTCTCTCCACTCAGTCTCTCTCTCCTCACTCAGTCTCTCTCTCTCACTCAGTTTCTCTCCTCACTCAGTTCTCTCTCCTCACTCAGTCTCTCTCTCCTCACTCAGTCTCTCTCTCCTCACTCAGTCTCTCTCTCCTCACTCAGTCTCTCTCTCCTCACTCAGTCTCTCTCCTCACTCAGTCTCTCTCTCCTCACTCAGTCTCTCTCTCCTCACTCAGTCTCTCTCTCCTCACTCAGTCTCTCTCTCCTCACTCAGTCTCAGTCTCTCTCCTCACTCAGTCTCTCTCTCCTCACTCAGTCTCTCTCTCCTCACTCAGTCTCTCTCTCCTCTCAGTCTCTCTCCTCACTCAGTCTCTCTCTCCTCACTCAGTCTCTCTCCTCACTCAGTCTCTCTCTCCTCACTCAGTCTCTCTCTCCTCACTCAGTCTCTCTCTCTCTCCTCACTCAGTCTCTCTCCTCACTCAGTCTCTCTCAATCAGTCTCTCTCTCCTCACTCAGTCTCTCTCCTCACTCAGTCTCTCTCTCCTCACTCAGTCTCTCTCCTCACTCAGTCTCTCTCTCCTCACTCAGTCTCTCTCTCCTCACTCAGTCTCTCTCTCCTCACTCAGTCTCTCTCCTCACTCAGTCTCTCTCTCCTCACTCAGTCTCAGTCTCTCTCCTCACTCAGTCTCTCTCTCCTCACTCAGTCTCTCTCTCTCAGTCTCACTCCTCACTCAGTCTCTCTCCTCCTCACTCAGTCTCTCTCTCCTCACTCAGTCTCTCTCTCCTCACTCAGTCTCTCTCCTCACTCAGTCTCTCTCTCCTCACTCAGTCTCTCTCTCCTCACTCAGTCTCTCTCTCCTCACTCAGTCTCTCTCTCCTCACTCAGTCTCTCTCCTCACTCAGTCTCTCTCTCCTCACTCAGTCTCTCTCACTCAGTCTCTCTCTCCTCACTCAGTCTCTCTCTCACTCAGTCTCTCTCTCCTCAGTCAGTCTCTCTCCTCACTCAGTCTCTCTCCTCACTCAGTCTCTCTCTCCTCACTCAGTCTCTCTCTCTCCTCACTCAGTCTCTCTCTCACTCTCTCTCCTCACTCAGTCTCTCTCTCCTCACTCAGTCTCTCTCTCCTCACTCAGTCTCTCTCTCCTCACTCAGTCTCTCCTCCTCAGTCTCTCTCAGCCTCTCTCTCTCCTCACTCAGTCTCTCTCTCCTCACTCAGTCTCTCTCTCCTCACTCAGTCTCTCTCCTCTCAGTCTCTCTCTCCTCACTCAGTCTGTCTCTAATTAACAAGGTCTCTCCTCCTCAGTCTCTCTCTCCTCACTCAGTCTCTCTCTCCTCACTCAGTCTCTCTCCTCACTCAGTCTCTCTCTCCTCACTCAGTCTCTCTCCTCACTCAGTCTCTCTCTCTCCTCACTCAGTCTCTCTCTCCTCACTCAGTCTCTCTCTCACTCAGTCTCTCTCTCCTCAATCATTCTCTCTCCTCACTGTCTCTCTCTTCTCACTCAGTCTCTCTCTCCTCACTCAGTCTCTCTCTCCTCACTCAGACTTTCACTCCTCACTCAGTCTCTCACTCCTCACTCAGTCTCTCTCCTCACTCAGTCTCTCTCCTCGCTCAGTCTCTCTAATCACTCAGTCTCTCTCTCCTCACTCAGTCTCTCTCTCCTCACTCAGTCTCTCTCCTCACTCAGTCTCTCTCCTCACTCAGTCTCTCTCCTCACTCAGACTCTCTCCTCAGTCAGTCTCTCTCTCCTCACTCAGTCTCTCTCTCTCTCAGTCTCTCTCTCCTCACTCAGTCTCTCTCTCCTCACTCAGTCTCTCTCTCCTCACTCAGTCTCTCTCTCCTCACTCAGTCTCTCTCCTCACTCAGTCTCTCTCTCCTCACTCAGTCTCTCTCCTCACTCAGTCTCTCTCTCCTCACTCAGTCTCTCTCTCCTCACTCAGTCTCTCTCCTCACTCAGTCTCTCTCTCCTCACTCAGTCTCTCTCCTCACTCAGTCTCTCTCTCCTCACTCAGTCTCTCTCTCCTCACTCAGTCTCTCTCTCCTCACTCAGTTTCTCTCCTCACTCAGTCTCTCTCTCCTCACTCAGTCTCTCTCTCCTCACTCAGTCTCTCTCTCCTCACTCAGTCTCTCTCTCCTCACTCAGTCTCTCTCCTCACTCAGTCTCTCTCTCCTCCTCAGTCTCTCTCCTCACTCAGTCTCTCTCTCCTCACTCAGTCTCTCTCTCCTCACTCAGTCTCTCTCCTCACTCAGTCTCTCTCTCCTCACTCAGTCTCTATCTCCTCACTCAGTCTCTCTCTCCTCACTCAGTCTTTCTCTCCTCGCTCAGTCTCTCTCTCCTCACTCAGTCTCTCTCCTCACTCAGTCTCTCACTCCTCACTCAGTCTCTCTCTCCTCACTCAGTCTGTCTCTAATTAACAAGGTCTCTCTATCCTCACTCAGTCTCTCTAGCCTCACTCAGTCTCTCTATCCTCACTCAGTCTCTCTCTCCTCACTCAGTCTCTCTCTCCTCACTCAGTTTCTCTCTCCTTACTCAGTTTCTCTCCTCACTCAGTCTCTCACTCCTCACTCAGTCTCTCTCTTCTCACTCAGACTTTCTCTCCTCACTCAGTCTCTCTCCTTACTCAGTCTCTCTCCTCACTCAGTCTCTCTCTCCTCACTCAGTCTCTCTCTCCTCACTCAGTCTCTCTCTCCTCACTCAGTTTCTCTCCTCACTCAGTCTCTCTCTCCTCACTCAGTCTCTCTCCTCACTCAGTCTCTCTCTCCTCACTCAGTCTCTCTCTCCTCACTCAGTTTCTCTCCTCAGTCAGTCTCTCTCTCCTCACTCAGTCTCTCTCTCCTCACTCAGTCTCTCTCCTCACTCAGTCTCTCTCCTCACTCAGTCTCTCTCCTCGCTCAGTCTCTCTCTCCTCACTCAGTTTCTCTCCTCACTCAGTCTCTCTCTCGTCACTCAGTTTCACTCCTCACTCAGTCTCTCAATCCTCACTCAGTCCCTCTCCTCACTCAGTCTCTCTCCTCGCTCAGTCTCTCTAATCACTCAGTCTCTCTCTCCTCACTCAGTCTCTCTCTCCTCACTCAGTCTCTCTCCTCACTCAGTCTCTCTCCTCCTCACTCTCTCTCTCTCTCTCTCTCTCCTCACTCAGTCTCTCTCTCCTCACTCAGTCTCTCTCTCCTCACTCAGTCTCTCTCTCCTCACTCAGTCTCTCTCTCCTCACTCAGTCTCTCTCCTCACTCAGTTTCTCTCCTCACTCAGTCTCTCTCTCCTCACTCAGTCTCTCTCTCCTCACTCAGTCTCTCTCTCCTCACTCAGTCTCTCTCCTCACTCAGTCTCTCTCTCCTCACTCAGTCTCTCTCTCTTCACTCAGTTTCTCTCTCCTCCTCAGTTCTCTCTCCTCCTCAGTCAGTTTCTCTCCTCACTCAGTCTCTCTCTCCTCACTCAGTCTCTCTCTCAGTCTCTCTCCTCACTCAGTCTCTCTCTCCTCACTCAGTCTCTCTCTCCTCACTCAGTCTCTCTCTCCTCACTCAGTCTCTCTCTCCTCCTCAGTCAGTCTCTCTCTCCTCACTCAGTTTCTCTCCTCTCAGTCTCTCCTCTCAGTCTCTCTCCTCACTCAGTCTCTCTCTCCTCTCAGTCTCTCTCTCCTCACTCAGTCTCTCTCTCCTCACTCAGTCTCTCTCTCCTCACTCAGTCTCTCTCTCTCCTCACTCAGTCTCTCTCTCCTCACTCAGTCTCTCTCTCCTCACTCAGTCTCTCTCTCCTCACTCAGTCTCTCTCTCCTCACTCAGTCTCTCTCCTCCTCAGTCTCTCCTCTCAGTCTCTCCTCACTCAGTCTCTCTCCTCACTCAGTCTCTCTCTCCTCACTCAGTCTCTCAGTTTCTCTCCTCACTCAGTCTCTCTCTCCTCACTCAGTCTCTCTCCTCACTCAGTCTCTCTCTCCTCACTCAGTCTCTCTCTCCTCACTCAGTCTCTCTCTCCTCCTCAGTCTCTCTCTCCTCACTCAGTCTCTCTCTCCTCACTCAGTCTCTCTCTCCTCACTCAGTCTCTCTCTCCTCACTCAGTCCTCAGTCTCTCTCCTCACTCAGTCTCTCTCTCCTCACTCAGTTTCTCTCCTCACTCAGTCTCTCTCTCTCTCTCTCCTCACTCAGTCTCTCTCTCCTCACTCAGTCTCTCTCCTCACTCAGCTCAGTCTCTCTCCTCACTCAGTCTCTCTCTCCTCACTCAGTCTCTCTCTCCTCACTCAGTCTCTCTCTCCTCACTCAGTCTCTCTCTCTCAGTCTCTCTCAGTCAGTCTCTCTCTCCTCACTCTCTCTCTCTCAATCAGTCTCTCTCCTCACTCAGTCTCTCTCTCCTCACTCAGTCTCTCTCTCCTCACTCAGTCTCTCTCTCCTCACTCAGTCTCTCTCTCTCTCTCAGTCTCTCTCCTCACTCAGTCTCTCTCTCCTCACTCAGTCTCTCTCTCCTCACTCAGTCTCTCTCTCCTCACTCAGTCTCTCTCTCTCTCCTCACTCAGTCTCTCTCTCCTCAGTCAGTCTCTCTCCTCACTCAGTCTCTCTCTCCTCACTCAGTCTCTCTCCTCACTCAGTCTCTCTCTCTCCTCAGTCTCTCTTCTCACTCAGTCTCTCTCCTCACTCAGTCTCTCTCCTCACTCAGTCTCTCTCTCTCAGTCTCTCTCTCCTCACTCAGTCTCTCTCTCCTCACTCAGTCTCTCTCTCCTCACTCAGTCTCTCTTTCCTCACTCAGTCTCTCTCTCCTCACTCAGTCTCTCTCTCCTCACTCAGTCTCTCTCTCCTCACTCAGTCTCTCTCTCCTCACTCAGTCTCTCTCTCCTCACTCAGTCTCTCTCCTCACTCAGTCTCTCTCCTCACTCAGTCTCCTTCTCCTCACTCAGTCTCTCTCCTCACTCAGTCTCTCTCTCAGTCTCTCTCTCCTCACTCAGTCTCTCTCTCCTCACTCAGTCTCTCTCTCCTCACTCAGTCTCTCTCTCCTCACTCAGTCTCAGTCCTCACTCAGTCTCTCTCCTCCTCTCTCCTCTCTCTCTCTCCTCACTCAGTCTCTCTCTCCTCACTCAGTCTCTCTCTCCTCACTCAGTCTCTCTCTCTCAGTCTCTCTCCTCACTCAGTCTCTCTCCTCACTCAGTCTCTCTCTCCTCACTCAGTCTCTCTCTCCTCAATCAGTCTCTCTCTCCTCACTCAGTCTCTCTCTCCTCACTCAGTCTCTCTTTCCTCACTCAGTCTCTCTCTCCTCACTCAGTCTCTCTCTCTCACTCAGTCTCTCTCCTCTCTCTCTCTCTCACTCAGTCTCTCTCTCCTCACTCAGTCTCTCTCTCCTCACTCAGTCTCTCTCCTCACTCAGTCTCTCTCTCTCAGTCTCTCTCCTCACTCAGTCTCTCTCCTCCTCAGTCTCTCTCTCCTCACTCAGTTTCTCTCCTCACTCAGTCTCTCTCTCTCACTCAGTCTCTCTCCTCACTCAGTCTCTCTCTCCTCACTCAGTCTCTCTCTCCTCACTCAGTCTCTCTCCTCACTCAGTCTCTCTCTCTCTCTCCTCAGTCAGTCTCTCTCTCCTCACTCAGTCTCTCTCTCCTCACTCAGTCTCTCTCTCCTCCTCAGTCTCTCTCCTCCTCAGTCTCTCTCCTCACTCAGTCTCTCTCTCCTCACTCAGTCTCTCTCCTCACTCAGTCTCTCTCTCTCACTCAGTCTTCTCTCCTCACTCAGTCTCTCTCTCCTCACTCAGTCTCTCTCTCCTCACTCAGTCTCAGTCTCTCTCTCCTCACTCAGTCTCTCTCTCCTCACTCAGTCTCTCTCTCCTCACTCAGTCTGTCTCTCCTCACTCAGTCTCTCTCTCCTCTCAGTCTCTCTCCTCTCAGTCTCTCTCCTCACTCAGTCTCTCTCTCCTCACTCAGTCTCTCTCTCCTCACTCAGTCTCTCTCTCCTCACTCAGTCTCTCTCTCCTCACTCAGTCTCTCTCTCCTCACTCAGTCTCTCTCTCCTCACTCAGTTTCTCTCCTCACTCAGTCACTCTCCTCACTCAGTCTCTCTCCTCGCTCAGTCTCTCTCTCCTCACTCAGTTTCTCTCCTCACTCAGTCACTCTCTCTCGTCACTCAGTTTCACTCCTCACTCAGTCTCTCTAATCACTCAGTCTCTCTCTCCTCACTCAGTCTCTCTCCTCACTCAGTCTCTCTCTCCTCACTCAGTCTCTCTCTCCTCACTCAGTCTCTCTCTCCTCACTCAGTCTCTCTCCTCCTCAGTCTCTCTCCTCAGTCTCTCTCTCCTCAGTCAGTCTCTCTCTCCTCTCTCTCTATCTCTCAACTCAGTCTCTCTCTCCTCACTCAGTCTCTCTATCCTCACTCAGTCTCTCTTTCCTCACTCAGTCTCTCTCTCCTCACTCAGTTTCTCTCCTCTCAGTCTCTCTCTCCTCACTCAGTCTCTCTCCTCACTCAGTCTCTCTCCTCGCTCAGTCTCTCTCTCCTCACTCAGTCTCTCTCTCCTCACTCAGTCTCTCTCCTCCTCAGTCTCAGTCTCTCTCAGTCTCTCTGCTCAGTCTCTCTCTCCTCCTCAGTTTCTCTCCTCACTCAGTCTCTCTCCTCACTCAGTTTCTCTCTCACTCAGTCTCTCTCTCCTCACTCAGTCTCTCTCCTCACTCAGTCTCTCTCCTCACTCAGTCTCTCTCCTCCTCAGACTCTCTCCTCTCAGTCTCTCTCTCCTCACTCAGTCTCTCTCTCCTCCTCAGTCTCTCTCTCCTCAGTCTCTCTCTCCTCACTCAGTCTCTCTCCTCACTCAGTCTCTCTCTCCTCACTCAGTTTCTCTCCTCACTCAGTCTCTCTCTCGTCACTCAGTTTCACTCCTCACTCAGTCTCTCAAGCCTCACTCAGTCCCTCTCATCACTCAGTCTCTCTCCTCGCTCAGTCTCTCTAATCACTCAGTCTCTCTCTCCTCACTCAGTCTCTCTCTCCTCACTCAGTCTGTCTCTAATTAACAAGGTCTCTCTATCCTCACTCAGTCTCTCTAGCCTCACTCAGTCTCTCTATCCTGACTTAGTCTCTCTCCTCAATCAGTCTCTCTCTCCTCACTCAGTCTCTCTCTCCTCACTCAGTTTCTCTCCTCACTCAGTCTCTCTCTCCTCACTCAGTCTCTCTCTTCTCACTCAGACTTTCTCTCCTCACTCAGTCTCTCTCCTCACTCAGTCTCTCTCTCCTCACTCAGTCTCTCTCTCCTCACTCAGTCTCTCTCTACTCGCTCAGTCTCTCTCTTCTCAATCAGTTTCTCTCCTCACTCAGTCTCTCTCCTCACTCAGTCTCTTTCTCCTTGCTCAGTCTCTCTCTCCTCACTCAGTCTGTCTCTTCCCACACAGTCTCTCTATCCTCGCTCAGTCTCTCTTTCCTCACTCAGTCTCTCTCTCCTCACTCAGTCTCTCTCTCCTCACTCAGTCTCTCTCCTCACTCAGTCTCTCTCTCCTCACTCAGTTTCTCTCCTCACTCAGTCTCTCTCTCGTCACTCAGTTTCACTCCTCACTCAGTCTCTCAATCCTCACTCAGTCTCTCTCTCACTCAGTCTCTCTCCTCGCTCAGTCTCTCTAATCACTCAGTCTCTCTCTCCTCACTCAGTCTCTCTCTCCTCACTCAGTCTCTCTCCTCACTCAGTCTCTCTCCTCACTCAGACTCTCTCCTCAGTCAGTCTCTCTCTCCTCACTCAGTCTCTATCTCCTCAATCAGTCTCTCTCTCCTCACTCAGTCTCTCTATCCTCACTCAGTCTCTCTTTCCTCACTCAGTCTCTCTCTCTCCTTAGTCAGTTTCTCTCCTCACTCAGTCTCTCTCTACTCGCTCAGTCTCTCTCTTCTCAATCAGTTTCTCTCCTCACTCAGTCTCTCTCCTCACTCAGTCTCTCTCTCCTTGCTCAGTCTCTCTCTCTTCACTCAGTTTCTCTCTCCTCACTCAGTTTCTCTCCCCTCACGCAGTTTCTCTCCTCACTCAGTCTCTCTCTCCTCACTCAGTCTCTCTCCTCACTCAGTCTCTCTCCTCACTCAGTCTCTCTCCTCGCTCAGTCTCTCTCTCCTCACTCAGTTTCTCTCCTCACTCAGTCTCTCTCTCGTCACTCAGTTTCACTCCTCACTCAGTCTCTCAATCCTCACTCAGTCTCTCTCCTCACTCAGTCTCTCTCACTCAGTCTCTCTCCTCACTCAGTCTCTCTCTCCTCACTCAGTCTCTCTCTCCTCACTCAGTCTCTCTCTCCTCACTCAGTCTCTCTCTCCTCACTCAGTCTCTCTCTCCTCTCAGTCTCTCTCCTCCTCAGTCTCTCTCTCCTCACTCAGTCTCTCTCTCAGTCTCTCTCCTCACTCAGTCTCTCTCTCCTCACTCAGTCTCTCTCTCCTCACTCAGTCTCTCTCTCCTCACTCAGTCTCTCTCTCCTCACTCAGTCTCCTCACTCAGTTTCTCTCCTCACTCAGTCTCTCTCTCCTCACTCAGTCTCTCTCTCCTCACTCAGTCTCTCTCTCCTCACTCAGTCTCTCTCTCCTCACTCAGTCTCTCTCTCCTCACTCAGTCTCTCTCTCCTCACTCAGTCTCTCTCCTCACTCTCTCTCCTCACTCAGTCTCTCTCTCCTCACTCAGTCTCTCTCCTCACTCAGTCTCTCTCCTCACTCAGTCTCTCTCTCCTCACTCAGTCTCTCTCCTCAGTCAGTCTCTCTCTCCTCACTCAGTCTCTGTCCTCACTCAGTCTCTCTCTCCTCACTCAGTCTCTCTCTCCTCACTCAGTCTCTCTCCTCCTCAGTCTCTCCTCACTCAGTCTCTCTCCTCACTCAGTCTCTCTCTCCTCACTCAGTCTCCTCTCTCTCTCTCCTCACTCAGTCTCTCTCCTCACTCAGTCTCTCTCTCCTCACTCAGTCTCTCTCTCCTCACTCAGTCTCTCTCTCCTCACTCAGTCTCTCTCTCCTCACTCAGTCTCTCTCTCCTCACTCAGTCTCTCTCTCTCCTAGTCAGTCTCTCTCCTCACTCAGTCTCTCTCTCCTCACTCAGTCTCTCTCTTCTCTCAGTTTCTCTCCTCTCAGTCTCTCTCTCCTCACTCAGTCTCTCTCTCCTCACTCAGTCTCTCTCTCCTCACTCAGTCTCTCTCTCCTCACTCAGTCTCTCTCCTCACTCAGTCTCTCTCTCCTCAGTCTCTCTCTCAGTCAGTCTCTCTCTCTCTCTCTCTCCTCACTCAGTCTCTCTCTCCTCACTCAGTCTCTCTCTCCTCACTCAGTCTCTCTCCTCACTCAGTCTCTCTCTCCTCACTCCTCAGTCTCTCTCCTCCTCAGTCTCTCTCTCCTCACTCAGTCTCTCTCTCCTCACTCAGTCTCTCTCTCCTCACTCAGTCTCTCTCTCCTCACTCAGTCTCTCTCTCCTCACTCAGTCTCTCTCTCCTCACTCAGTCTCTCTCCACTCAGTCTCTCTCTCCTCACTCAGTCTCTCTCTCCTCACTCAGTCTCTCTCTCCTCACTCAGTCTCTCTCCTCACTCAGTCTCTCTCTCCTCCTCAGTCTCTCTCCTCACTCAGTCTCTCTCTCCTCACTCAGTCTCTCTCTCCTCACTCAGTCTCTCTCTCTCCTCACTCAGTCTCTCCTCACTCAGTCTCTCTCCTCACTCAGTCTCTCTCTCCTCACTCAGTCTCTCTCCTCACTCAGTCTCTCTCTCCTCACTCAGTCTCTCTCTCTCCTTCAGTCTCTCTCTCCTCACTCAGTCTCTCTCTCCTCACTCAGTCTCTCTCTCTCTCAGTTTCTCTCCTCACTCAGTCTCTCTCTCCTCACTCAGTCTCTCTCTCCTCACTCAGTCTCTCTCTCCTCACTCAGTCTCTCTCTCCTCACTCAGTCTCTCTCCTCACTCAGTCTCTCTCTCCTCACTCAGTCTCTCTCCTCCTCACTCAGTCTCTCTCTCTCCTCACTCAGTCTCTCTCTCCTCACTCAGTCTCAGTCTCTCTCTCCTCACTCAGTCTCTCTCTCCTCACTCAGTCTCTCTCTCCTCACTCAGTCTCTCTCCTCACTCAGTCTCTCTCCTCAGTTCTCTCTCCTCACTCAGTCTCTCTCTCCTCAGTCTCTCTCTCTCTCAGTCTCTCTCTCAGTCTCTCTCTCCTCACTCAGTCTCTCTCTCCTCACTCAGTCTCTCTCTCCCTCAGTCAGTCTCTCTCCTCACTCAGTCTCTCTCCTCACTCAGTCTCTCTCCTCACTCAGTCTCTCTCTCTCTCCTCACTCAGTCTCTCTCTCCTCACTCAGTCTCTCTCTCCTCACTCAGTCTCTCTCTCCTCACTCAGTCTCTCTCCTCACTCAGTCTCTCTCTCCTCACTCAGTCTCTCTCTCCTCACTCAGTCTCTCTCCTCACTCAGTCTCTCTCTCCTCACTCAGTCTCTCTCTCTCTCAGTCTTCTCTCCTCACTCAGTCTCTCTCTCCTCCTCAGTCTCTCTCTCCTCTCAGTCTCTCTCTCCTCACTCAGTCTCTCTCTCCTCACTCAGTCTCTCTCCTCACTCAGTCTCTCTCCTCTCAGTCTCTCTCTCCTCACTCAGTCTCTCTCCTCACTCAGTCTCTCTCCTCACTCAGTCTCTCTCCTCACTCAGTCTCTCTCTCCTCACTCAGTCTCTCTCTCCTCACTCAGTCTCTCTCTCCTCACTCAGTTTCTCTCCTCTCAGTCTCTCTCTCACTCAGTCTCTCTCTCCTCACTCAGTCTCTCTCTCCTCACTCAGTCTCTCTCTCCTCACTCAGTCTCTCTCTCCTCAGTCTCTCTCCTCACTCAGTCTCTCTCCTCACTCAGTCTCTCTCTCCTCTCAGTCTCTCTCTCCTCACTCAGTCTCTCTCTCCTCACTCAGTCTCTCTCCTCACTCAGTCTCTCTTTCCTCACTCAGTCTCTCTCTCTCTCCTCACTCAGTCTCTCTCAGTCTCTCTCACTCGCTCAGTCTCTCTCTTCTCAACTCAGTTTCTCTCCTCACTCAGTCTCTCTCCTCTCAGTCTCTCTCTCCTCACTCAGTCTCTCTCTCCTCACTCAGTTCTCTCTCCTCACTCAGTCTCTCTCCTCACTCAGTCTCTCTCTCCTCACTCAGTCTCTCTCCTCACTCAGTCTCTCTCCTCACTCAGTCTCTCTCCTCCTCAGTCTCTCTCTCCTCACTCAGTCTCTCTCCTCACTCAGTCTCTCTCTCCTCACTCAGTCTCTCTCTCCTCTCAGTCTCTCTCCTCCTCAGTCTCTCTATCCTCACTCAGTCTCTCTCTCCTCACTCAGTCTCTCTCTCCTCAGTCAGTCTCTCTCCTCTCAGTCTCTCTCCTCACTCAGTCTCTCTCTCCTCCTCAGTCTCTCTCTCCTCACTCAGTCTCTCTCCTCACTCCAGTCTCTCTCTCCTCACTCAGTCTCTCTCTCTCACTCAGTTTCTCTCCTCACTCAGTCTCTCTCTCCTCACTCAGTCTCTCTCTCTCCTCACTCAGTCTCTCTCTCCTCACTCTCAGTCTCTCTCTCCTCACTCAGTCTCTCTCTCCTCACTCAGTCTCTCTCTCCTCACTCAGTCTCTCTCTCCTCACTCAGTTTCACTCCTCACTCAGTCTCTCACTCCTCACTCAGTCTCTCTCTCCTCACTTAGTCTCTCTCTTCTCAATCAGTTTCTCACCTCACTCAGTCTCTCTCTCCTCACTCAGTCTCTCTCCTCACCCAGTCTCTCTCCTCACTCAGTCTCTCTCGCCTCACTCAGTTTCACTCCTCACTCAGTCTCTCACTCCTCACTCAGTCTCTATCTCCTCACTCAGTCTCTCTCTCCTCACTCAGTCTCTCTCTCCTCACTCAGTCTCTCTCTCCTCACTCAGTCTCTCTCTCTCAGTCTCTCTCTCCTCACTCAGTCTCTCTCTCCTCACTCAGTCTCTCTCCTCTCAGTCTCTCTCCTCAGTCTCTCTCTCCTCAGTCTCTCTCCTCGCTCAGTCTCTCTCTCCACACTCGGTCTCTCTCTCCTCACTCAGTCTCTCTCCTCAGTCAGTCTCTCTCTCCTCACTCAGTGTCTGTCCTCACTCAGTCTCTCTCTCCTCACTCAGTCTCTCTCTCCTCACTCAGTCTCTCTCTCCTCACTCAGTCTCTCTCTCCTCACTCAGTCTCTCTCTCCTCACTCAGTCTCTCTCTCCTCACTCAGTCTCTCTCTCCTCACTCAGTCTCTCTCCTCACTCAGTCTCTCTCTCCTCACTCAGTCTCTCTCTCCTCACTCAGTCTCTCTCCTCACTCAGTCTCTCTCTCTCTCCTCACTCAGTCTCTCTCTCTCAGTCTCTCTCTCTCCTCCTCTCTCTCTCTCTCTCCTCACTCAGTCTCTCTCTTCTCCTCAGTTTCTCTCCTCACTCAGTCTCTCTCTCCTCCTCAGTCTCTCTCTCCTCACTCAGTCTCTCTCCTCACTCAGTCTCTCTCTCCTCACTCAGTCTCTCTCCTCTCAGTCTCTCTCCTCACTCAGTCTCTCTCCTCACTCAGTTTCTCTCTCTCAGTCAGTCTCTCTCCTCACTCAGTCTCTCTCCTCACTCAGTCTCTCTCTCCTCACTCAGTCTCTCTCCTCACTCAGTCTCTCTCTCCTCACTCAGTCTCTCTCTCCTTGCTCAGTCTCTCTCTCCTCACTCAGTCTCTCTCTCCTCTCAGTCTCTCTCCTCACTCAGTCTCTCTCTCCTCACTCAGTCTCTCTCTCCTCACTCAGTCTCTCTCTCCTCACTCAGTCTCTCTCAGTCTCTCTCTCCTCACTCAGTCTCTCTCTCCTCACTCAGTCTCTCTCTCCTCACTCAGTCTCTCTCTCCTCACTCAGTCTCTCTCTCCTCACTCAGTCTCTCTCTCCTCACTCAGTCTCTCTCTCCTCACTCAGTCTCTCTCTCCTCACTCAGTCTCTCTCCTCACTCAGTCTCTCTCTCCTCACTCATTCTCTCTCCTCACTCAGTCTCTCTCTCCTCACTCAGTCTTTCTCTCCTCACTCAGTCTCTCTCTCCTCACTCAGTCTCTCTCTCCTCACTCAGTCTCTCTCAGTCTCTCCTCCTCAGTCAGTCTCTCTCCTCACTCAGTCTCTCTCCTCACTCAGTCTCTCTCCTCACTCAGTCTCTCTCTCCTCACTCAGTCTCTCTCTCCTCACTCAGTCTCTCTCCTCACTCAGTCTCTCTCCTCACTCAGTCTCTCTCTCCTCACTCAGTCTCTCTCCTCACTCAGTCTCTCTCTCCTCACTCAGTCTCTCTCTCCTCACTCAGTCTCTCTCCTCACTCAGTCTCTCTCCTCACTCAGTCTCTCTCTCCTCACTCAGTCTCTCTCTCCTCACTCAGTCTCTCTCACTCAGTTTCTCTCTCACTCAGTCTCTCTCTCCTCACTCAGTCTCTCTCTCCTCACTCAGTCTCTCTCTCCTCTCAGTCTCTCTCTCCTCACTCAGTCTCTCTCTCCTCACTCAGTCTCTCTCTCCTCACTCAGTCTCTCTCTCCTCACTCAGTCTCTCTCTCCTCACTCAGTCTCTCTCTCCTCACTCAGTCTCTCTCCTCACTCAGTCAGTCTCCTCCTCACTCAGTCTCTCTCTCCTCACTCAGTCTCTCTCCTCTCAGTCTCTCTCCTCACTCAGTCTCTCTCCTCACTCAGTCTCTCTCTCCTCCTCAGTCTCTCTCTCCTCACTCAGTCTCTCTCTCCTCCTCAGTCTCTCTCTCCTCTCAGTCTCTCTCTCCTCACTCAGTCTCTCTCTCCTCACTCAGTCTCTCTCTCCTCACTCAGTCTCTCTCTCCTCACTCAGTCTCTCTCTCCTCACTCAGTCTCTCTCTCCTCACTCAGTCTCTCTATCCTCACTCAGTCTCTCTTTCCTCACTCAGTCTCTCTCTCTCCTTAGTCAGTTTCTCTCCTCACTCAGTCTCTCTCTACTCGCTCAGTCTCTCTCTTCTCAATCAGTTTCTCTCCTCACTCAGTCTCTCTCCTCACTCAGTCTCTCTCTCCTTGCTCAGTCTCTCTCTCTTCACTCAGTCTCTCTCCTCACTCAGTCTCTCTCCTCACTCAGTCTCTCTCCTCACTCAGTCTCTCTCTCCTCACTCAGTCTCTCTCCTCTCTCTCTCCTCACTCAGTCTCTCTCCTCACTCAGTCTCTCTCCTCTCTCTCCTCACTCAGTCTCTCTCTCCTCACTCAGTCTCTCTCCTCACTCAGTCTCTCTTTCCTCACTCAGTCTCTCTCTCCTCACTCAGTCTCTCTCCTCACTCAGTCTCTCTCTCCTCGCTCAGTCTCTCTCTCTCAATCAGTTTCTCTCCTCACTCAGTCTCTCTCCTCACTCAGTCTCTCTCTCCTTGCTCAGTCTCTCTCTCTCACTCAGTCTCTCTCAGTCTCTCTCACTCAGTCTCTCTCCTCACTCTCTCTCTCCTCACTCAGTCTCTCTCTCCTCACTCAGTCTCTCTCTCACTCAGTCTCTCACTCTCAGTCTCAGTCTCTCTCTCCTCAGTCTCTCTCTCCTCACTCAGTCTCTCTCCTCTCCTCAGTCTCTCTCCTCACTCAGTCTCTCTCCTCACTCAGTCTCTCTCTCCTCACTCAGTCTCTCTCTCCTCACTCAGTCTCTCTCTTCTCAATCAGTTTCTCTCCTCACTCAGTCTCTCTCTCCTCACTCAGTCTCTCTCTCCTCAATCAGTCTCTCTCTCCTCACTCAGTCTCTCTCTCCTCACTCAGTTTCTCTCTCCTCACGCAGTTTCTCTCCTCACTCAGTCTCTCTCTCCTCACTCAGTCTCTCTCCTCACTCAGTCTCTCTCCTCACTCAGTCTCTCACTCCTCACTCAGTCTCTCTCCTCACTCAGTCTCTCTCTCCTCCTCAGTCTCTCAGACTCAGTCTCTCTCTCCTCTCAGTCTCTCTCCTCCTCAGTCTCTCTCCTCACTCAGTCTCTCTCTCCTCACTCAGTCTCTCTCCTCACTCAGTCTCTCTCTCCTCACTCAGTCTCTCTCTCCTCCTCAGTCTGTCTCTCAGTCTCTCTCCTCACTCAGTCTCTCTCCTCACTCAGTCTCTCTCTCCTCACTCAGTCTCTCTCTTCTCACTCAGTCTCTCTCTCCTCACTCAGTCTCTCTCTCCTCACTCAGTCTCTCTCTCCTCACTCAGTCTCTCTCTCCTCCTCAGTCTCTCTCTCCTCACTCAGTCTCTCTCCTCACTCAGTCTCTCAGTCTCTCTCCTCACTCAGTTTCTCTCCTCACTCAGTCTCTCTCCTCACTCAGTCTCTCCTCCTCACTCAGTCTCTCTCTTCTCAATCTCTCTCTCAGTCTCTCTCCTCACTCAGTCTCTCTCTCCTCACTCAGTCTCTCTCCTCACTCAGTCTCTCTCTCTCTCAGTCTCTCTCCTCACTCAGTCTCTCTCTCCTCACTCAGTCTCTCTCTCCTCACTCAGTCTCTCTCTCCTCCTCAGTCTTCTCTCCTCTCTCTCTCCTCACTCAGTCTCTCTCCTCACTCAGTCAGTCTCCTCAGTCTCAGTCTCTCTCTCCTCACTCAGTCTCTCTCTCCTCACTCAGTCTCTCTCCTCACTCAGTCTCTCTCCTCCTCAGTCTCTCTCTCCTCACTCAGTCTCTCTCCTCTCTCTCTCTCCTCACTCAGTCTCTCTCTCCTCACTCAGTCTCTCTCTCCTCACTCAGTCTCTCTCTCCTCACTCAGTCTCTCTCTCCTCACTCAGTCTCTCTCCTCACTCAGTCTCTCTCTCCTCTCAGTCTCTCCTCACTCAGTCTCTCTCCTCACTCAGTCTCTCTCTCTCCTCAGTCTCTCTCTCCTCACTCAGTCTCTCTCTCCTCACTCAGTCTCTCTCCTCACTCAGTCTCTCTCTCCTCACTCAGTCTCTCTCCTCCTCAGTCTCTCTCTCACTCAGTCTCTCTCCTCTCTCTCTCTCCTCACTCAGTCTCTCTCTCTCAGTCTCTCTCTCCTCACTCAGTCTCTCTCTCCTCACTCAGTCTCTCTCTCCTCACTCAGTCTCTCTCCTCTCAGTCTCTCTCTCTCCTCTCAGTCTCTCTCTCCTCCTCAGTCTCTCTCTCCTCTCTCTCTCTCTCCTCACTCAGTCTCTCTCTCCTCACTCAGTCTCTCAGTCTCTCTCCTCACTCAGTCTCTCTCCTCACTCAGTCTCTCTCTCTCTCAGTCTCTCTCTCCTCACTCAGTCTCTCTCCTCACTCAGTCTCTCTCCTCACTCAGTCTCTCTCTCCTCACTCAGTCTCTCTCTCCTCACTCAGTCTCTCTCTCCTCACTCAGTCTCTCTCTCCTCACTCAGTCTCTCTCTCCTCACTCAGTCTCTCTCTCCTCACTCAGTCTCTCTCTCCTCACTTAGTCTCTCTCTTCTCAATCAGTTTCTCTCCTCACTCAGTCTCTCTCTCCTCACTCAGTCTCTCTCTCCTCACTCAGTCTGTCTCTCCTCACACAGTCTCTCTCTCCTCACTCAGTCTCTCTCCTCACTCAGTCTCTCTCCTCACTCAGTCTCTCTCGCCTCACTCAGTTTCTCTCCTCACTCAGTCTCTCTCCTCACTCAGTCTCTCTCTCCTCACTTAGTCTCTCTCTTCTCAATCAGTTTCTCTCCTCACTCAGTCTCTCTCCTCTCTCTCTCCTCACTCAGTCTCTCTCTCCTCACTCAGTCTTCTCTCCTCACTCAGTCTCTCTCTCCTCACTCAGTCTCTCTCTCCTCACTCAGTCTCTCTCCTCACTCAGTCTCTCTCTCTCTCTCTCTCTCCTCACTCAGTCTCTCTCTCCTCCTCAGTCTCTCAGTCAGTCTCTCTCTCCTCACTCAGTCTCTCTCTCCTCACTCAGTCTCTCTTTCCTCACTCAGTCTTCTCTCTCCTCAGTCAGTCTTCTCTCCTCACTCAGTCTCTCTCTCCTCCTCAGTCTCTCTCTTCTCAGTCAGTCTCTCTCCTCACTCAGTCTCTCTCTCCTCACTCAGTCTCTCTCTCCACTCAGTCTCTCTCTCTCACTCAGTCTCTCTCTCCTCTCAGTCTCTCTCCTCACTCAGTCTCTCTCTCCTCTCAGTTTCTCTCCTCACTCAGTCTCTCTCTCCTCACTCAGTCTCTCTCTCTCAGTCTCTCTCCTCACTCAGTCTCTCTCTCTCTCAGTTTCTCTCCTCACTCAGTCTCTCTCTCCTCACTCAGTCTCTCTCCTCACTCAGTTCTCTCTCTCCAGTCTCTCTCCTCACTCAGTCTCTCTCCTCACTCAGTCTCTCTCTTCTCAATCAGTCTTCTCTCCTCACTCAGTCTCTCAGTCTCTCTCTCCACTCAGTCTCTCTCTCTCCTCACTCAGTCTCTCTCTCCTCTCAGTCTCTCTCCTCACTCAGTCTCTCTCTCCTCCTCAGTCTCTCTCCTCTCAGTCTCTCTCTCACTCAGTCTCTCTCTCCTCACTCAGTCTCTCTCTCCTCAGTCTCTCAGTCTCTCTCTCTCCTCACTCAGTCTCTCTCTCCTCACTCAGTCTCTCTCTCCTCACTCAGTCTCTCTCTCCTCACTCAGTCTCTCTCTCTCACTCAGTCTCTCCTCCTCAGTCTCTCAGTCCTCTCTCTCTCCTCACTCAGTCTCTCTCCTCTCAGTCTCTCCTCACTCAGTCTCTCTCTCCTCACTCAGTCTCTCTCTCCTCACTCAGTCTCTCTCTCCTCTCAGTCTCTCTCCTCACTCAGTCTCTCTCCTCACTCAGTCTCTCTCTCCTCACTCAGTCTCTCTCTCCTCACTCAGTCTCTCTCTCCTCACTCAGTCTCTCTCTCCTCACTCAGTCTCTCTCTCTCTCTCTCTCCTCACTCAGTCTCTCTCCTCACTCAGTCTCTCTCTCCTCACTCAGTCTCTCTCTCCTCACTCAGTTCTCTCTCCTCACTCAGTCTCTCTCCTCACTCAGTCTCTCTCTCTCACTCAGTTTCTCTCCTCACTCAGTCTCTCTCTCCTCACTCAGTCTCTCTCTCACTCAGTCTCTCTCTCCTCACTCAGTCTCTCTCTCCTCTCTCTCCTCACTCAGTCTCTCTCTCCTCACTCAGTCTCTCTCTCCTCACTCAGTCTCTCTATCCTCACTCAGTCTCTCTCTCCTCACTCAGTCTCTCTCTCCTCTCACTCAGTTTCTCTCCTCACTCAGTCTCTCTCTACTCGCTCAGTCTCTCTCTTCTCAATCAGTTTCTCTCCTCACTCAGTCTCTCTCCTCACTCAGTCTCTTTCTCCTTGCTCAGTCTCTCTCTCCTCACTCAGTCTGTCTCTTCCCACACAGTCTCTCTATCCTCGCTCAGTCTCTCTTTCCTCACTCAGTCTCTCTCTCCTCACTTAGTCTCTCTCTTCTCAATCAGTTTCTCTCCTCACTCAGTCTCTCTCTCCTCACTCAGTCTCTCTCTCCTCACTCAGTCTCTCTCTCCTCACTCAGTCTCTCTCTCCTCACTCAGTCTCTCTCTCCTCACTCAGTCTCTCTCTCCTCACGCAGTCTCTCTCTCCTCACTCAGTCTCTCTCCTCACTCAGTCTCTCTCCTCACTCAGTCTCTCTCCTCAGTCTCTCTCTCTCTCAGTCTCTCTCTCCTCACTCAGTCTCTCTCTCCTCACTCAGTCTCTCTCTCCTCACTCAGTCTCTCTCCTCACTCAGTCTCTCTCTCCTCACTCAGTCTCTCTCTCCTCACTCAGTCTCTCTCTCTCTCAGTCTGTCTCTCCTCACACAGTCTCTCTCTCCTCACTCAGTCTCTCTCCTCACTCAGTCTCTCTCTCCTCACTCAGTCTCTCTCCTCACTCAGTCTCTCTCTCCTCACTCAGTCTCTCTCTCCTCACTCAGTCTCTCTCTCCTCACTCAGTCTCTCTCCTCACTCAGTCTCTCTCTCCTCACTCATTCTCTCTCCTCACTCAGTCTCTCTCTCCTCACTCAGTCTCTCTCTCCTCACTCAGTCTCTCTCTCCTCACTCAGTCTCTCTCTCCTCACTCAGTCTCTCTCTCCTCACTCAGTCTCTCTCTCCTCACTCAGTCTCTCTCCTCACTCAGTCTCTCTCTCCTCACTCAGTCTCTCTCTCCTCAGTTTCTCTCTCTCTCTCCTCACTCAGTCTCTCTCTCCTCACTCAGTCTCTCTCTCCTCACTCAGTCTCTCTCCTCACTCAGTCTCTCTCTCCTCACTCAGTCTCTCTCTCCTCACTCAGTCTCTCTCTCCTCACTCAGTCTCTCTCTCCTCACTCAGTCTCTCTCTCCTCACTCAGTCTCTCTCTCCTCACTCAGTCTCTCTCCTCACTCAGTCTCTCTCCTCACTCAGTCTCTCTCTCCTCACTCAGTCTCTCTCTCCTTACTCAGTCTCTCTCTCTCACTCTCTCTCCTCACTCAGTCTCTCTCTCCTCAGTCTCAGTCTCTCTCTCCTCCTCAGTCTCTCTCTCCTCTCAGTCTCTCTCCTCACTCAGTCTCTCTCCTCACTCAGTCTCTCTCTCCTCACTCAGTCTCTCTCTCCTCACTCAGTCTCTCTCTCCTCACTCAGTCTCTCTCTCCTCACTCAGTTTCTCTCTCCAGTCAGTCTCTCTCCTCACTCAGTCTCTCTCTCCTCACTCAGTCTCTCTCTCTCTCAGTTTCTCTCCTCACTCAGTCTCTCTCTCCTCACTCAGTCTCTCTCTCCTCACTCAGTCTCTCTCTCCTCACTCAGTCTCTCTCTCTCAGTCTCTCTCCTCACTCAGTCTCTCTCTCTCACTCAGTCTCTCTCTCCTCACTCAGTCTCTCTCTCCTCACTCAGTCTCTCTCTCCTCACTCAGTCTCTCTCTCCTCACTCAGTCTCTCTCTCCTCACTCAGTCTCTCTCTCCTCACTCAGTCTCTCTCTCCTCACTCAGTCTCTCTCCTCCTCAGTCTCTCTCTCTCTCTCACTCAGTCTCTCTCCTCACTCAGTCTCTCTCTCCTCACTCAGTCTCTCTCTCCTCACTCAGTCTCTCTCTCCTCCTCAGTCTCTCAGTCTCAGTCTCTCTCTCCTCACTCAGTCTCTCTCTCCTCACTCAGTCTCTCTCTCCTCACTCAGTCTCTCTCCTCACTCAGTCTCTCTCCTCACTCAGTCTCTCTCTCACTCAGTCTCTCTCTCCTCACTCAGTCTCTCTCTCCTCACTCAGTCTGTCTCTTCTCACACAGTCTCTCTATCCTCACTCAGTCTCTCTTTCCTCACTCAGTCTCTCTCTCCTCACTTAGTCTCTCTCTTCTCAATCAGTTTCTCTCCTCACTCAGTCTCTCTCTCCTCACTCAGTCTCTCTCTCCTCACTCAGTCTCTCTCTCCTCACTCAGTCTCTCTCTCCTCACTCAGTCTCTCTCCTCACTCAGTCTCTCTCTCCTCACTCAGTCTCTCTCCTCACTCAGTCTCTCACTCCTCACTCAGTCTCTCTCTCCTCACTCAGTCTCTCTCTTCTCAATCAGTTTCTCTCCTCACTCAGTCTCTCTCTCCTCACTCAGTCTCTCTCTCCTCACTCAGTCTGTCTCTCCTCACACAGTCTCTCTCTCCTCACTCAGTCTCTCTCCTCACTCAGTCTCTCTCCTCACTCAGTCTCTCTCTCCTCACTCAGTTTCTCTCTCCTCACTCAGTCTCTCTCCTCACTCAGTCTCTCTCTACTCACTCAGTCTCTCTCTTCTCAATCAGTTTCTCTCCTCACTCAGTCTCTCTCCTCACTCAGTCTCTCTCTCCTTACTCAGTCTCTCTCTCTTCACTCAGTTTCTCTCCTCACTCAGTCTCTCTCCTCACTCAGTCTCTCTCTCCTCACTCAGTTTCACTCCTCACTCAGTCTCTCACTCCTCACTCAGTCTCTCTCCTCACTCAGTCTCTCTCTCCTCACTCAGACTCTCTCCTCAGTCAGTCTCTCTCTTCTCACTCAGTCTCTATCTCCTCAATCAGTCTCTCTCTCCTCACTCAGTCTCTCTATCCTCACTCAGTCTCTCTTTCCTCACTCAGTTTCTCTCTCCTCAGTCAGTTTCTCTCCTCACTCAGTCTCTCTCTACTCGCTCAGTCTCTCTCTTCTCAATCAGTTTCTCTCCTCACTCAGTCTCTCTCCTCACTCAGTCTCTCTCTCCTTGCTCAGTCTCTCTCTCTTCACTCAGTTTCTCTCCTCACTCAGTCTCTCTCCTCACTCAGTCTCTCTCTCCTCACTCAGTCTCTCTCCTCACTCAGTCTCTCTCTCCTCACTCAGACTCTCTCCTCAGTCAGTCTCTCTCTTCTCACTCAGTCTCTATCTCCTCAATCAGTCTCTCTCTCCTCACTCAGTCTCTCTATCCTCACTCAGTCTCTCTTTCCTCACTCAGTTTCTCTCTCCTTAGTCAGTTCTCTCTCCTCACTCAGTCTCTCTCTCCTCACTCAGTCTCTCTCTTCTCTCAGTTTCTCTCCTCACTCAGTCTCTCTCCTCCTCAGTCTCTCTCTCTCCTTGCTCAGTCTCTCTCTCTCTTCACTCAGTTTCTCTCCTCACTCAGTCTCTCTCCTCACTCAGTCTCTCTCTCCTCACTCAGTCTCTCTCTCCTCACTCAGTCTCTCTCTCCTCACTCAGTCTCTCTCTCCTCACTCAGTTTCTCTCCTCACTCAGTCTCTCTCTCCTCACTCAGTCTATCTCCTCTCAGTCTCTCTCTCCTCACTCAGTCTCTCTCTCTCACTCAGTCTCTCTCTCCTCACTCAGTCTCTCTCTCCTCACTCAGTCTCTCCTCCTCAGTCTCTCAGTCTCTCTCTCCTCACTCAGTCTCTCTCCTCACTCAGTCTCTCTCCTCACTCAGTCTCTCTCTCCTCACTCAGTCTCTCTCTCCTCACTCAGTCAGTCTCTCTCCTCACTCAGTCTCTCTCCTCACTCAGTCTCTCTCTCCTCACTCAGTCTCTCTCTCCTCTCAGTCTCTCTCCTCACTCAGTTTCTCTCCTCTCAGTCTCTCTCTCCTCACTCAGTCTCTCTCTCCTCACTCAGTCTCTCTCTCTCCTCAGTCTCTCTCTCCTCACTCAGTCTCTCTCCTCACTCAGTCTCTCTCGCCTCACTCAGTCTCCTCACTCAGTCTCTCTCCTCACTCAGTCTCTCTCTCCTCACTCAGTCTCTCTCTTCTCAACTCAGTTCTCTCTCCTCACTCAGTCTCTCTCTCCTCACTCAGTCTCTCTCTCCTCACTCAGTCTCTCTCTCCTCACTCAGTCTCTCTCTCCTCACTCAGTCTCTCTCCTCACTCTCTCTCTCCTCACTCAGTCTCTCTCTCCTCAGTCTCTCTCTCCTAGTCAGTCTCTCTCCTCACTCAGTCTCTCTCTCTCCTCAGTCTCTCTCTTCTCAATCAGTCAGTCTCTCTCCTCACTCAGTCTCTCTCCTCACTCAGTCTCTCTCTCCTCACTCAGTCTCTCTCTCCTCAGTCTCTCTCCTCACTCAGTCTCTCTCCTCCTCTCAGTTTCTCTCCTCACTCAGTCTCTCTCTCCTCACTCAGTCTCTCTCTCCTCACTCAGTCTCTCTCTCAGTCTCTCTCTCCTCACTCAGTCTCTCTCCTCACTCAGTCTCTCTCTCCTCACTCAGTCTCTCTCAGTCTCTCTCTCCTCACTCAGTCTCTCTCTCCTCACTCAGTCTCTCTCTCCTCACTCAGTCTCTCTCTCTCCTCACTCACTCAGTCTCTCTCCTCACTCAGTCTCTCTCTCCTCACTCAGTCTCTCTCTCTCTCTCTCACTCAGTCTCTCTCTCCTCACTCAGTCTCTCTCTCACTCAGTCTCTCTCCTCACTCAGTCTCTCTCTCCTCACTCAGTCTCTCTCTCCTCACTCAGTCTCTCTCTCCTCACTCAGTCTCTCTCTCCTCACTCAGTCTCTCTCCTCACTCAGTCTCTCTCTCCTCACTCAGTCTCTCTCTCCTCAGTCCTCTCAGTCTCTCTCTCCTCACTCAGTCTCTCTCTCTCAGTCTCTCCTCACTCAGTCTCTCTCTCCTCACTCAGTCTCTCTCCTCACTCAGTCTCTCTCTCCTCACTCAGTCTCTCTCTCCTCACTCAGTCTCTCTCTCCTCTCTCTCCTCACTCAGTCTCTCTCTCCTCACTCAGTCTCTCTCTCTCACTCAGTTCTCTCTCTCCTCACTCAGTCTCTCTCTCCTCACTCAGTCTCTCTCTCTCCTCACTCAGTCTCTCTCTCCTCAGTCTCTCTCTCTCTCAGTCTCTCTCTCCTCACTCAGTCTCTCTCCTCTCAGTCTCTCTCCTCACTCAGTCTCTCTCTCCTCACTCAGTCTCTCTCCTCACTCAGTCTCTCTCTCCTCACTCAGTCTCTCTCTCCTCACTCAGTCTCTCTCTCCTCACTCAGTCTCTCTCTCCTCACTCAGTCTCTCACTCCAGTCTCAGTCTCTCTCTCCTCACTTAGTCTCTCTCTTCTCAATCAGTCTCTCTCTCCTCACTCAGTCTCTCTCTCCTCACTCAGTCTCTCTCTCCTCACTCAGTCTGTCTCTCCTCACTCAGTCTCTCTCTCCTCACTCAGTCTCTCTCCTCACTCAGTCTCTCTCGCCTCACTCTCCTCAGTCAGTCTCTCTCCTCACTCAGTCTCTCTCTCTCACTCAGTCTCTCTCTTCTCAATCAGTTCTCTCTCCTCACTCAGTCTCTCTCTCCTCACTCAGTCTCTCTCTCCTCACTCAGTCTGTCTCTCCTCACACAGTCTCTCTCTCCTCACTCAGTCTCTCTCTCCTCACTCAGTCTCTCTCCTCACTCAGTCTCTCTCCTCACTCAGTCTCTCTCTCTCACTCAGTTTCTCTCCTCACTCAGTCTCTCTCTCCTCGCTCAGTCTCTCTCTCTCACTCAGTCTCTCTCTCCTCACTCAGTCTCTCTCTCCTCTCAGTCTCTCTCTCCTCACTCAGTTTCTCTCCTCACTCAGTCTCTCTCCTCACTCAGTCTCTCTCTCCTCACTCAGTTTCTCTCCTCACTCAGTCTCTCTCCTCACTCAGTCTCTCTCTCCTCAGTCTCTCTCCTCACTCAGTCTCTCTCTCCTCACTCAGTCTTCTCCTCACTCAGTCTCTCTCTCCTCACTCAGTCTCTCTCCTCACTCAGTCTCTCTCTCCTCACTCAGTCTCTCTCTCCTCACTCAGTCTCTCTCTCCTCACTCAGTCTCTCTCTCCTCACTCAGTCTCTCTCTCTCCTCACTCAGTCTCTCTCCTCACTCAGTCTCTCTCTCACTCAGTCTCAGTCTCTCTCTCCTCACTCAGTCTCTCTCTCTCCTCACTCAGTCTCTCTCTCCTCACTCAGTCTCTCTCTCTCAGTCTCTCTCCTCACTCCAGTCTCTCTCTCCTCACTCAGTCTCTCTCTCCTCACTCAGTCTCTCTCTCTCAGTCTCTCTCCTCACTCAGTCTCTCTCCTCACTCAGTCTCTCTCTCTCAGTCTCTCCTCACTCAGTCTCTCTCCTCACTCAGTCTCTCTCCTCACTCAGTCTCTCTCCTCACTCAGTCTCTCTCTCCTCACTCAGTCTCTCTCTCCTCACTCAGTCTCTCTCTCCTCACTCAGTCTCTCTTTCCTCCTCAGTTTCTCTCTCCTTAGTCTCTCTCTCCTCAGTCTCTCTCAGTCAGTCTCTCTCTTCACTCAGTCTCTCTCTCCTCACTCAGTCTCTCTCTCAGTCTCTCTCTCCTGCTCAGTCTCTCTCTCTCTCACTCAGTTTCTCTCCTCACTCAGTCTCTCTCTCCTCACTCAGTCTCTCTCTCCTCACTCAGTTTCTCTCCTCACTCAGTCTCTCTCCTCACTCAGTCTCTCTCCTCACTCAGTCTCTCTCCTCACTCAGTCTCTCTCTCCTCACTCAGTCTCTCTCCTCACTCAGTCTCTCTCTCCTCACTCAGTCTCTATCTCCTCACTCAGTCTCTCTCTCCTCACTCAGTCTCTCTCTCCTCACTCAGTCTCTCTCTCCTCACTCAGTCTCTCTCTCCTCACTCAGTCTCTCTCTCCTCACTCAGTCTCTCTCTCCTCACTCAGTCTCTCTCTCCTCACTCAGTCTCTCTCCTCCTCAGTCTCTCTCTCTCTCTCTCTCGCTCAGTCTCTCTCTCACTCAGTCTCTCTCTCCTCACTCAGTCTCTCTCCTCACTCAGTCTCTCTCTCCTCACTCAGACTCTCTCCTCAGTCAGTCTCTCTCTTCTCACTCAGTCTCTCTCTCCTCACTCAGTCTCTCTCTCCTCACTCAGTCTCTCTCTCCTCACTCAGTCTCTCTCTCCTCACTCAGTCTCTCTCCTCACTCAGTTTCACTCCTCACTCAGTCTCTCACTCCTCACTCAGTCTCTCTCTCCTCACTTAGTCTCTCTCTTCTCAATCAGTTTCTCTCCTCACTCAGTCTCTCTCTCCTCACTCAGTCTCTCTCTCCTCACTCAGTCTGTCTCTCCTCACACAGTCTCTCTCTCCTCACTCAGTCTCTCTCCTCACTCAGTCTCTCTCCTCACTCAGTCTCTCTCTCCTCACTCAGTCTCTCTCTCCTCACTCAGTCTCTCTCTCCTCACTCAGTCTCTCTCTCCTCACTCAGTCTCTCTCTCCTCACTCAGTCTCTCTCTCCTCACTCAGTCTCTCTCCTCACTCAGTCTCTCTCTCCTCACTCAGTCTCTCTCTCCTCACTCAGTCTCTCTCTCCTCACTCAGTCTCTCTCTCCTCACTCAGTCTCTCTCTCCTCACTCAGTCTCTCTCTCCTCACTCAGTCTCTCTCTCCTCACTCAGTCTCTCTCTCCTCAGTCTCTCTCTCCTCACTCTCTCTCCTCACTCAGTCTCTCTCTCCTCACTCAGTCTCTCTCTCCTCACTCAGTCTCTCTCTCCTCACTCAGTCTCTCTCTTCTCACTCAGTCTCTCTCTCCTCACTCAGTCTCTCTCTCCTCACTCAGTCTCTCTCTCCTCACTCAGTCTCTCTCTCTCACTCAGTCTCTCTCCTCACTCAGTCTCTCTCTCCTCACTCAGTCTCTCTCTCCTCACTCAGTCTCTCTCTTCTCAATCAGTTTCTCTCCTCACTCAGTCTCTCTCTCCTCACTCAGTCTCTCTCTCCTCACTCAGTCTCTCTCTCCTCACTCAGTCTCTCTCCTCACTCAGTCTCTCTCCTCACTCAGTCTCTCTCGCCTCACTCAGTTTCACTCCTCACTCAGTCTCTCACTCCTCACTCAGTCTCTCTCTCCTCACTCAGTCTCTCTCTTCTCACTCAGTTTCTCTCCTCACTCAGTCTCTCTCTCCTCACTCAGTCTCTCTCTCCTCACTCAGTCTGTCTCTCCTCACACAGTCTCTCTCTCCTCACTCAGTCTCTCTCCTCACTCAGTCTCTCTCCTCACTCAGTCTCTCTTTCCTCACTCAGTCTCTCTCTCTCCTTAGTCAGTTTCTCTCCTCACTCAGTCTCTCTCTACTCGCTCAGTCTCTCTCTTCTCAATCAGTTTCTCTCCTCACTCAGTCTCTCTCCTCACTCAGTCTCTCTCTCCTTGCTCAGTCTCTCTCTCTTCACTCAGTTTCTCTCCTCACTCAGTCTCTCTCCTCACTCAGTCTCTCTCTCCTCACTCAGTTTCTCTCCTCACTCAGTCTCTCACTCCTCACTCAGTCTCTCTCCTCACTCAGTCTCTCTCTCCTCACTCAGTCTCTCTCCTCACTCAGTCTCTCTCCTCACTCAGTCTCCTCACTCTCTCTCTCCTCACTCAGTCTCTCTCTCCTCACTCAGTCTCTCTCTCCTCACTCAGTCTCTCTCTCCTCACTCAGTCTCTCTCTCCTCCTCAGTCTCTCCTCACTCAGTCTCTCTCTCCTCACTCAGTCTCTCTCCTCCTCACTCAGTCTCTCTCCTCAGTCTCTCTCCTCACTCAGTCTCTCTCCTCACTCAGTCTCTCTCCTCTCACTCAGTCTCTCTCTCCTCACTCAGTCTCTCTCTCCTCACTCAGTCTCTCTCCTCACTCAGTCTCTCTCTCCTCACTCAGTCTCTCTCTCCTCACTCAGTCTCTCTCTCCTCACTCAGTCTCTCTCTCCTCACTCAGTCTCTCTCTCCTCACTCAGTCTCTCTCTCCTCACTCAGTCTCTCTCCTCACTCAGTCTCTCTCTCCTCACTCAGTCTCTCTCTCCTCACTCAGTTTCTCTCCTCACTCAGTCTCTCTCTCCTCACTCAGTCTCTCTCTCCTCACTCAGTCTCTCTCTCCTCACTCAGTCTCTCTCTCCTCACTCAGTCTCTCTCTCCTCACTCAGTCTCTCTCCTCACTCAGTCTCTCTCTTCTCACTCAGACTTTCTCTCCTCACTCAGTCTCTCTCTCCTCACCAGTTTCTCTCCTCACTCAGTCTCTCTCTCCTCCTCAGTCTCTCTCTCCTCAGTCTCTCTCTCCTCACTCAGTCTCTCTCTCCTCACTCAGTCTCTCTCTCCTCACTCAGTCTCTCTCCTCACTCAGTCTCTCTCTCCTCACTCAGTCTCTCTCTCCTCACTCAGTCTCTCTCTCTCTCAGTCAGTCTCTCTCTCCTCACTCAGTCTCTCTCCTCACTCAGTCTCTCTCTCCTCACTCAGTCTCTCTCCTCACTCAGTCTCTCTCCTCACTCAGTCTCTCTCTCCTCACTCAGTCTCTCTCCTCACTCAGTCTCTCTCTCCTCACTCAGTCTCTCTCTCCTCACTCAGTCTCTCTCTCCTCACTCAGTCTCTCTCCTCACTCAGTCTCTCTCTCCTCAATCATTCTCTCTCCTCACTGTCTCTCTCTTCTCACTCAGTCTCTCAGTCTCTCTCCTCAGTCTCTCTCTCCTCACTCAGTCTCTCTCTCCTCCTCAGTCTCTCTCTCCTCACTCAGTCTCTCTCTCTCACTCAGTTTCTCTCCTCACTCAGTCTCTCTCTCCTCACTCAGTCTCTCTCTCCTCACTCAGTCTGTCTCTCCTCACTCAGTCTCTCTCTCCTCACTCAGTCTCTCTCCTCACTCAGTCTCTCTCGCCTCTCAGTTTCATCTCCTCACTCAGTCTCTCTCTCCTCACTCAGTCTCTCTCTCCTCCTTAGTCTCTCTCTTCTCAATCAGTTTCTCTCCTCACTCAGTCTCTCTCTCCTCACTCAGTCTCTCTCTCCTCACTCAGTCTGTCTCTCCTCACACAGTCTCTCTCTCCTCCTCAGTTTCTCTCCTCACTCAGTCTCTCTATCCTCACTCAGTCTCTCTTTCCTCACTCAGTTCTCTCTCCTCACTCAGTTTCTCTCCTCACTCAGTCTCTCTCTACTCGCTCAGTCTCTCTCTTCTCAATCAGTTTCTCTCCTCACTCAGTCTCTCTCTCCTCTCTCAGTCTCTCTCTCACTCAGTCTCTCTCTCTCTCACTCAGTTTCTCTCCTCACTCAGTCTCTCTCCTCACTCAGTCTCAGTCTCTCTCTCCTCCTCACTCAGTCTCTCTCCTCACTCAGTCTCTCTCCTCACTCAGTCTCTCTCCTCACTCAGTCTCTCTCTCCTCACTCAGTCTCTCTCTCCTCACTCAGTCTCTCTCTCCTCACTCAGTCTCTCTCTCCTCACTCAGTCTCTCTCTCCTCACTCAGTCTCTCTCTCCTCACTCAGTCTCTCTCTCCTCACTCAGTCTCTCTCTCCTCACTCAGTCTCTCTCCTCACTCAGTCTCTCTCTCCTCACTCAGTCTCTCTCCTCACTCAGTCTCTCTCCTCACTCAGTTTCAGTCCTCTCAGTCTCTCCTCTCAGTCTCTCTCCTCACTCAGTCTCTCTCCTCTCAGTCTCTCCTCACTCAGTCTCTCTCTCCTCACTCAGTCTCTCTAATCACTCAGTCTCTCTCTCCTCACTCAGTCTCTCAATCCTCACTCATCTCTCTCCTCACTCAGTCTCTCTCCTCGCTCAGTCTCTCTCCTCACTCAGTCTCTCACTCCTCACTCAGTCTCTCTCCTCACTCAGTCTCTCTCTCCTTACTCAGTCTCTCTCTCCTCACTCAGTTTCACTCCTCACTCAGTCTCTCTATCCTCACTCAGTCTCTCTTTCCTCACTCAGTTTCTCTCTCCTTAGTCAGTTTCTCTCCTCACTCAGTCTCTCTCTACTCGCTCAGTCTCTCTCTTCTCAATCAGTTTCTCTCCTCACTCAGTCTCTCTCCTCACTCAGTCTCTCTCTCCTTGCTCAGTCTCTCTCTCTCTTCACTCAGTTTCTCTCCTCACTCAGTCTCTCTCCTCACTCAGTCTCTCTCTCCTCACTCAGTCTCTCTCCTCACTCAGTCTCTCTCTCCTCACTCAGTCTCTCTCCTCACTCAGTTTCACTCCTCACTCAGTCTCTCTCTCCTCACTCAGTTTCTCCTCACTCAGTCTCTCTCTCCTCACTCAGTCTCTCTATCTCCTCACTCAGTCTCTCTCTCCTCACTCAGTCTCTCTCTCCTCACTCAGTCTCTCTCTCCTCACTCAGTCTCTCTCTCCTCACTCAGTCTCTCTCACTCTCTCTCCTCACTCAGTCTCTCTCTCCTCACTCAGTTTCTCCTCTCAGTCTCTCTCCTCACTCTCTCTCTCCTCACTCAGTCTCTCTCCTCAGTCAGTCTCTCTCTCCTCACTCAGTCTCTCTCTCCTCACTCAGTCTCTCTCCTCACTCAGTCTCTCTCCTCACTCAGTCTCTCTCCTCACTCAGTCTCTCTCTCCTCACTCAGTCTCTATCTCCTCACACAGTCTCTCTCTCCTCACTCAGTCTCTCTCTCCTCACTCAGTCTGTCTCTCCTCACACAGTCTCTCTATCCTCACTCAGTCTCTCTATCCTCACTCAGTCTCTCTTTCCTCACTCAGTCTCTCTCTCCTCACTTAGTCTCTCTCTTCTCAATCAGTTTCTCTCCTCACTCAGTCTCTCTCTCCTCACTCAGTCTCTCTCTCCTCACTCAGTCTCTCTCTCCTCACACAGTCTCTCTCTCCTCACTCAGTCTCTCTCCTCACTCAGTCTCTCTCCTCACTCAGTCTCTCTCTCCTCACTCAGTTTCACTCCTCACTCAGTCTCTCTCTCCTGACTCAGTCTGTCTCTCCTCACACAGTCTCTCTATCCTCACTCAGTCTCTCTATCCTCACTCAGTCTCTCTTTCCTCACTCAGTCTCTCTCTCCTCACTTAGTCTCTCTCTTCTCAATCAGTTTCTCTCCTCACTCAGTCTCTCTCTCCTCACTCAGTCTCTCTCTCCTCACTCAGTCTGTCTCTCCTCACACAGTCTCTCTCTCCTCACTCAGTCTCTCTCCTCACTCAGTCTCTCTCCTCACTCAGTCTCTCTCGCCTCACTCAGTTTCACTCCTCACTCAGTCTCTCTCTCCTCACTCAGTCTCTCTCTCCTCACTCAGTCTCT
This sequence comes from Oncorhynchus tshawytscha, assembly GCF_018296145.1. Lineage (NCBI taxonomy): Eukaryota > Metazoa > Chordata > Actinopteri > Salmoniformes > Salmonidae > Oncorhynchus > Oncorhynchus tshawytscha. The sequence continues at coordinate 22,790,642 of NC_056430.1, read as the reverse complement.
CTCTCCTCACTCAGTCTCTCTCTTCTCAATCAGTTTCTCTCCTCACTCAGTCTCTCTCCTCACTCAGTCTCTTTCTCCTTGCTCAGTCTCTCTCTCCTCACTCAGTCTGTCTCTTCCCACACAGTCTCTCTCCTCACTCAGTCTCTCTCCTCACTCAGTCTCTCTCTCTCTCTCAGTCTCTCTCCTCAATCAGTTTCTCTCCTCACTCAGTCTCTCTCTCCTCACTCAGTCTCTCTCTCCTCACTCAGTCTGTCTCCCCTCACACAGTCTCTCTCTCCTCACTCAGTCTCTCTCCTCACTCAGTCTCTCTCGCCTCACTCAGTTTCATTTCCTCACTCAGTCTCTCACTCCTCACTCAGTCTCTCTCTCCTCACTTAGTCTCTCTCTTCTCAATCAGTTTCTCTCCTCACTCAGTCTCTCTCTCCTCACTCAGTCTCTCTCTCCTCACTCAGTCTGTCTCTCCTCACACAGTCTCTCTCTCCTCACTCAGTTTCACTCCTCACTCAGTCTCTCTATCCTCACTCAGTCTCTCTTTCCTCACTCAGTTTCTCTCTCCTTAGTCAGTTTCTCTCCTCACTCAGTCTCTCTCTACTCGCTCAGTCTCTCTCTTCTCAATCAGTTTCTCTCCTCACTCAGTCTCTCTCCTCACTCAGTCTCTCTCTCCTTGCTCAGTCTCTCTCTCTCTTCACTCAGTTTCTCTCCTCACTCAGTCTCTCTCCTCACTCAGTCTCTCTCTCCTCACTCAGTTTCTCTCCTCACTCAGTCTCTCTCTCCTCACTCAGTCTCTCTCCTCACTCAGTCTCTCTCCTTACTCAGTCTCTCTCTCCTCACTCAGTTTCACTCCTCACTCAGTCTCTCTCTCCTCACTCAGCCTCTATCTCCTCAATCAGTCTCTCTCTCCTCACTCAGTCTCTCTCTCCTCACTCAGTCTCTCTCTCCTCGCTCAGTCTCTCTCTCTTCACTCAGTGTCTCTCCTCACTCAGTCTCTGTCCTCACTCAGTCTCTCTCGCCTCACTCAGTTTCACTCCTCACTCAGTCTCTCAATCCTCACTCATCTCTCTCCTCACTCAGTCTCTCTCCTCGCTCAGTCTCTCTACTCACTCAGTCTCTCTCTCCTCACTCAGTCTCTCTCTCCTCACTCAGTCTCTCTCCTCACTCAGTCTCTCTCTCCTCTCAGTCTCTCACTCCTCACTCAGTCTCTATCTCCTCACACAGTCTCTCTCTCCTCACTCAGTCTCTCTCTCCTCACTCAGTCTCTCTCTTCTCAATCAGTTTCTCTCACTCAGTCTCTCTCTCCTTGCTCAGTCTCTCTCTCTTCACTCAGTTTCTCTCCTCACTCAGTCTCTCTCCTCACTCAGTCTCTCTCTCCTCACTCAGTCTCTCTCCTCACTCACTCTCTCTCCTCACTCAGTCTCTCTCCTCACTCAGTCTCTCTCCTCACTCAGTCTCTCTCTCCTCACTCAGTCTCTCTCCTCACTCAGTCTCTCTCTCCTCACTCAGTCTCTATCTCCTCACTCAGTCTCTCTCTCCTCACTCAGTCTCTCTCTCCTCACTCAGTCTCTCTCCTCACTCAGTCTCTCTCTCCTCACTCAGTCTCTCTCCTCACTCAGTCTCTCTCTCCTCACTCAGTCTCTCTCTCCTCACTCAGTCTCTCTTTCCTCACTCAGTCATTCTCTCCTCACTCAGTCTCTCTCCTCACTCAGTCTCTCTCCCCTCTCAGTCTCTCTCACTCAGTCTCTCTCTCCTCACTCAGTCTCTCTCCTCACTCAGTCTCTCTCTCCTCACCCAGTCTCTCTCTCCTCACTCAGTCTCTCTCTCCTCACTCAGTCTCTCTCCTCACTCAGTCTCTCTCCTCACTCAGTCTCTCTCCTCACTCAGTCTCTCTCCTCACCCAGTCTCTCTCTCCTCACTCAGTCTCTCTCCTCCTCAGTCTCTCTCCTCAGTCAGTCTCTCTCCTCACTCAGTCTCTCTCTCCTCACTCAGTCTCTCTCTCCTCCTCAGTCTCTCTCCTCACTCAGTCTCTCTCCTCACCCAGTCTCTCTTTCCTCACTCAGTCTCTCTCTCCTCACTCAGTCTCTCTCTCCTCCTCAGTCTCTCTCCTCACTCAGTCTCTCTCTCCTCACTCAGTCTCTCTCTCCTCACTCAGTCTCTCTCTCCTCAGTCTCTCAGTCTCAGTCTCTCCTCACTCAGTCTCTCTCCTCACTCAGTCTCTCTCCTCACTCAGTCTCTCTCTCTCTCACTCAGTTTCTCTCCTCACTCAGTCTCTCTCTCCTCACTCAGTCTCTCTCTCCTCACTCAGTTTCTCTCCTCACTCAGTCTCTCTCTCCTCACTCAGTCTCTCTCCTCACTCAGTCTCTCTCCTCACTCAGTCTCTCTCTCCTCACTCAGTTTCTCTCCTCACTCAGTCTCTCTCTCCTCACTCAGTCTCTCTCTCCTCACTCAGTCTCTCTCTCCTCACTCAGTCTCTCTCTCCTCACTCAGTCTCTCTCTCCTCACTCAGTCTCTCTCTCCTCACTCAGTCTCTCTCCTCACTCAGTCTCTGTCCTCACTCAGTCTCTCTCGCCTCACTCAGTTTCACTCCTCACTCAGTCTCTCTCTCCTCACTCATCTCTCTCCTCACTCAGTCTCTCTCCTCGCTCAGTCTCTCTAATCACTCAGTCTCTCTCTCCTCACTCAGTCTCTCTCTCCTCACTCAGTCTCTCTCCTCACTCAGTCTCTCTCTCCTCACTCAGTCTCTCTTTCCTCACTCAGTCTCTCTCTCTCCTTAGTCAGTTTCTCTCCTCACTCAGTCTCTCTCTACTCGCTCAGTCTCTCTCTTCTCAATCAGTTTCTCTCCTCACTCAGTCTCTCTCTCCTTGCTCAGTCTCTCTCTCTCTTCACTCAGTTTCTCTCCTCACTCAGTCTCTCTCCTCACTCAGTCTCTCTCTCCTCACTCAGTTTCTCTCCTCACTCAGTCTCTCACTCCTCACTCAGTCTCTCTCCTCACTCAGTCTCTCTCCTTACTCAGTCTCTCTCTCCTCACTCAGTTTCACTCCTCACTCAGTCTCTCTCTCCTCACTCAGCCTCTATCTCCTCAATCAGTCTCTCTCTCCTCACTCAGTCTCTCTCTCCTCACTCAGTCTCTCTCTCCTCACTCAGTCTCTCTCGCCTCACTCAGTCTCTCTCCTCACTCAGTCTCTCTCTCCTCACTCAATTTCACTCCTACTCAGTCTCTCACTCCTCACTCAGTCTCTCTCCTCACTCAGTCTCTCTTCTCACTCAGTCTCTCTCCCCTCACTCAGTCTCTCTCCTCAGTCAGTCTCTCTCTCCTCACTCAGTCTCTGTCCTCACTCAGTCTCTCTCTCCTCACTCAGTCTCTATCTCCTCACTCAGTCTCTATCTCCTTACTCAGTCTTTCTCTCCTCGCTCAGTCTCTCTCTCTCCTCACTCAATTTCTCTCCTCACTCAGTCTTTCTCCTCACTCAGTCTCTCTCCTCACTCAGTCTCTCTCCTCACTCAGTCTCTATCTCCTCACTCAGTTTCTCTCCCCTCACGCAGTTTCTCTCCTCACTCAGTCTCTCTCTCCTCACTCAGTCTCTCTCTCCTCACTCAGTCTCTCTCCTCACTCAGTCTCTCTCCTCACTCAGTCTCTCTCCTCACTCAGTCTCTCTCCTCACCCAGTCTCTCTCTCCTCACTCAGTCTCTCTCCTCACTCAGTCTCTCTCCTCACCCAGTCTCTCTCTCCTCACTCAGTCTCTGTCCTCACTCAGTCTCTCTCTCCTCACTCAGTCTCTATCTCCTCACTCAGTCTCTATCTCCTTACTCAGTCTTTCTCTCCTCGCTCAGTCTCTCTCTCTCCTCACTCAGTCTCTCTCCTCACTCAGTCTCTCTCTCCTCACTCAGTCTCTCTCCTCACTCAGTCTCTCTCCTCACTCAGTCTCTCTCCTCACTCAGTCTCTCTCTCCTCACTCAGTCTCTCTCTCCTCACTCAGTCTCTCTCTCCTCACTCAGTCTCTCTCCTCACTCAGTCTCTCTCCTCACCCAGTCTCTCTCCTCACCCAGTCTCTCTCCTCACTCAGTCTCTCTCTCCTCACTCAGTCTCTCTCCTCACTCAGTCTCACTCCTCACCCAGTCTCTCTCTCCTCACTCAGTCTCTCTCTCCTCACTCAGTCTCTCTCCTCACTCAGTCTCTCTCTCCTCACCCAGTCTCTCTTTCCTCACTCAGTCTCTCTCTCCTCACTCAGTCTCTCTCTCCTCACTCAGTCTCTCTCTCCTCACTCAGTCTCTCTCCTCACTCAGTCTCTCTCCTCACCCAGTCTCTCTCCTCACCCAGTCTCTCTCCTCACCCAGTCTCTCTCTCCTCACTCAGTCTCTCTCCTCACCCAGTCTCTCTCCTCACCCAGTCTCTCTCTCCTCACTCAGTCTCTCTCTCCTCACTCAGTCTCTCTCCTCACTCAGTCTCTCTCCTCACCCAGTCTCTCTTTCCTCACTCAGTCTCTCTCTCCTCACTCAGTCTCTCTCCTCACTCAGTCTCTCTCCTCACTCAGTCTCTCTCCTCACTCAGTCTCTCTCCTCACCCAGTCTCTCTCTCCTCACTCAGTCTCTCTCCTCACTCAGTCTCTCTCCTCACCCAGTCTCTCTCCTCACCCAGTCTCTCTCTCCTCACTCAGTCTCTCTCTCCTCACTCAGTCTCTCTCCTCACTCAGTCTCTCTCCTCACCCAGTCTCTCTTTCCTCACTCAGTCTCTCTCTCCTCACTCAGTCTCTCTCCTCCCTCAGTCTCTCTCCTCACCCAGTCTCTCTCTCCTCACTCAGTCTCTCTCTCCTCACTCAGTCTCTCTCCTCACTCAGTCTCTCTCCTCACCCAGTCTCTCTCCTCACTCAGTCTCTCTCCTCACTCAGTCTCTCTCCTCACTCAGTCTCTCTCTCCTCACTCAGTCTCTCTCCTCACTCAGTCTCTCTCTCCTCACTCAGTCTCTCTCCTCACTCAGTCTCTCTCCTCACTCAGTCTCTCTCCTCACTCAGTCTCTCTCCTCACCCAGTCTCTCTCCTCACCCAGTCTCTCTTTCCTCACTCAGTCTCTCTCTCTCACTCAGTCTCTCTCCTCACTCAGTCTCTCTCCTCACTCAGTCTCTCTCCTCACCCAGTCTCTCTCTCCTCACTCAGTCTCTCTCCTCACTCAGTCTCTCTCCTCACCCAGTCTCTCTCCTCACTCAGTCTCTCTCCTCACTCAGTCTCTCTCCTCACCCAGTCTCTCTCCTCACTCAGTCTCTCTCCTCACTCAGTCTCTCTCCTCACTCAGTCTCTCTCTCCTCACTCAGTCTCTCTCTCCTCACTCAGTCTCTCTCTCCTCACTCAGTCTCTCTCCTCACTCAGTCTCTCTCTCCTCACTCAGTCTCTCTCTCCTCACTCAGTCTCTCTCTCCTCACTCAGTCTCTCTCCTCACTCAGTCTCTCTCTCCTCACTCAGTCTCTCTCTCCTCACTCAGTCTCTCTCTCCTCACTCAGTCTCTCTCCTCACTCAGTCTCTCTCCTCACTCAGTCTCTCCTCCTCACTCAGTCTCTCTCCTCACTCAGTCTCTCTCTCCTCACTCAGTCTCTCTCTCCTCACTCAGTCTCTCTCCTCACTCAGTCTCTCTCCTCACTCAGTCTCTCTCTCCTCACTCAGTCTCTCTCTCCTCACTCAGTCTCTCTCTCCTCACTCAGTCTCTCTCTCCTCACTCAGTCTCTCTCTCCTCACTCAGTCTCTCTCTCCTCACTCAGTCTCTCTCCTCACTCAGTCTCTCTCTCCTCACTCAGTCTCTCTCTCCTCACTCAGTCTCTCTCTCCTCACTCAGTCTCTCTCCTCACTCAGTCTCTCTCCTCACTCAGTCTCTCTCTCCTCACTCAGTCTCTCTCTCCTCACTCAGTCTCTCTCTCCTCACTCAGTCTCTCTCTCCTCACTCAGTCTCTCTCTCCTCACTCAGTCTCTCTCCTCACTCAGTCTCTCTCTCCTCACTCAGTCTCTCTCTCCTCACTCAGTCTCTCTCTCCTCACTCAGTCTCTCTCTCCTCACTCAGTCTCTCTCCTCACTCAGTCTCTCTCCTCACTCAGTCTCTCTCCTCACTCAGTCTCTCTCTCCTCACTCAGTCTCTCTCTCCTCACTCAGTCTCTCTCTCCTCACTCAGTCTCTCTCCTCACTCAGTCTCTCTCTCCTCACTCAGTCTCTCTCCTCACTCAGTCTCTCTCTCCTCACTCAGACTCTCTCTCCTCACTCAGTCTCTCTTTCCTCACCCAGACACTCTCTCCTCACTCAGTCTCTCTCTCCTCACTCAGTCTCTCTCCTCACTCAGTCTCTCTCCACGCTCAGTCTCTCTCCACACTCGGTCTCTCTCTCCTCACTCAGTCTCTCTCCTCAGTCAGTCTCTCTCTCCTCACTCAGTGTCTGTCCTCACTCAGTCTCTCTCTCCTCACTCAGTCTCTATCTCCTCACTCAGTCTCTCTCTCCTCACTCAGTCTCTCACTCCTCACTCAGTCTCTCTCCTCACTCAGTCTCTCTCCTCACTCAGTTTCACTCCTCACTCAGTCTCTCTCTCCTCACTCAGTCTCTCTCTCCTCACTCAGTCTCTCTCTCCTCACTCAGTCTCTCTCTCCTCACTCAGTCTCTCTCCTCACTCAGTCTCTCTCCTCACTCAGTCTCTCTCTCCTCACTCAGTCTCTCTCCTCACTCAGTCTCTCTCCTCACTCAGTCTCTCTCCTCACTCAGTCTCTCTCCTCACTCAGTCTCTCTCCTCACTCAGTCTCTCTCCTCACTCAGTCTCTCTCTCCTCACTCAGTCTCTCTCCTCACTCAGTCTCTCTCCTCACTCAGTCTCTCTCTCCTCACTCAGTCTCTCTCTCCTCACTCAGTCTCTCTCTCTCACTCAGTCTCTCTCACTCTCTCACTCAGTCTCTCTCTCCTCACTCAGTCTCTCTCCTCACTCAGTCTCTCTCTCCTCACTCAGTCTCTCTCCTCACTCAGTCTCTCTCTCCTCACTCAGTCTCTCTCCTCACTCAGTCTCTCTCTCCTCACTCAGTCTCTCTCCTCACTCAGTCTCTCTCTCCTCACTCAGTCTCTCTCTCCTCACTCAGTCTCTCTCTCCTCACTCAGTCTCTCTCCTCACTCAGTCTCTCTCTCCTCACTCAGTCTCTCTCCTCACTCAGTCTCTCTCCTCACTCAGTCTCTCTCCTCACTCAGTCTCTCTCCTCACTCAGTCTCTCTCCTCACCCAGTCATTCTTGCTCTTTTTTTCTCTTTCTCTCTCCCTTTCCTTTTCTGTCTCTGCTCTCCTGCTCTCCTCTCTCTGTCCTTGTCTCTTTCCCATGTTCTAATCCTCCTCTCTCCATATATCTCATTCCTTCTTTCTCTTCATTTCTCTCTCTCTATCTACTGTATGTGCTGATGAGTATTTCTGCCTTCTCTCTGTCTGCTCCAAACTCAATATCTCCCCACTGCTATTTCTAATCATGAACGACCAATTTGTCTGCCTCCTTCCTGGTTCCAACACATTCCTGTGTGTGTGAGAGAAAGAGAGAGAGAAAGAGAGAAAGAGAGAGAGACATGGTGGTGTATTCTCTGTTGATGTAATATAAACACATGAGGTGAAGTAATCGTCATATCTGAAAATATTTCATCCTTCTCAGACATCGCTGTCTTATTCAAAAACGGTTTTATTTTGTACTCCTCGGCGATGCTGAATGTTTAGTGAGAGCCTCCTTAGACTAACACAGATATAACCACAAACACACCAGAAATGTATCAATGATTAAAAAAAGCAACTGCAGTTGCACAGAAAGCGTGAGGGTTTACTGCATTTGTAATCATTAATGATATCATTTTTCTGTGCAGTCTAACTATACAACGCTAGCCAACAGCAGATAAGAAGAATACAGCCTATATAGCAGAAGTGGTTCAGTGAACTCTGCATGCATAATGACAAACTCTGCCTGAGACCCGAAGACGGAACTTAGCTCCGAATACTAATACTAATGCCATTGCTCAAGTTTAATGGGCTAATGGGTTCTTAAATTAGTCTTTCTGTGCTACTGGGGTAATCTACTCTGCTCATTTAAATAAAGAATCTTAAACTTCCCTCAGTTAGATGGCTTGGTCTGTGCTGTGTGTGGGCTGCCAGAGAGGTCAAGGGGCACAGCTGGCAGACACTCCCTCACACCTACAAGCTATTCATTTAGTATCACCCCCAGGCTGTGTAAAAATGTCTCAGAACAAGGGAAGAATGGCTGATTCCAGAACCATTACCTGCTGTGGCCCTCTCCGGGTATTGACTGCAGAGCTCAGAGAGGATGATAAGGTGAGGTACCATTACAGCACAATTGATCGGCATGCACTTAAGTCCAATCCAGAGTCTGTTGCACAGGCCAGAGACTCCGCCCCCCAGATCCAGTGACTTGACCAGATGTGTGTCTTTGTGTTTTTATTCTTAGGGTTTTCTCTTTTTTCACCCTCCTCCTTTTTCTGCATCAAGGATGAAAAGCTGACGTGACCAGAGTCCCTTAGCGTGTTTCATGTGTCCAAGCAGGTTACCAGCAGCTCCAGGGAGTCTGGACCCCCTGCCAACGCACGCACACACACACACACACACACACGCACACACACACACACACGCATGCACACACACACACACGCACGCACACACACACACACACACACACACACACACGCACGCACACACACACACACACACACACGCATGCACACACACACACGCACGCACGCACACACACACACACACACACACACACACACACACACACACACACACACACACACACACACACACACACACACACACACACACACACACACACACACACACACACACACACACGCACACACACACACACACACACACAGAGATAGGGTGTGTACAACATCCTGCATGTATCTTTCCCTGGTTGGGCATGACAGTCCATTTCCGAGGCCAACAACCCAAATCAGATAGCAGCTAGCTGGAGGGGATGGAGGGTATTCTCCTGTTGAGGGTGGGAGAGATGGATCACTACTGCTCCATGCTTTATGGAACAACAGACACAGACACTAACAGGCAAATAAACATTAGCTCACTGAGCCAACCTGCCTGCAGCCCCACCCCCAGCTCAGCCCAGCCATATCCAGCTCTGTTGCAGTGTTCTTTACGAGAACGTCTTTTAAACCCAGACAGCCAGCGTGGCCTGACATAGATCAGAGCAGCTCCTACAGCGCTCTGACAGACAGAGTCACGGCCCACGCCATAAATCCAGCGCTCGCTAATAAAGCAATAAAAGACCATTAAAAGTCAGCGTCCCTCAGGACACAGAGATGGATGGGAGACAGGCAGTGGGTCCAGATACCTGACTCCCATCCTTTATGTTGACACTTTGGATACATCCCCTACACTGTAGACAGCTTGGAGACTGTATAAACATCTGAAATCTTTATGCCCGTCTTTGCTACTCTTTCTTTTCATGACATGAGCAGTGATTGTATTCTCCTTCCTTCCCTCCCTCCCCTCCTCCCTTTTATTAATACCTTATTCATGTCTCTCTCTCTCTTTTCTCTCTGTCCTCTTTACCTCTTCTCTCATTTTTGTCTTTCTTTGTTTCTCTCTCGTCTCATCTCTTCAATTTGTTCTCACCCCATGGAAGTGAAGGATCAAGAAGTTTAGAAGTTCAGAGTGCGGCGGTGAACCGCTGTAGACCGAGAGCAGTTGGAATTACAGAGGTTGTGATGAAAGATACAGAGAAAATTACCAACAGTGAGTCATTGACTGAGAGAGAGAGAGAGAGCTAGAGAGCTAGAGAGAGAGAGAGAGAGAGAGGGAGGGAGAGAGCTAGAGAGAGAGGGAGAGAGAGAGAGAGAGAGAGAGAGAGAGAGAGAGAGAGAGAGAGACCAGCCTCCCGCAGTCTATCGAGCAACTTCACAGCAAACATAGCCAAAAGAATCTCTGACAGGCAAATCGCCCGATAACCGCAGTAATTCATCGTGCTTTGTGTCCAAATTATGATTAATGGAAAATAAACAACGTTGATGTGGAGCTAGGTTTGATTTTCTATGCACGGCGCCACAGCCACTCTGAAGTTGAGCTAATCCTGGGTCTTTAGCGGTGAGGAATGCACTGGGCTCATTGACTCCTCCACCCAGCTGACTACGTGCTATATGCCTATGGACCAGACCAATCAATGGGGCTGAGTCCTCGGCCCTAAGCCCGCACACTCACGGCCAACATCCTGATTATTTCAGGCCTCTCTGTTGCTAATAACCAGGCTGGTGCCGGCTAGCACGTAAATATATTAATGGCCAAATGTGCCACATGTGCAAACGGGCGGGCCAAGGAGAGAGAGAGAGGGGCTGAGAGAGAGAGAGAGAGAGGGAGAGAGAGAGAGGCCAGAGAGAGAGAGAGAGAGAGAGAGAGAGAGAGAGAGAGAGAGGAGAAGAGAGAGAGAGAGAGGAGAAGAGAGAGAGAGAGAGAGAGAGAGAGAGAGGAGAAGAGAGAGAGAGAGAGAGAGAGAGAGAGAGAGAGAGAGAGAGAGAGAGAGAGAGAGAGAGAGAGAGAGAGAGAGAGAGAGAGAGAGAGAGAGAGAGAGAGAGAGAGAGAGGAGAGAGAGAGAGGGGCCAGAGAGAGGGGCCAGAGAGAGGCAGGGTAGCCTAATGGTTAGAGTGTTAGACTAGTAACCGGAGGGTTGCATGTTCAAATCCCCGAGCTGACAAGGTACAAGGTTCTGCCCTGAACAGGCGGTTAACCCACCGTTCCTAGGCCATCATTGTAAATAAGAATTTGTTCTTAACTGACTTGCCTAGTTAAATAAAGGTTAAAAAAAAGAGAGATGGGGGAGAAGGAGAGAGGGGGGGGCTAGAGTGAGAGGGACTGATCAATTGTTCATTTTACAAAGTCAGTGAGTTGTGTCAGTGGTGTCAATAAGTGAATTAATTTGTCTGTGGGTCTCCAGAGCATGACATCGTATCACTCTGTTCCCCTCTTACCCTCGCACTCATACATAAAACCAATGCTAACACACACACACAGAGAGACAGCCAAACACACACACACAGAGACAGCCAAACACACTACACCACACACACACATTGAATTATATGTGTCATCCTCTAACACCCCTGAGCAGGGCATTGTCCACTGATCCTGCGAGTGACATCAGTCCTCCTCAGAGATAGTCTCCTGACCGGTGGCAGCCTGGAGCTCTCATTACAAAGCCATCACCTCAAACACACTACCGCAATACTCAGAGAGATCTCTGGCTCTGCCTTCAATACAACCGAGAGAGAGAGAGAGAGAGAGAGAGAGAGAGAGAGAGAGAGAGAGAGAGAGAGAGAGAGAGAGAGAGAGAGAGAGAGAGGTACAGGTACAGGTACAGGTACACACAAAAAACAACACCCATCTTCTCTCACACAGGCACAAATACTCACCTGCAGAGAAAGAACAAACCACCCTCCATCTTTCCCTTTCAGTCTTTAGTCCCACAGGTCTAAATCCCCCTACAGCCTGTAGTGTTTCTCTGGGTGCTGCTGTGACTGGTGTAGGCTCTATCAGTGGCGTTAGTTTGCAGCCCTTCACAGTGGCCCCATGCTAGGCCTACACTGGGAGACTTTAATAATCACACACACACACGATGTCGCTCACGCTTACCTGCACATCTGCCAGCTGCCACAGCAACATGCCGCGACCAGGGACAGGAGCAGATTGCATCCTGGGTGATATATACTGCACCATGGGTAGGAGCCGTGTCTGTTCAATTACAATCATTACCGTCACTTACAGGGGATCTGTCATCATCACAATGAATCTTATCAATGAACAAAATCCCATTGTGATCAATCAACCAACCCAACTGTGAGGAGAAATGTATTATTTACTTTATCCATAAAAGTGTTTGCATCGTCAAATGAAGATGGTGCTCTTTTCTATGGGATATGTGAAATGAGAGAGCAAGACAACTTCCTTATACTTTTTCCATACGAAATGAAAGTCTGTACGAATGTGAGATTCAGGGAGAAAGTTTAGAGGGAAGTGGGTTTGTTCTGCGATCAGCCAACATCTGGACAGAATACATTTAAGAACTATTTTCTTTCAACCTCAAAACTCCCACTTTACAAAATACATTACTTGCGCAAACAAATGCCTACCTCATTCATACTTTCTCTTTCTAAATGGCTGCTGTTCCTTAATCCCAGGGCTTTCAGGTTGAGCTGTCCATCAAAGCCAGCCCTGCTATATGGAATCAAACTCCTGCTTGATTGGCCTGAGCCAAGCAGCCAAACAGCCAAACAGCCAAGCAGCCAAACAGCCAAACAGCTCTGCCGGAGACAACAGCGCCTCAGATTCCATTACGTAGAGTGAGGTCAGACATCACAGAACCCTGGGAGGCAGTGGGACACATGCAGGACGAACGAAGGAGAACAGCTCAATGGACCACGGTGCAATATGTCTCTCCTCCCTCTGTTCTGCCTCTGTCTTCCAGGGCTCGCCTTCCTCATTCACACACTACTTTTCCAGGCTGTTACACACCACACATTTTCATCTCCCTCACTGTATTACTGCAGCCTCCTGGGGCACAGAGAAAACAGACTCAGAGAGAGAAAAGGGGAGAGCGATAAAAAGGAAGATAGAGGGTGAAGGACAGTAAGAGAAAGAGACAGACAGAAAGAGAGTGGGGGGAAATCAGGGGAGAGAGAGTAGCAGAGAGAGGTAAGGGAGAGAGAGTAGCAGAGAGAGAGTAGCAGAGAGAGAGTAGCAGAGAAAGATAAGGGAGAGAGAGTAGCAGAGAGAGAGTAGCAGAGAGAGAGTAGCAGAGAGAGGTAAGGGAGAGAGAGTAGCAGAGAGAGAGTAGCAGAGAGAGAGTAGCAGAGAGAGAGTAGCAGAGAAAGATAAGGAGAGAGAGTAGCAGAGAGAGAGTAGCAGAGAGTGATAATGGAGAGAGAGTAGCAGAGAGAGAGTAGCAGAGAGAGAGTAGCAGAGAGAGTAGCAGAGAAAGATAAGGGAGAGAGAGTAGCAGAGAGAGAGTAGCAGAGAGAGAGTAGCAGAGAGAGAGTAGCAGAGAGAGAGTAGCAGAGAAAGATAAGGGAGAGAGAGTAGCAGAGAGAGAGTAGCAGAGAGAGTAGCAGAGAGAGATAAGGGAGAGAGAGTATCAGAGAGAGAGTAGCAGAGAGAGAGTAGCAGAGAGAGAGTAGCAGAGAGAGAGTAGCAGAGAGAGTAGCAGAGAAAGATAAGGGAGAGAGAGTATCAGAGAGAGAGTAGCAGAGAGAGAGTAGCAGAGAGAGTAGCAGAGAGAGAGTAGCAGAGAGAGTAGCAGAGAAAGATAAGGGAGAGAGAGTATCAGAGAGAGAGTAGCAGAGAAAGATAAGGGAGAGAGAGTATCAGAGAGAGAGTATCAGAGAGAGAGTAGCAGAGAGAGAGTAGCAGAGAGAGTAGCAGAGAAAGATAAGGGAGAGAGAGTATCAGAGAGAGAGTAGCAGAGAGAGAGTAGCAGAGAGAGAGTAGCAGAGAGAGAGTAGCAGAGAGAGTAGCAGAGAAAGATAAGGGAGAGAGAGTAGCAGAGAGAGAGTAGCAGAGAGAGAGTAGCAGAGAGAGAGTAGCAGAGAGAGGTAAGGGAGAGAGAGTAGGAGAGAGAGTAGCAGAGAGAGAGTAGCAGAGAGAGAGTAGCAGAGAGAGAGTAGCAGAGAGAGTAGCAGAGAGAGTAGCAGAGAGAGTAGCAGAGAGAGAGTAGCAGAGAGAGAGTAGCAGAGAGAGTAGCAGAGAGAGAGTAGCAGAGAGAGAGTAGCAGAGAGAGTAGCAGAGAAAGATAAGGAGAGAGAGTAGCAGAGAGAGAGTAGCAGAGAGAGTAGCAGAGAAAGATAAGGGAGAGAGAGTATCAGAGAGAGAGTAGCAGAGAGAGAGTAGCAGAGAGAGATAGGAGAGAGAGTAGCAGAGAGAGAGTAGCAGAGAGAGAGTAGCAGAGAGAGAGTAGCAGAGAGAGTAGCAGAGAAAGATAAGGGAGAGAGAGTAGCAGAGAGAGAGCAGAGACAGAGAGAGAGTAGCAGAGAGAGATAGCAGAGAGAGAGTAGCAGAGAGAGAGCAGAGACAGAGAGAGAGTAGCAGAGAAAGATAAGGGAGAGAGAGTAGCAGAGAGAGTAGCAGAGAGAGGTAAGGGAGACAGATAGCAGAGAGAGAGTAGCAGAGAGAGGTAAGGGAGAGAGAGTAGCAGAGAGAGAGTAGCAGAGAGAGATAAGGGAGAGAGAGTAGCAGAGAAAGGTAAGGGAGAGAGAGTAGCAGAGAGAGAGTAGCAGAGAGAGGTAAGGGAGAGAGAGTAGCAGAGAGAGAGTAGCAGAGAGAGATAAGGAGAGAGAGTAGCAGAGAGAGGTAAGAGAGAGAGTAGCAGAGAGAGAAGGCAGAGAGAGTAGCAGAGAGAGAGTAGCAGAGAGAGAGTAGCAGAGAGAGTAGCAGAGAGAGATAAGGGAGAGAGAGTAGCAGAGAGAGGTAAGCAGAGAGAGATAGCAGAGAGAGAGAGCAGAGAGAGAGTAGCAGAGAGAGAGTAGCAGAGAGAGTAGCAGAGAGAGATAAGGGAGAGAGAGTAGCAGAGAGAGAGTATCAGAGAGAGAGTAGCAGAGAGAGATAAGGGAGAGAGAGTAGCAGAGAGAGAGTAGCAGAGAGTAGAGAGAGAGTAGCAGAGAGAGTAGCAGAGAGAGAGTAGCAGAGAGAGTAGCAGAGAGAGGTAAGGGAGAGAGAGTAGCAGAGAGAGGTAAGGGAGAGAGAGTAGCAGAGAGAGGTAAGGGAGAGAGAGTAGCAGAGAGAGAGAAGCAGAGAGAGAACACAGGGGATTCCATCTTTCTTTAATGGGATCCCTTAAAGGTTCAAAGCAGCCATTTTTATCTCAAAATCAAATCATTTCTGGGTAACAATTACGTACCTTTACTGTGATTTGTTTTCAATTAAATTGATCAAAAACGAACAAAAATAGCTCCTTTGCAAAGAGCACTTTCTGCCTGTTCAGGGGCAGAATGACAGATTTGTACCTTGACAGCTCGGGGGTTTGAACTTGCAACCTTCCAGTTACTAGTCCAATGCTCTAACCACTACGCTACCCTGCCGCCCCTTGGCAGAAAGGTTTGGAACTCTCTTTCTTAATGGGTGGGTAATGGTAATGGTGATGTCACCAGGCAGACCAAAACTCCATCCCACCAAAACAGGCTGAAATTTCAGTTCTTAACCTAAAAGGATATTGTTATATTTTTCACAATTTCACACTATTATTCCAATCTAATAGTGTGGAATTCTCATCGACGGGGCGTAGTGGAGCAGGTTGAGAGCTTCAAGTTCCTTGGTGTCCACGTCACCAACAAACTAGAATGGTCCAAACACAACAAGACAGTCGTGAAAGACAGTCGGGCACGACAAAGCCTATTCCCTCTCAGGAAAGTAAAAAGATTTGGCATGGGTCCTCAGATCCTCAAAAGGTTCTACAGCTGCAACATCGAGAGCATCCTGACTGGTTGCATCACTGCCTGGTACGGCAATTGCACTTCAGAGGGTAGTGTGTTTGGCCACCCCAGTCATAAACTGTTCTCTCTACTAGCGCATGGCAAGCAGTACCGGAGTGCCAAGTCTAGGACAAAAAGGCTTCTCAACAGTTTTTACCCCCAAGCCATAAGACTCCTGAACAGGTAATCAAATGGCTGCCCGGACTATTTGCATTGTGTCACGCCACCCACCACCTGCCAACCCCCTCTTTTACGCTGCTACTACTCTCTGTTTATCATATATGCATAGTCACTTTAACTATACATTCATGTACATACTACCTCAATTGGCCCGACCAACCAGTGCCCCTGCACATTGGCTAACCAGGCTATCTGCATTGTGTCCCGACACCCGCCAACCCCTCTTTTACGCTGCTGCTACTCTCTGTTCATCATATATGCATAGTCACTTTAACCATATCTACATGTACATACTACCTCAATAAGCCTGACTAACTGGTGTCTGTATGTAGCCTCACTACTTGTATAGCCTCGCTACTGTATATAGCCCCTCTACTGTATATAGCCTCTCTACTGTATATAGCCTCTCTACTGTATATAGCCTGTCTTTTTACTGTTGTTTTATTTCTTTACTTACCTATTGTTCCCCTAATACCTTTTTTGTACTGTTGGTTAGAGCCTGTAAGTAAGAATTTCACTGTATTCACTATTTCATCTGTTGTATTCGGCGAACGTGACAAGTAAACTTTGATTTGATTTGATATATATATATATATAAAAAACACAGGAAATCACATTTTTGACTGCACTCGGCCTTTAACCATTCACTCTCTTTAGAGAGGCTCCCTTTGATTAAAAAAAGCAAGGGCTCAATGGATTTCTAACTCACACATCATACTCTTCATGACAGTGGGTTGTGTCCTCTGCCTTCTGCTGCTCATGGCACAGGCACACATACTCCCTCTAATGTTAAACTGCCCTACCTTCCTCCAGGCTACCCCAGAGGTGACACTGATCTCTGGCTGCACCCTCCATCTCAGCCTGGCCTCTATGGAAGCTCTGATGGACTGTTTTTTCTCCAGCTCCTGTGCTGCATTAGGATGCGATTGACTGTAATATCTCTCTGGAGACTACCCAGTACAGTACAGTATGGTTCGGGCAACAGAGGAGAGGATGAATGGCCATCAGGACCAATCTCACTTACAGATGAGAGGCCTCCCACTCTCCTCTCTCTCTCCTTCTCTCAACCTCCCTGCTGGGAGGATCTCTCCTCTCCTCCTCTCTGGATTGCACAGCATCAATCACAGTGGCACACAGTGAATCTGCTAATGCCAGCGTACGGCTGATCTCAGATCAGTCTGTCGCACTGCTATCCGGGATCCCTCTGTTATTCATCTAGCTTATCGCCCAGGAGTATCTGGTCTGTCCCCTCCCTGCCTGCTTAGCCTCATACTCAAACACAATCACAAATGCACACAATACACTCCTCCGCATTCACAATCACTCAGCCAGATAAATCCCCTGCATGTCGGGAGGAAAAGGATGGCCATGCCATGTAGGAGCCTCACCGGATAGGCCTTATTGCTGTCTGGTGGGGGTTCTGAGAAGTGGGAGAGGAGTCTGGATGTGGGAAGGTATAGAGGAGGGGGTATGTGGAGATAAAATGGGACCACAGAGGCTGACAAAGGGGAAGCAACATAGCTTGGAGATATGCTGGTGAGAATCCTCAATTCTATCGCTTTCCCTCAGAAAAGTATGCCAGGCCCATGTACAAAGAGGTGTGTGTGTGTGTGTGTGTGTGTGTGTGTGTGTGTGTGTGTGTGTGTGTGTGTGTGTGTGTGTGTGTGTGTGTGTGTGTGTGTGTGTGTGTGTGTGTGTGTGTGTGTGTGTGTGTGTGTATGGCACGCATGTGTATTGACGATGGTTCAGTGAAAGAGGAGGCCAGGTTTGCTAGAGTAATCTCATTGAAATGTAGAGTACTGCACCTATCTTCATGTTACTGTCATTGAGAATTAAGTCGCCAAACCTTTCCTCTCTCTGGGGACCTCTCCATCTCCCCCTCTGCACTGTACTAATGACACAGTCCCTGTAGACTGCCACTACCGGACAGAGAAACAATGGGGAAATAATTACACTCTTTCTCACTCTGTACAAAATGCAAAGCAGAGGATGAGAAAGAAGAGCAGAGAGGAGGTGGTGGGGAGGAGGAGGGTGGGGGTTAGAGACAAGGATGAGAGAGAGGAGCAGAGAGGAGTGGGTGGGGAGGAGGAGGGTGGGGGTTAGAGACAAGGATGAGAGAGAGGAGCAGAGAGGAGGGGGTGGGGAGGAGGAGGGTGGGGGTTAGAGACAAGGATGAGAGAGAAGAGCAGAGAGGAGGTGGTGGGGAGGAGGAGGGTGGGGGTTAGAGACAAGGATGAGAGAGAAGAGCAGAGAGGAGGGGGTGGGGAGGAGGAGGGTGGGGGTTAGAGACAAGGATGAGAGAGAAGAGCAGAGAGGAGGTGGTGGGGAGGAGGAGGGTGGGGGTTAGAGACAAGGATGAGAGAGAGGAGCAGAGAGGAGGGGGTGGGGAGGAGGAGGGTGGGGGTTAGAGACAAGGATGAGAGAGAAGAGCAGAGAGGAGGTGGTGGGGAGGAGGAGGGTGGGGGTTAGAGACAAGGATGAGAGAGAAGAGCAGAGAGGAGGTGGTGGGGAGGAGGAGGGTGGGGGTTAGAGACAAGGATGAGAGAGAAGAGCAGAGAGGAGGTGGTGGGGAGGAGGAGGGTGGGGGTTAGAGACAAGGATGAGAGAGAAGAGCAGAGAGGAGGTGGTGGGGAGGAGGAGGGTGGGGGTTTAGAGACAAGGATGAGAGAGAAGAGCAGAGAGGAGGTGGTGGGGAGGAGGAGGTGGGGGTTAGAGACAAGGATGAGAGAGAGGAGCAGAGAGGAGGTGGTGGGGAGGAGGAGGGTGGGGGTTAGAGACAAGGATGAGAGAGAGGAGCAGAGAGGAGGTGGTGGGGAGGAGGAGGGTGGGGGTTAGAGACAAGGATGAGAGAGAAGAGCAGAGAGGAGGTGGTGGGGGAGGAGGAGGTGGGGGTTAGAGACAAGGATGAGAGAGAGGAGCAGAGAGGAGGTGGTGGGGAGGAGGAGGTGGGGGTTAGAGACAAGGATGAGAGAGAGGAGCAGAGAGGAGGTGGTGGGGAGGAGGAGGTGGGGGTTAGAGACAAGGATGAGAGAGAGGAGCAGAGAGGAGGTGGTGGGGAGGAGGAGGTGGGGGTTAGAGACAAGGATGAGGAGAAGAGCAGAGAGGAGGTGGTGGGGAGGAGGAGGGTGGGGGTTAGAGACAAGGATGAGAGAGAAGAGCAGAGAGGAGGGGGTGGGGAGGAGGAGGGTGGGGGTTAGAGACAAGGATGACTAACAATTACAACATAATAGGGGTTGGCTCTCATTTCTGCTCTCATTAACATGCACCAAGTCATTTTCCTCTTAATGTGTATGTGAGAGAGAGAGAGAGAGAGGGGGGAGATAGACGTGATTCCCATGCCAAAAAAAAGCCCCTTTCAATTGAATTGAAAGAGTTTGTGAATAATATTAATATTTATTCTCTATTGCATGATGTCTGTTTCTGCACATTAATAAAAGCCTTTCACTTCAGCCCTGCTGTGAGTAGAGCGTTCAGCTGCGCATTTTTCTCACTGCGCGACTACGTCTCCGCTCCTCTATTCTCACCAGATCAGGATCCAGACGAAGCCGTTAGAACCCCGGTGAAAAAGAGCCAGATCAGCTGAACAGCCTTACCGACCACTCGATAGCCGCTAATAAGCAGCACCGAGACTCGATTACCGCTTATTTAGCCTCGCACTGAACACTGCATCAATCTCACCGTTTGTCTCTGTTTTACACTCTCTACCCTTACTGCGAGCAGATTCAAATGACAGTGGATTGGATTTTTCTAAAGTTCCCTCGTTTTAATTTAAGACAGTCTATTGCAATCCAGTGTAAGGATTTAGATTAAGCAATGTAAAGAAAACAGGAATCTGAAGTGACTTTAATGGCCAGAGATTGAGGATAAATAGTTTCATTCTTGTATTTTTCTCCAAAACGTCCTCCTCTCACAGGGTGGTCATTGAGCAAATTGAGCACAAATTGAGCACACTATAGAGACCCAGAACATCAAAGTTATTTTCCCCTTTAGCAGTAACCACCCCTCCTCTGTGCGGCATGAAAAATGGTAGCCTGCCTAGTGCCTACACCTTCGAAAAGCAAAGTCGTCTCTTGACCCTGGTCCCTATTTCATTAGCCTATCACTGAACGTGTGCGCCCGAGCCCATGGAACAGTCACGAAACAAACAGGAAAGCAGGTGATCTATACAAATCAATGCAAGGAATTAAGAATGAAAAATACCCTCTTACCTAAATCTATAAAACCGATGGCATAATCAAATTGTTTAGGAATCCGGGAGATAGCGCGCTTGCTGTGTTACTTTTTCTTCACTTCACTGAATCCGGTTTCCGACTATAAACCAATCCTTACAGCTGCCTGCCAATCTGGCGGAGCCGGCCACAATCAGGCGAGCAGCAGCGAGGGCTACAGTTTATCCGGGTACCACCGCGCTGGAGCTGGGTGAGCTGTCTGAGTTTGGTTACAGACTGGATCCACCCTCTAGTTACAGTATCTTACTGCGTCCCATAACAACGGAAACCAAAAGAAGACAGTGGCATAGAGATGTAGAGGTTCATGTCAGAAAAAAAGTAACCCAAAGTGAATACATCCAAAAGAGCGAAAAGAGACTAATGTTTTCTAAACGTTCAACACTAGTTCATTGTGTTATTGACAATGGTCCCCCGCCAATGCCCGTCAGACAGGTTCGCTAGCCGCTGGAGAGATGCAAGAGTGATGGTGATGGTAGAATGATAGTTGCGCTCCCCCGCGCGCACACCTCTCGAGCTGGGATCGATTTGACAGGAGAATTGTGAGCTGTCTTTCCCATTCTGAACACATGCGCTGCGCCCGCCCGCCCGCCCCATTTGCAATCTATCAAGTATAGGCTACGTTCAGTGACGTCATAGTTTACAAGTCGCCAAGTGAGGGATGTGCTGAAATGACGGCATGGCAAGTCTGAGGAGAAAACCAAGTGATGATGACGAGCTCAGTGCGATCCAAAAGTTATTCGTTTTGTCAGCATTGCGTTTCTGTGGGCTGGGGGGTGGGGGTCCTCTAATCGTGTTTAGACAGATTGGCAGATGCTCAACTATAGATCAATTTAATCGATTACACTTAGCATCACATAATAGGCCGGCTCACTTCCACACTTCAATCACATTACAAACGCTGCATAAATATCAATAGGCCTACTTGATTCTGTGCCCATCTGTAAGCGCGTCGGTGTAATGTAAACCCCCGAGGTGGTGCTAAACATAATTTAATCATCTCCGTCTCACAGATATGCTCCAAGAGAAAAGCTATCATTTATTTGATCCCAAGATTATTCTATGAGGGCTTTGCGATTGATTGTTTAGCGCAGTAGCCAATTTAGGCTAGTCATTAGGCTTTGGCCAGGTCGATGTCCGCTAACGACCTAAGGTGAGGAGGATCCGATATGTTCAGATGTTTTTCACGGAATATCATATGAAGGCGGCTTATCTTTCTGCTCACTAGGCTATATGTTTATAGTCTACACAACTTCCGTTACATTGATCGAATAAGCGAAAAATTGGCCTACTGTAGCCTATGCTGCAGAAGTGAATGCTTTGGTGGAGAGAGCATGACATAAAATGTGTTCTGAGTGTGCTCAGATAAAACATGACTAGACCCGGTGCAATTCAGCCAGTATATTCAATCTCTCCTTGCGATTAATTTCCAGCATCGAGTAGTCTACACTTCTACTGCCCAGGCCCCAGACATTTATCTAATAAAATATTTACCACAGACTACCTCGCGAACCTCCACCCTGGATTTGTACGACTTGGTTTAAGTGAGCCAGCAGCTAGAATGTGAGCTGTAAAGTTTCAGTTGAAGGTGTAGACTACCTCTGTCTTTGCATGTCACTTAGTTTCATGGTGACTCGTTATTTCGTTCTGATGAGGTTGTAGGTTAACCTGGGCTAAAAGTAAGCCTACATTTATGAATGTGCCTGTCTGCATGAAATATCATTTTAAATAGACATTTGAGAAGATACTGCTGCTTTGAAAATAACCATGGGAAGCGCATACAAACGAAACACTACAAGCTTCAAATGGCAAATCTGTCAGCCAATGTTGCAATTTTCCGTCACTGACTCTCAGCAGTCTGTCTCTTCTTCCAATAGAGGACAGGGCAGACCAACCAGTGCTCCCGCACATTGGCTAACCAGGCTATCTGCATTGTGTCCCACCCACCACCCACCAACAACTCTTTTACGCTTCTGCTACTCTCTGTTCATCTTATATGCATAATCACTTTAACCATACTACTGTATATAACCTGTCTTTTTACTGTCGTTTTATTTCTTTACATACCTATTGTTCACCTAATATATTTTTTTGCACTATTGGTTAGAGCCTGTAAGTAAGCATTTCACTGTTGTATTCGGCGCACGTGACAAATAAACTTGATTTGATTTGAACCGTTAAGGACAGTGGCGCGCTATAGGACTTCAGAACCATGGAGAGCTCCCGCATGAACGCTTAAAATCCGCTGTTGTCTGCATTGACTCAGCTGTCAGATCAGCCGCCAACCGTTGTTTGAATCAACTGAAAATGATGTCAGGATATTTTGACAAATGTGTGAAACCACCAGAGAGCTAATGTGATTCGAAATCCACCTCGTTTAGCGGTGTGGATGTTAGGCCTTTTAGCTCAAGTGTGAACACGGCTAATGGGTAGGCCTACATTCCAAGCTGCTGGCCATTCCGTTAATACTATTTCATCAAAAGCACTTATCTCATCTATCTTCCGCAAACGGCTGGGTTGTATTGGACCAAACCAAATGAACAGAAGAAAACACTTTACTGGGCATTAAGGTATGAGGTTAAAGGTATGAGGTTAAAGGTATGAGGTTAAAGGTATGAGGTTAAATGGTGTGAAATTCAATTCATGCCATCTGTTTCTCGGTGCATGGCGCAGTCGACAAAACTTGTATTTTCAGCCAGAGTAGCTATTTTCAAAGAGACCAAGTTCAGGATATCAAAAATGCACATTTGTAATAGCCTATTTATAATATCTTTCAATTTCAGATATCCCATTTGGCATGCCAGGGTTTATAGAGGAAATAGTGCTGAATGAGGAAGATTGGAGTAAAGGGCAAGACGACTCGTGTTCCAGGGACCCAGGATATAGGATCCCTTCTGGGACTATTTCCACCCATAATCGTTGTCTCATGGAGAAAAACATTATGGAAATATCTAGTCATAACTTGAGGAATATTTCTTCCCCACTCAATCAATATTTTCACATTTATCCCCTGAAAGATTATGTTTTTCTGCTTTGCGGGACGCCTGTAGGAGTGGTGAGGTAAGATGAGCTGACTGTAATTGATTTATCTCTGTTCAGTGGTGAGAAATATTTGCTTTATAAAATAAATTAGATTAGGTCGAGGTGATACACAATATAATGGATATTGTGCATAAAGACAAGAGGAAATGGATGAGAGAGGAGATAAATGATGAAAACTAAATCAAATATATGGCCGGAGTAGAAAATACATGAGCCTAGTAAGTTCAACAACAAAAAGTGAGCTTCAGAAAACTAGGTGAACAAGTTACTCACCCGTTAACAAGGGACGCTATCTGCAGATTCATTTAACCCCTCAAACTACTAACATCATATATATATATATATATATAAAATATATAAAATAGTGTGTAAGACAGTATATGAAAAGAAAAGGTGTGTACAGCAGTAGTTATATAGGATGAGCCATGACTAGAATACAGTATTTACACAAAGTGGGTAAATTAGTGTGTAAACATTATTAAAGTGACCAGTGTTCAATGAATACACATCAATACATCTCTGTGTATATTCAGAGTGTATCTAATGTATGTATTGCAGTTCTATGCAGCATGTCTATCATTCACAGACTTTGTATCATTGCAGATGCAAACAAAATCATTTTGTTTTTGTCCAGTCTGATATGTCAAAATCTATATCTCTGCAGATGATCTGTCCATCTGGTCAAAATCACTGAGACAGGTCCCCCTTCACCCTTTGCTGGTATGGATGACTTGTTATTATGTCTCCAGAGAAGCCTAGACTCAAATAAAGGTCCTATCTATCAAATGACTATAGGCCAAATTAGGTATTTCTGGCTGGGATCAAAATGACCCCAAAGGACAACATTTTAGTTCATATTGATACAGAAACACTTAACAATGATTTCAATTTATTAAGAATATAATTTTAAAAATATCCCTCTGGGTGAAAATAACCCCAGTCGGTAGTTGTCCTTAGGCCTATATTGACAGTGAGAGCACAATCCTAAAAAAACAAAAACTAATTCTCCCTAATCTAGTCTGAATCACAGGCTGAGATGTGCGGTAATAACTTTACGCACAGCACACTTCCCCATGAAGTAGACATAGGCTGTCTTTGAAGGAGCACTCCCTCTGCTTGCATATTTCAAGCTCATAAGGCGTAGATTAAGAGCAACAGAGGCAGTAATTCAACACCTCCAGTGGACTCACACCATTGCTTCTAACATGACGAAATAAGCCCACCCACCCAGAACTGTTTTTAAAGCACCACGTGGGACACCTGAAACAAATACTCAAACGTCGCTGTCATAAGCACTAATGGCTGACACTCATAGATAATGAGTGGTGAGGTGGATTCTACCGCGCCCTAAGACCACAACTCAATTAGAACATGCTTTTTCCTAATTACACAGGAGGCACGCACACACACACCGCGCACGGGTGGCCAATGGACTACATCGGGTTTCCAAGGGGCGGAGCTCTCTCTCTCACACACACATACTCACGCACAATATTTGACTTTATGAGTCAAGTGACAATAACTCTTTGTACTTAGTTTTCCCATGTTTTCATTTCTTTCCAAAAATACAAATTGTGATGTCTTATTCCGTTGTTAAAAGTAAAAAGTGGAGAGAAGGGAACATTGGGCTTGGCATCGATGTTCAACCTGCTGAAGGTTAATGAGCAGCAGACATCTTGGTTTCTCTGCTTTTGATCCCCTGCGTAGAGGTGATTATTTTCTTTAGGCTGGTCACTGGCTGTAAACTGAGCCGACCTAGAAATAGTGTTCATCCCAGACAGCACTGGTTTCTGTCAATAATGGGAAAGTTCAACCACAACATTGACAAGAGCAGCTCAGATAGAGAGATTTGTGGTGGCAGTGTTTTATATGGGGTACAACAGTTCACAACTCTAGAACATGAGCTATTCGGCCTGATACATCTTCAGATTTAAGAGCTAGCATATCTATCATTCTATGATCAACTCAATAAAACCTGACCTAGATTTCAGAGGATTTCGACAGACTTATACAAGAGAAGTACTCTCACACCAATCAATGCAGTTCCACACATCGTGCAATTCTCTCCTCTGTGATCCTGGGGGGAAAAGTAATCCAAATTGACTCATGTGTGGTGTTCTACTGCCATCTAGTGGTACACAGGTGTCATGGCAAATAGGTGTCACCGACAGCGCAGCCGTGGTGGTTTTGAGGTCAGCCAGATTTATGGTGATGACAAATATATCTGAACAAGTGCCCTTTTGTGGGGAGCCATTCCTCCCAGCCCCCTGCAAACTAAAATAATGAAAGCCTCAGCAAATAACTGTCTGAGATCAGCAATTCTGTTTGAAAAGTTCAGGAGATACTGTACACAGTTACTATCAAAATATTAATTTGAATAATGATTAATAAAATCATTGCTGCTTAAATTGCTAAAAAAGAGAGAGATGTCAACACTTTTGAAAATGTTTATTTCAAAATATTTCCATGGCTTTGAAATATAACATGACTTACAAGACTTTCCAAAACATTGACCAAAAGGTCTGACTCCCTTTCACTTATAAATAAAACATCCAGCTTTAGATTGATTATATCACTTGTGTTTTCCCTTTCCTGGAAGTTGACTATATGTAGTGACGACAAAATAGTTGCAAAGACAATTCTGCGGGGTTGATAAAATGGGCACATTTACAACATGTTGAAAGTTCCATCCCTGTCTGTCTACAACACACCACTTTAATCAGAAAATGCAGAAAATAAACCCATTGTTTTAGAAAGTAAACAAATGATCATTACGGCAAGCACCAGTGGCAGCTTGTAATAGAAATAGTCATTTGTTGTAAGGAGTGTATGTATAGCACATATACTGTTCTCTAACAAGGAAAATGGTAGCAGGTACTCTAAGTTTGCCAAGGCCATTGCATTTCTCTTTATTATCGCTACTGAGATGCACCTTGGGCTGTGTTGGCCTAGAAGGCTGTGTTAAAGACTCACTGCAGAAAAAAATGAAATAACAAATAGCTGAAAAGTGATGTTGTGAACTTAAACTTAACCTTCATAATATACAAGAACTAGAATTAAACATACTTTTAGATTTATAAGACGACTGTGTTTCAGTCGTGTGTTTGACTTCACCAAACTGTCCTCGTGCTGCAGGCTTACAGTTCATCATGGCTGGGTGGGGGCTGCAGGCTTACAGTTCATCATGGCTGGGTGGGGGCTGCAGGCTTACAGTTCATCATGGCTGGGTGGGGGCTGCAGGCTTACAGTTCATCATGGCTGGGTGGGGGCTGCAGGCTTACAGTTCATCATGGCTGGGTGGGGGCTGCAGGCTTACAGTTCATCATGGCTGGGTGGGGGCTGCAGGCTTACAGTTCATCATGGCTGGGTGGGGGCTGCAGGCTTACAGTTCATCATGGCTGGGTGGGGGCTGCAGGCTTACAGTTCATCATGGCTGGGTGGGGGCTACCACTTGGGGTGGTGCAGGCTTAGTTCATCATGGCTGGGTGGTGGCTACCACTTGGGGTGGTGCAGGCTTAGTTCATCATGGCTGGGTGGGGGCTACC
The DNA here is from genome assembly GCF_018296145.1 of Oncorhynchus tshawytscha. NCBI lineage: Eukaryota > Metazoa > Chordata > Actinopteri > Salmoniformes > Salmonidae > Oncorhynchus > Oncorhynchus tshawytscha. The sequence continues at coordinate 22,764,187 of NC_056430.1, read as the reverse complement.
ACTTGGGGTGGTGCAGGCTTACAGTTCATCATGGCTGGGTGGGGGCTGCAGGCTTACAGTTCATCATGGCTGGGTGGGGGCTGCAGGCTTACAGTTCATCATGGCTGGGTGGGGGCTGCAGGCTTACAGTTCATCATGGCTGGGTGGGGGCTGCAGGCTTACAGTTCATCATGGCTGGGTGGGGGCTGCAGGCTTACAGTTCATCATGGCTGGGTGGGGGCTGCAGGCTTACAGTTCATCATGGCTGGGTGGGGGCTGCAGTCTTACAGTTCATCATGGCTGGGTGGGGGCTGCCACTTGGGGTGGTGCAGGACGTAGTCTGCTGCTTCCAGCACCAGACGCATGAACTCCTTCACGTCAAAGGAGTAGTTGGTAAACTTAGGATGATCCCCCAGGGTGGGATGGTGACCCTGTGTGTGGTGAGGGGGGTAATGGAAAAGTGAGAGAAAGTCTTTATGAACACTGCACTACAGGTCTGTGATTTGTGAGTGTGTGTGTGAGGCAGCATGAGTGTGTGTGTGAGGAAGCGTGAGTGTATGTGTGAGGCAGCGTGAGTGTGTGTGTGTGAGGTAGCGTGAGTGTGTGTGTGAGGCAGCGTGAGTGTGTGTGTGAGGCAGCGTGAGTGTGTGTGTGAGGCAGCGTGAGTGTGTGTGTGAGGCAGCGTGAGTGTGTGTGAGGCAGCGTGAGTGTGTGTACTAAAGCTGAAGCTACAGGTGAGCATTAGTCAGGTGTCTCTGGGAATCTGGGGCGGTGAGTTAGGTGGAGGTGGTGGCAAGAGTGGTGTTGGAGTTTCCCACCTTATCTTCTGGGAGCACTTTGTCCCTTTTCTGCCAAGTCACATATCGGATCCCGCGTAGCCGAGCCAGATCTCGATAGCAGCTTTCATCCTGACAGTTATATCTGTGGAGAACAGATGGAGACACTTCATCTCCTGCTCTCTCTCTCCTCTCTCTGTGGCGTCCGCCTCCTCGTCCTGCCTGATGAATGCCTGTTTAAATTAGGCCGTATTTCACCGCCATGCCTTGCGGCTAAGGGCTAACAGAGCACAGCATGCTGCCAGACCCACCCATCACACACATAGATACACAATACCATATCCAGCCCAGATATCACTCTGCCCTGTTATGCTTAAGCATAAATGCCTTAAAGTACTACTTAAGTAGTTTTTTGGGGGTATCTGTATTTTACTATTCATATTTTTGACAATTTTTACTTTTACTTCAATACATTCCTAATGAAAATAATGTACTTTTTACTCCATACATTTTTCCTGACACCCAAAAGCACTCGTGACATTTTGAATGCTTAGCAGGACAGGAAAATGGTCCAATTCACCCACGTATCAAGAGAACATCCCTGGTCATATTGCCTCTGATCTGGCACTAACTAAATACACATGCTTTGTTTGTAAATGATGTCTCTGTGTTGGATTGTGCCCCTGGCTATTCGTAAAAAAATAATAATAAAACAATTGTGCTAATATAAGGAATTTGAAATTATTTATACTTTTACACTTAAGTATGTTTTAGTAATTACATTTACTTTTGACACTAGAGCATATTTCAAACCTAATACTTTTAGACAAGCAGTATTTTAGTGGGTGATGTTCACTTTGACTTGAGTCATTTTCTATTAAGGAATCTTTACTTTTACTTAATTATGACCATTGGGTATTTTTTCCATCACTGCCTGTAGACCCGTACTGCCATCCACAGAGCATGGAAGGACAGACAGAGACAAGGATCCAGTGAGACAGACAGACACACAGACCCAGAAACACAAAGACACAGTAAACCTGTTGTAGACCCACAGAGACAGACTGACAATTGTCACTCACAGCTCAAAGATGACGGCCCAATCAGGAAGGAAGAGCAGATGAGTAAGTCCTGCCCCGTGAATCCCGATGAAGATGTCAGAGTTGTGGGTAATGCTGAGCTGCTCCAGGAACGGAACGTCCCTACAGACAAGACAAGACAAGACCAGACCAGACCAGACCAGACAGACAGACAGGTCACCCACCAAGTACTTGCAGCACTCACATCAAAAGCTTATATTTAAATTGAACTTACTACTTAACCCAATACCCCGACAGACTTCAGTCCAACATACTATACTGTACATTCAATATTTACTCCACTCTAAAAGCGGTGTGTCAGACAATGTGTCAGCTGCATTGTGTTCTCCAGCATTACTATATAATCCAACATCACTTCCCCTAAACTGCGTCTAAAGAACACAAACTGTTCACTCACTTGTATTTGTAATCCACCACTCTGACCTCAAGTAGAGGCACAGTCTTCAGGGCGTTTGTGAGCTGTATGAACACAGTGAGATGCATTCTCCGATCAATGAGAGGAACAAACACAGAGACTGGCTGCATAAATCATAGGCATTTTACGCTGCCAGTTTATAGCAAATACAATTTTAAATGGCCAGTTAAGAGCTAGAGGAGGCAATGGAGGGAGGGAGGGAGGGAGTTGGCAGTGCTGCCTCAGCCTGGACTCACCTCCTGCTGGTTCAATATCTTACGGTAGTCTGTGCTGCGTGCCAACAACGTCACCCGAATCCTCCCCTCCTGAAACCAAGAACATAGGGGTGGTGAGATGATACTTACTGTGTGGCACAGTTGGTAAAGTGGAACATGGCCCTTGCAACACCAGCATTGTGGGTTCAATTCCTGGGGCCACCCTTAAGTAAGTGTGTGCATGCATGACTTTGAGATCCTTTGTATAAAAGCATCTGGTAAATGGCATATCTTATTATTATAAATATGACGTGTATATTTTATATGGTGCAGTAAGAGCAATTGCAACATCTGCAAATATTATGCTGATCTCATAATCTGACATATTAAGCCCATCCATAGCTTTTCAAGGACCTTCATTTAGACTGTATGTACTTGTAGAAAACTGCCACAACAAATAAGGTAAGGGGAAGTGGGAGTTTTCTACAGAACTTTAAAAAAAAGTATTGATAATTTATTTTTTACAAATATTATGTTCATGATAGAGCTACAGCCGAGCGGGCTGAGCTAACAAGGTTGAGAGCAAGCTTGTTATACAGCATTACCATCTCCTAGTGGCTAAAAGAGCTACAAAACTCCCTTTCAGTCTCACTGGCATTGTGCCATCTGAGGTGAAAATAGCCTAAGGAAGACAACTCCTGATGCTAAAAACAGAGAAACTGTGAAAGTGATCAGCCACAAACCACAAAGACTGCCAGGAGAACCCCAGAGGGAGTACACCAACACGGCATAGTGCTAAATACAAGCCTTTACCAAACTATAAAACATATTAGACGGAGGAGATGAAACAGCAGTGTGTGCATAAGGAGAGCTGATATGATGCTGAGAAGAGCAATGGTCTGGTCTCCCTTAGCCATTAATCAGAGGAATAAAAGGAGGGGCTGAAAGGGGCTGAGAGGGGGTCAGGGCCAGGCACACCACTCATTCAGCTGGGAGACGCTATCGCAAGCACCGTCATCTCACAGGAAGCCTGTTAACATATTCTTAGCATCAGCCGAGAATACACAATGAGCTGCATCCTCGCAAACGTCTTCAATGGTCATAAAGATACAGTCAAATGCACTCAGTCTGGGGTCGTAAAGACCAGTGAAGCCTGTATCGGGGAGTTACAGACCAGTGAAGCCTGTATCGGGGAGTTACAGACCAGTGAAGCCTGTATCGGGGAGTTACAGACCAGTGAAGCCTGTATCGGGGAGTTACAGACCAGTGAAGCCTGTATCGGGGAGTTACAGACCAGTGAAGCCTGTATCGGGGAGTTACAGACCACTGAAGAAAAGGTGTGTGTGTGCCAACAAAGTGACCCGTGCTATGTGTGTGCGTGTTTCAGTGTGTGTGTGTATGTAGTCGTATGTGGGTGTGTGTGTGTTTCAGTGTGTGTCTGCGTAGTCGTATGTGGGTGTGTTTCAGTGTGTCTGTGTGTAGTCGTATGTGGGTGTGTGTGTGTGTTTCAGTGTGTGTCTGCGTAGTCGTATGTGGGTGTGTGTTTCAGTGTGTGTTTCAATGTGTGTCTACATAGTCATATGTGGGTGTGTGTATGTGTGTTTCAGTGTGTGTCTGCGTAGTCGTATGTGGGTGTGTGTGTGTGGTCAGTATTCCTTACCATGGGTCCATCCTGTGGAACGCTGAGTCGATATAGAACATGCTGGGAGAAGGCCCTGAACATCCCTTCACTGTAGCAGTCAGATATCTGCCATGAACATGCCAAGAAGAAAACATCCGATCCATTTGTATGTGTCCCTCACGCACACTCACACACATACATGCATAGAGAGAACACACACTCAGTGTCCCTCACACGCACACACACACACATGCACAGAGAGAACACACACACACAGTGAATTGTGTAATTTGATAGATATCTGCCAAATCCAAACATAATTCCATACACATGAAAAGACACATTTAAAATTCATGCAGAGCGCAGATCTGTTATTCACTCCTACAGGCCAGAGCACAGATCTGTTATTCACTCCTACAGGCCAGAGCACAGATCTGTTATTCACTCCTACAGGCCAGAGCACAGATCTGTTATTCACTCCTACAGGCCAGAGCACAGATCTGTTATTCACTCCTACAGGCCAGAGCACAGATCTGTTATTCACTCCTACAGGCCAGAGCACAGATCTGTTATTCAAGCCTACAGGCCAGAGCACAGATCTGCTATTCACTCCTACAGGCCAGAGCACAGGTCTGTTATTCAATCCTACAGGCCATAGCACATCAGTCATACATTTAAACACCTGAATTTAAACATGATCAATATTTCACACCTCAAGGCTGCCCCCTAAACCTACAGTACCAGTCAAAGGTCTGGACACACTTATTCATTCAAGGGTTTTTCTTAATTTGTATTATTTTCTACATTGTAGAATAATCGTGAAGACATCAAAACTATGAAATAACACATCTGGAATCATGTAGTAACCAAAAGAGTGTTAAATTCTTCAAAGTAGCCACCCTTTGCCTTGATGACAGCTTGCACACTCGAGGCATTCTCTCAACCAGCTTCACCTGGAATACTTTTCCATCAGAATTGAAGGAGTTCCCACATATGCTGAGCACGTGTTGGCTGCTTATCTTTCACTCTGTGGTCAAACTCATCCCAAACCATCTCAATTGGGTTGAGGTCGGTGATTGTGGAGGTCATATGCAGCACTCCATCACTCTCCTTCATGCTCAAATAGCCCTTAAACAGCCTGGAGTTGTGTTGGGTCATTGTCCGGTTGAATAATAAATTATAGTTCCACTAAACCCAAACCAGATGGGATTGCATATCGCTGCAGAATGCTGTGGTAGCCATGCTGGTTAAGTGTGCCGTGAATTCTAAATAAATCAAAGACAATGTCACCAGCAAAGCATCCCCACACCATCACACCTCCTCCTCCATGCTTCACGGTGGGAACCACACATGCAGAGATCATCTGTTCACCTACTCTGCGTCTCACAAAGACATGGTGGTTGGAACCAAAAATCTCCAATTTGGACAAAAAGACAAATCAAATCAAATCAAATTTTATTTGTCACATACACATGGTTAGCAGATGTTAATGCCAGTGTAGCGAAATGCTTGTGCTTCTAGTTCCGACAATGCAGTAATAACGAGCAAGTAATCTAACTAACAATTCCAAAAAAACTACTGTCTTATACACAGTGTAAGGGGATAAAGAATATGTACATAAGGATATATGAATGAGTGATGGTACAGAGCAGCATAGGCAAGATACAGTAGATGATATCGAGTACAGTATATACATATGAGATAAGTATGTAAACCAAGTGGCATAGTTAAAGTGGCTAGTGATACATGTATTACATAAGGATGCAGTCGATGATATAGAGTACAGTATCAACGTATGCATATGAGATGAATAATGTAGGGTAAGTAACATTATAAGGTAGCATTGTTTAAAGTGGCTAGTGATATATTTACATCATTTCCCATCAATTCCCATGATTAAAGTGGCTGGAGTAGAGTCAGTGTCATTGACAGTGTGTTGGCAGTAGCCACTCAATGTTAGTGGTGGCTGTTTAACAGTCTGATGGCCTTGAGATAGAAGCTGTTTTTCAGTCTCTCGGTCCCAGCTTTGATGCACCTGTACTGACCTCGCCTTCTGGATGACAGCGGGGTGAACAGGCAGTGGCTCGGGTGGTTGATGTCCTTGATGATCTTTATGGCCTTCCTGTAGCATCGGGTGGTGTAGGTGTCCTGGAGGGCAGGTAGTTTGCCCCCGGTGATGCGTTGTGCAGACCTCACTACCCTCTGGAGAGCCTTACGGTTGAGGGCGGTGCAGTTGCCATACCAGGCGGTGATACAGCCCGCCAGGATGCTCTCGATTGTGCATCTGTAGAAGTTTGTGAGTGCTTTTGGTGACAAGCCGAATTTCTTCAGCCTCCTGAGGTTGAAGAGGCGCTGCTGCGCCTTCCTCACGATGCTGTCTGTGTGAGTGGACCAATTCAGTTTGTCTGTGATGTGTATGCCGAGGAACTTAAAACTTGCTACCCTCTCCACTACTGTTCCATCGATGTGGATGGGGGTGTTCCCTCTGCTGTTTCCTGAAGTCCACAATCATCTCCTTAGTTTTGTTGACGTTGAGTGTGAGGTTATTTTCCTGACACCACACTCCGAGGGCCCTCACCTCCTCCCTGTAGGCCGTCTCGTCGTTGTTGGTAATCAAGCCTACCACTGTTGTGTCGTCCGCAAACTTGATGATTGAGTTGGAGGCGTGCATGGCCACGCAGTCGTGGGTGAACAGGGAGTACAGGAGAGGGCTCAGAACGCACCCTTGTGGGGCCCCAGTGTTGAGGATCAGCGGGGAGGAGATGTTGTTGCCTACCCTCACCACCTGGGGGCGGCCCGTCAGGAAGTCCAGTACCCAGTTGCACAGGGCGGGGTCGAGACCCAGGGTCTCGAGCTTGATGACGAGCTTGGAGGGTACTATGTTGTTGAATGCCGAGCTGTAGTCGATGAACAGCATTCTCACATAGGTATTCCTCTTGTCCAGATGGGTTAGGGCAGTGTGCAGTGTGGTTGAGATTGCATCGTCTGTGGACCTATTTGGGCGGTAAGCAAATTGGAGTGGGTCAAGGGTGTCAGGTAGGGTGGAGGTGATATGGTCCTTGACTAGTCTCTCAAAGCACTTCATGATGACGGATGTGAGTGCTACGGGGCGGTAGTCGTTTAGCTCAGTTACCTTAGCTTTCTTGGGAACAGGAACAATGGTGGCCCTCTTGAAGCATGTGGGAACAGCAGACTGGTATAGGGATTGATTGAATATGTCCGTAAACACACCGGCCAGCTGGTCTGCGCATGCTCTGAGGGCGCGGCTGGGGATGCCGTCTGGGCCTGCAGCCTTGCGAGGGTTAACACGTTTAAATGTCTTACTCACTTCGGCTGCAGTGAAGGAGAGACCGCATGTTTCCGTTGCAGGCCGTGTCAGTGGCACTGTATTGTCCTCAAAGCGGGCAAAAAGTTATTTAGTCTGCCTGGGAGCAAGACATCCTGGTCCGTGACTGGGCTGGGTTTCTTCCTGTAGTCCGTGATTGACTGTAGACCCTGCCACTTGCCTCTTGTGTCTGAGCTGTTGAATTGAGATTCTACTTTGTCTCTGTACTGGCGCTTAGCTTGTTTGATAGCCTTGCGGAGGGAATAGCTGCACTGTTTGTATTCAGTCATGTTACCAGACACCTTGCCCTGATTAAAAGCAGTGGTTCGTGCCTTCAGTTTCACACGAATGCTGCCATCAATCCACGGTTTCTGGTTAGGGAATGTTTTAATCGTTGCTATGGGAACGACATCTTCAACGCACGTTCTAATGAACTCGCACACCGAATCAGCATATTCGTCAATGTTGTTGTCTGACGCAATACGAAACATCTCCCAGTCCACGTGATGGAAGCAGTCTTGGAGTGTGGAGTCAGCTTGGTCGGACCAGCGTTGGACAGACCTCAGCGTGGGAGCTTCTTGTTTTAGTTTCTGTCTGTAGGCAGGGATCAACAAAATGGAGTCGTGGTCAGCTTTTCCGAAAGGGGGGCGGGGCAGGGCCTTATATGTGTCGCGGAAGTTAGAGTAACAATGATCCAGGGTCTTTCCACCCCTGGTTGCGCAATCGATATGCTGATAAAATTTAGGGAGTCTTGTTTTCAGATTAGCCTTGTTAAAATCCCCAGCTACAATGAATGCAGCCTCCGGATAAATCGTTTCCAGTTTGCAGAGAGTTAAATAAAGTTCGTTCAGAGCCATCGATGTGTCTGCTTGGGGGGATATATACGGCTGTGATTATAATCGAAGAGAATTCTCTTGGTAGATAATGCGGTCTACATTTGATTGTGAGGAATTCTAAATCAGGTGAACAGAAGGATTTGAGTTCCTGTATGTTTCTTTCATCACACCATGTCACGTTGGCCATAAGGCATACGCCCCCACCAGTCTTCTTACCAGAAAGATGTTTGTTTCTGTCGGCGCGATGCGTGGAGAAACCCGCTGGCTGCACCGCTTCGGATTGCGTCTCTCCAGTTAGCCATGTTTCCGTGAAGCAGAGAACGTTACAGTCTCTGATGTCCCTCTGGAATGCTACCCTTGCTCGGATTTCATCAACCTTGTTGTCAAGAGACTGGACATTGGCAAGAAGAATGCTAGGGAGTGGTGCACGATGTGCCCGTCTCCGGAGTCTGACCAGAAGACCGCTTCGTTTCCCTCTTTTTCTGAGTCATTTTTTTTTTTGGTCGCTGCATGTGATCCACTCGGTTACACTGGTTGTAAGGCAGAACACAGGATCCGCATCGCGAAAAACATATTCTTGGTCGTACTGATGGTGAGTTGACGCTGATCTTATATTCAGTAGTTCTTCTCGGCTGTATGTAATGAAACCTAAGATGACCTGGGGTACTAGTGTAAGAAATAACACGTAAAAAAAACAAAAAAACTGCATAGTTTCCTAGGAACGCGAAGCGAGGCGGCCATCTCTGTCGGCGCCGGAAGTTCCAACCATTGATCGTGTTTCTTGGCCCAAGCAAGTCCCTTCTTCTTATTAGTGACCTTTAGTAGTGGTTTCCTTTACAGCAATTTGACCATGAAGGCCTGATTCACGCAGTCTCCTCTGAACAATTTATGTTGAGATGTGTCTGTTACTTGAACTCTGTGAAGCATTTATTTAGACTGCAATTTCTGAAGCTGGTAACTTTAATGAACGTATCCTCTGCAGCAGAGGTGACTCTGGGTCTTCCTTTCCTGTGGCGGTCCTCATGAGAGCCAGTTTCATCACAGCGCTTGATGGTTTTTGCGACTGCACTTGAAGAAACTTTCAACATGTTTTTTAAAATCATGTCTTAAAGTGATGATGGACTGTTGTTTTTCTTTGCTATTTGAGCTGTTTTTGACATAATATGGACTTGGTCTTTTACCAAATAGAGCTATCTTCTGCATACCACCCCTTTCCTTTGTCACAACACAACTGATTGGCTCAAATGCATTAAGTGAAAAAAATCCACAAATGAACTTTTAACAAGGCACGCCTGTTAATTGAAATGCATTCCAGGTGACTACCCCATTAAGCTGGTTGAGAGAATACCAAAAGTATGCAAAGCTGTCATCAAGGCAAAGGGTGGCTACTTTGAAGAAACTCAAATATAAAATATATTTTGATTTGTTTAACACTTTTTGGTTACTACATGATTCCATGTGTGTTATTTCATAGATTTTATGTCTTCACTATTATTCTACAATGTAGAAAATAGTAAAAATAAAGAAAAACCCTGGAATTAGTAGGTGTGTTCAAACTTTTGACTGGTACTGTACGTATTTACATGTTACCATGTGTACACAAATCTCCTTGAAATTATCATTTAATTTACATAAGAGCTGGACACGACGAATACAAAACATAAATATTTGACCTAAATTGCATGTTATTACCAAACTGGATATCAGAAGATGCAGGAAAACGGAATGAGGCGGCGAGAAGCATGAACAAAAAAAAGGACGGACATAAAGTCTGCGTGATAAAAATAGGCAAACGCATGGAGTCAGAAAGGCAGGAACATCCCAAGAAGTTCAAAGGGATTCAGATTTCCTCAAAGGCGGCGCAATTCTATCTCTATATGTTTACTACATAGGAGATACAGACAGAATACATACCAAAGGTGTGTTATAGAACAGCCCATATCTCATCCTGGGGAGCAGGGAGAACACGGAATCTTTGAAGCACACCTGTTTCAAGGTAATGGAGAAATAAACAACCATGTACGACCACACTCGAATGCACACACACACACACACACACACACACACACACAACAGAGCTTTGATTATTTTACCCTTTTAGTGTCAAATGTTTTCAGATGGATGATGTCATAGTCAGAGAAAGCCTTCCATGTCTCACTGAACAGATCCCCATATCCACTAAAACTCTGAAAAGGAAGAAACATACATAAGAAAGATTACATGGAGACTATTAGGAAACAGTGGTTTGTATTATGGTGTATGTTTCATTAGAACCTTTCCCAGCAGTCAGTCACCAGTTTACCTTACAACTTGTGTTGTTTGTCAGATGAAAGGCCCTTCCTTTCCTTCTCACTGTCATTTTCTCTCCCTCCCTCTATTTCTTTACCCTTATCCTTCACTTCCACAGCCAGAGGGGGGAACAATGGACAGGATAAGGTTTCCCATAAATCATTCTGTTTTTCACCTACTACTTCCTGTTGACCCCCTCCGCACGCAAGTAGTCACATGTAACACAGCACCGCCATACACAACCCTCTGGTCAACAACCATATTAACACTTCTTTACACAACCCTCTGGTCAACAACCATATTAACACTTCTTTACACAACCCTCTGGTCAACAACCATATTAACACTTCTTTACACAACCCTCTGGTCAACAACCATATTAACACTTCTTTACACAACCCTCTGGTCAACAACCATATTAACACTTCTTTACACAACCCTCTGGTCAACAACCATAACACTTCTTTACACAACCCTCTTAACACTTCTTTACACAACTCTCTGGTCAACAACCATATTAACACTTCTTTACACAACCCTCTGGTCAACAACCATATTAACACTTCTTTACACAACCCTCTGGTCAACAACCATATTAACACTTCTTTACACAACCCTCTGGTCAACAACCATATTAACACTTCTTTACACAACCCTCTGGTCAACAACCATATTAACACTTCTTTACACAACCCTCTGGTCAACAACCATACTTCTTTCTGTACAGTACATACAGCTTTGAACAAAACAACAGCTTGCAACATGGTGGAATCTCCAACTAGCCTATGGAGGGCCCAGCGGAGTCCTCAACAGATTTCTTGCACCTATCCAGTCCTCTCAGATCAGTGAAATGGATACGGGCTGCAGAATGTTGTACCTACCGTATCCCACATGAGGATATTGATGTTTCTGCTGAAGGAGTTGTTGATGTGCTGGGAAATGTACAGGTTGACAAAGTCACAGAAATGATGGTACATGTTCACCCCTGTGAAAAAGACACATTCAGGTTTGTCCATCACATCTCAGTACATCTGTTACTGTGTCACTAGTTCTACACTGTACATAAACAGAATAAGTTATTTGACATTGTACTAAAGGCATGAAGATTGTTCCCACCTGCGTCAAGCTTCATGAATACAGTAGGTTTCTCAATGATGATGTCACAGTGCTCTTCATCTGTGGGGTTGAAGTCCAGCTCTGTGTATGCCTGCAGTTCAGCATACCTTGGGAAGGGAAAAAGAGTGTGTTTCAGAGAGTTTCATGTATGTGTCATTCATCAATCAATCAAATACTTTTGTTGCGAAGTGAAATGTATTTAGAAAGAAGAAACCTTGATATGAATCTGACAGTTCATGGAGGGGCATAAGGATTCTCTGTGTTGTCTCACCAGGACTGCAGAGGGCTCTTGTGCTCTCCTTCTGCGGCCAGCGCTCGGCTGTTCAGACTGCAACGCCCCCCAATCTCCCCCTCCTGGAGAAAGTCCTCCTTATACCTGCAGAGAAAACACAGGTGTGTCCCACATGTCTTTAAATTGATAATAATGTATTTCATTAGTCTAAGAAAAGTGTCTGCTATATTGCCTATCCTGTCTTTTAGTTCGATGAAGATGAAGGGACAAGCAAATGGAAGAAACAGACCCAAAATAAACTACGGCTAGGGAATTCTTCCCCTGACATGGTCCACAAAGGAAAACAAGGAAACCACATGGGTCGCTAGACAGGAAGTATCAACCAAGGTGCACTGACCTCTCATGACCCCTGCGAGGGTTCCTCAGGTCCAGGTACAGATTGGTCGCCCTGCAGAAGCGAGTGTGGCTGGAGCATTTCAAAGATGAATCTCCCTAGAAATAAAATGTAAGCATTTAGCAAATGCCTTTTCTGTTTATCCCTGTGGATCCCTGAGTCCTCTGTGTGCAGCTGCACCGAGGGATGGCAGGGTCTTACAGGATTGGTGGCCTTGCAGAGGGTCTTCATCTCACTGAGGCGCTCCATGACATAACCAAAGTCTGCCTGTTTCCAGAACAGCTCCTGGGCTGCCTCCACTGAGCTAGCCCTAGGGAGGACAAAGAGCTCTGTTAGGCCAAACCAGCTGCAGAAATACATTATGCACATCCACATGTATGACAGGAGCTTGGCACAATATGCTAATGAATAAAAGGAAATGCAGAGAGGGGGATTGTGTTATACCATCCAGAGTCGATCTTGGTGCAGACAGGATAGCCAAAGCGGTTCTCTGGGGCACAGTTCTTCTCATACCCCCAGCAGGACGACACATCCGGCAGAGCATCCTGTCGTAAAACATTAAGGGTGGGGGAGGGGGAGAGACGCACTAAAGATGTGCTAACACACACTTGCATAGACCATGAAAGTCCACACTAAACAGCTACTTGTACCACCATGATACACATAAAAATCTGTGTGTGGTCACTGTCCAAAGCTTTAAATTTGCAATAATGGTAAACTTAAGTTATTAACGTTTTTGTCACTCTCTGTCCACAAGACTGGCTGCTTAGAAAATAGATTCACCTTGACAAAAATTCAACTCAGTTCAAGAATTTAAAAGAGCTAATCCCACTCCACAGTATGAATGACGACACCCAACATGGTACGATACCCAACATAATAACACAGTGATAATAACACAGTGATAATAACACAATAACACAGTGATAATAACACAATAACACAGTGATAATAACACAGTGCTAATAACACAATAACACAGTGCTAATAACACAATAACACAGTGCTAATAACACAATAACACAGTGATAATAACACAATAACAGTGATAATAACAGTGATAATAACACAGTGATAATAACACAATGATAATAACAGTGATAATAACACAATAACACAGTGATAATAACACAATAACAGTGATAATAACACAATAACAGTGATAATAACAGTAATATTAACACAATAACACAGTGATAATAACAGACACAATAACACATTGATAATAACACAATAACAGTGATAATAACACAGTGATAACACAATAACACAGTGATAATAACACAGTGATAATAACACAATAACAGTGATAATAACAGTGATAATAACACAGTGATAATAACACAATAACACAGTGATAATAACACAGTGATAACACAATAACACAGTGATAATAACACAATAGCACAGTGATAATAACTATAACACAGTGATAATAACAGTTATACTAATAGTGTTGATAATAACACAGTGATAATAACACTGTGATAATAATAGTGTTGATAATAACACAGTGATAATAATAATGATGATAATAACACAGTGATAATAACACAGTGATAATAACACAGTCATAATAACACAGTGATAATAACACAGTGATAATAATAGTGTTGATAATAACACAGTGATAATATCACAGTGATAATAATAATGTTGATAATAACACAGTGATAATAACAGTGTTGATAATAACACAGTGATAATAACAGTGTTGATAATAACACAGTGATAATAACAGTGTTGATAATAACACAGTGATAATAACACAGTGATAATAATAATGTTGATAATAACACAGTGATAATAATAGTGTTGATAATAACACAGTGATAATAACAATGTTGATAATAACAGTGATAATAACAGTGTTGATAATAACACAGTGATAATAACAGTGTTGATAATAACACAGTGATAATAACAGTGTTGATAATAACACAGTGATAATAACAGTGTTGATAATAACACAGTGATAATAACAGTGTTGATAATAACACAGTGATAATAACACAATAACACAGTGATAATAAGTCATAATAACAGTCATAATAACACTGTGATAATAATAGTGTTGATAATAACACAGTGATAATAACACAATAACACAGTGATAATAACAGTCATAATAACACAGTGATGATAACAGTGTTGATAATAACACAGTGATAATAAAACAGTAGCTCACCCTGTACTATTAAAAACAATGAAAGTGCAGTTCTTACTTTAAAAGGGCAGAGCGGGTCCTCTCGACAAAGCCTGGCCACTCTCTTGTTAGTGTGGAGGAAGTAGGGGATATGGTGCTGTGGCAACGCGAGGCTGCTGTAGTGGAGTGGTGGTTTGTGGCTGGTGTTCTCAGCCTCCTCGGCAGCTACCACAGTGTAAGTACAGACCATGACCAGTGCTACCAACAGCAGCATAGTCAGTCCCACAGAAACACATGGGAGAGTCGCCTTGGCTTACCTCACAGCACAACCCAAACTCTGTGGAAAGAGGGAGAAAAAAAGAGAGACAGAGAAAGAGATGGGGAAAGAAATTGCAATAGAGGCAGATACACTGTAATCTAGGATAGAGATGTATACTGCAGTTTACAAGCGTGTGGGTATAGACCATAGTGCGGGAACCTGCCGAGGCAGATCTGAACTCCACATAGGAGAGGTCCTAGTGAAGGAAACATTAGTGACCCTTTTCCTACCATTGTTTGAGAAAACAAGTGCGGGACCTGTATGACATGTGACCCATGAGAACACAGCTACCAAAAAAGGTCAGACTAGAAGAATATCCACATAACATCATCATATTATATTCCCATGCTTCTGTGCTTGTCCTGGGGAGAGAAAAAAACTTCATGGTGGAAAATGTGTTGATGCATATGCTGACACAACCATAGACTGCTGAGCAAAGCAAAACGTAAAATACAGTATAAAGTTGCCTAGCCTGCTTTACACACCCGCTGAGAGACTTTTTCTTTTATTGGTGGAACAATGAGCCAAATGTCTGAGATGCTTTTGAGTCCGTGGGAAAATGCCATAAGGCTTCAAAACATAAAGATGCTCAAGTTGTTAGTGGGCTATATGTAAGTTCAGAGCCTTGAATAATAACACCAACAAGCTATATGTGGGATAACATAACTACGACATCCGTTTCTGTTGTAAAATGTTGCTCCCTGAAGCTATTAAGTTAGCCGTCTAGACTTCTCTTAGGGAGTGTCGCTGGCCGTCTATTGTACCTAAATAATACATTGCGCATCCAGAACACAATTGTTTTGTTGAATGCTACAATGTAAACCACACCATAAACTATAAGGCGCAGTGACACATTGTATCCGATTTTAACTAGTTATCCAGCTACAATATAATTATCTGTAGCTTACAGGAAGGGAACGACTATCTCCGCTCGTTAACAAGTTGCACCGATATTATTAATACACTCACATTGCAAAACGCCCCTAAAATGTCTCGACTAGAATATTTATTTGCATTGCTGGACACATCATCATCACTGTGCTCCCGCTACGCAGACATCGACAGCTTGTAACATTCTTGGTGGCACCGCTTTTGCTGGTACACCGTACAATTGACTGCAATCCGAGTGAAAAGGGTGACAGCGAAAGTTTAGAACCAGCAAACTTCAAAAAACTACTTATCGGAAATAGAAACATTATGTGGTCGATCGGTAGATTAAACTACACACGAAACCTGGCGCTTACCTTCTGCAAACAAAAATGTATGCTCCAGGTCGCCATAACACCGGAAACCTTACACCGGCATGCAGTATATTATTAGTCACAAGGTGGAGTTGTAGGATGTAGTTCAGACTTGCAGAAGTGCAATTGTTTTTGCCTACAATTCTGCAACAATAATTTTAAAAAATCACATCAAGAATAAATCCCCACCCCAATAAATGTTTATTTACAGACTCTACATTTTAGACCCGAGAATCTTGTAAATCAACAGTGTTTCTAACTTCATGTCTATGCCCCATGTGTGATTTGTGAAGAAAACTGTAAACTATTCACTACATACCACTGTGCAATATTCTTTCTTTTTGATATATTTGTTATAACAATTAATTGTTTGAATTTGGACAGAAACCCAGCAAGGGAAAGACCAAACATTTTAGAGTAAACATCCATCTTATACCATTATCTATGTTAACATGAGATTAAATAGTTTTCTTTTTAAATTAAAGAAAATGCCTCAACACAGCAAAACTTTCAATTCTACAGATTTCCTAGTCACTGATACACACCAAGGGCAAAGTTTGGTTGTCTACACGTGACGCCTCTGAAGCAAATGCAAACAAGCAATATATAAAATCTTTACTCTTTCTGTTCTTTCATCCTAAAGTAAGATGTACAGTTTTCAGAAACATACACACTGATGACAATTAGGATGCTGGGGTCAAGGGGATTGAGACTGTCAATATAACTTGATAGTCCATTCTGAATCATCCCACTACACACAAAGTGAAAAAGGAAGCCAGTTGATCACAATAAAGGACAATGACATCTAAAACAATCTGTTTAACAGGCTGTTGGGTTATGAATCAATGCAAAGGAACTAGTAAATGATGAATGTAGAATATTAATTGTGACTATCCTTCATATCTGTACATGTTAAGATATTGATTTGTTACCCATCATTTCCCACTTAAATAGTTTGATTCTAATTGTTAAAATAATATGACAGATTTTCAAATGTCCCTTCCTTTAGAGACAGTGATGGAAAACCTAAAGAAAACAATAACTGTTCTGTAATCAGAAATAAAAAGGTACATTAACTCTTCTTTTCCCATCCTTTACAGTAAATGCACTTCTACAAAAAACGGTTTATTGTATCTGTGTATGGTCTGGATGTTAGATGGAACAGTCTACTTCTGGTTCTTGAGCAGTTCGTCAATCTGGGTTTTGAACATGTTCTTGACGTCCTCCAGGTCGAGTCTCAGCTCCTCTGCCTCCTCAGCCTTCTCTCCATACATCTGGAGGATGGTGTTGTGTCTCTGCTCCAGCTCCTACAATAGTCAGTCGCACAACACAGGCTCAGAGGACAACACTAGATCTATATAGTCACAAGAGGGTTTACTAATAGACTTTACCTTTCCTTTATCTGTGCCTAGATGGTCACACATCTCTGCCCAGTAACTCATCTTGTGAGATGTCAGTTTTCACATAACATCTTGGTTTTTAATTAAAGAATCACAACAAGGATTGACCCTAATATGATTACAATGGCTTAGTGGCACTTGTATTTCACTGGCTTAGTGGCACTTGTGTGAACTGATCCTCTCCTCACCTGAAGTTGTACTTTCAGTGTGGGGATCTCCTTCACACTGTCCTCCATCTCCTCATTCTGATTGGTCAATCTGACCATCTCCTCCGCCATGGACGAGCGAGTCCTCTCCAGACTAGCGATCTCCAGCTAAGGGAGAAAGAGATGAGAGAGGGAGGGAGACGAGAAGCAAGAGGTAATATCCTGGCAAGCATTGTTTTTCAACAACAGTATATTTGTAAATCACTTCATTGAAAACCAGAAGGCATTTAAAGAAATGCATGTAGGACACTTCCAACGGCAGTCCTCAAAGCAAGGTGTCAGACAGGCAGCTGGTACCTGTAGCTGTGCTATCTCTCCCTCTCGGAGTTTGAGCTGGGATTGCAGGTTCTCTATGATGCTGGAGCCTCCACTGAGCCGAGCCGCCTCATACAGGTTGGTCCCACTCATAGACATCGTCATCGTCCCCAATGAGTGACCCAGAGAGTCCTCCTGACAAAATTCAAAACAGGTCTGTCTTGTTAACCATCCAACCTCAAACGAACCAAATATGCAAACTAGTTAGGATTTGGCCCTTTGTCATATGTTCCCTATTCATCTTACTTAGCTGCATGTAATAAACAAAAAAAACAGAACTTTCTAGGTCACCATCCCAAATACAGGGCTAGAAATGGAAGTCTGGCTGGGTACGAAAGCATAAAAGGTGTGCCTGTGGCAAGTACCTGGGAGAAGGAGGAGTGCAGGCCGGCGTGGTCTACCCCACTGATGGAGCTGGAACGGGACAGGGAGGGGGTGGATGAGGCTGGGGGCTCACCCACAGAGTGAACCAATACCTTCCGCTCCTAATGACAGAGAAACATCATATACATCAGGCCAGTCTCACTCCACACAGATTGATTTAAGAACAGACACACATGGCTGGTCATTGATATAGAACTTACATTGATAAATAGATCTACCTTTTCCTTCAGGGCCTCTTGTGCTAGGTAGCATTTCTTCTTCTCTTGCTCCACCTTCATTTTCTCCATCTCCAGCTGATTGGTCAGGAGGAGCTGGCGGGAGGAACAGAGAAGGTTACAGTTGTGTAAGAAGTGTTGTTCCATTACGGAAGGGTGAGTAGGGCAGGGGAGGGAACATACCTTCTCCTTCTTGGCCTCCTCCTGTGTTCGAGTGTGCTCTCCCCTCAGATTCTCCAGCTCCACATGCTCCCTACACCATAAGGATGACAGGAAATGGCCATTAATGAAAAGGCTCCAAAGCTTTGTAATGGATAGCTGCTAGGTCCAACTTAAGGAAAGTAAAGGCAACTGACTACTATGCAACAGTTATAGTCTCACAAAACCTATGAAAAAAGCCCCCCAGTACCTGCTGCTGTCATCCTCCAGTTTCTCCCGCCTGGTCTTCTCTGCGTCCAGCTGACCGTGGAGACGCCCTTTCTCTTGTCGAAGCAGGGAATTCTGGGACTCCAGTGAGGCCAGCTGGGCCTTAATAGCCATCAGCTCCTCAGTTGCTGCACGCTCCTTTTCCACAGCAACAGCCAGCTGGGCCTGTGCTTCCACTGTTGAGTTAAAGGGTAGGAGGTTAAAGGAGTTACATATAAAACATATATTTATTTTTTTAAATAGGAACAATCGGTTGTCCAGAGGAGACTCTTAAAAAGCTTGTTACAAACTAGAGTAAGTTTTGAGAGTAACCTAGTCGATCTGAGATGCTCTTCTCCAGTTTCTCCCATGATGCCGTCTGGCCCCCCAGCGAGGCCTGCAGGTTCTCGATCTGTCTGAGCAGCGGCCGCGTTGCAGAGGTAACACTCTGACTCAGTTCTTGGTTCCTGGTCTCCGCCCCCTGCAGTCTCTATGGAGACAACCAGCAAACACATCAGTGTGTGACCTTTGACCCCTAACACAAGCACGGCTTCCCCTTGCAGACAACTCCAAAGAAGTCATGAGTGTCTCTTACCTGCTGCAGGTCACTGATCTCCTCCCTCAGGTAGTCTTCTTTCCTGGCCTGCTGCTGTTCAGCCCTCTGCAGAGCCAGCCGCAGATCAGCCACCTGGTTGACCAGAGCATCCTGCTGCATGCGGGCCTCCTCCTGGGCCTTCACCAGGGCCAGAGCCAGCTCCTCCTTGGCCTGGGTTTCCCTGCTCAAAGCAGCCTCCTGGGCCTCGCTGGCATGGCTTGCCTTGGCTTTGTGCAGTGAAGCCAGTTCCCTGACATCACAGACACACGTTGACATTTTAGTCATTTAGCAGACGCTCTTATCAACAGTGACTTAAAGGAGCGACTCGGGTTAAGTGACTTGCTAATCGACAGATTTTTCACTAGTGCGCTCGGGGATTCGAACCAGCGACCTTTCAATTACTAGCCCAACGCTCTTAACTTCTGGCTACCTTCCGGGACATTACACTGACTTGGATATACTGTATGAGTTGGTGCTTCTGTGACCGTCTTTATCCGTCAGAACGTTATGTCTTTGTGGGGTTTCAAAATGACAAGCACATTGCACGTCTGAAGCAGGAGTAAGAAAAGTAGGGTGGAGTGAGTTATTATTTCACCAGTGTGAGTTATACTAGTAGAGTGGAGTACAGAATGTATCCTCACTTGTAGGAGTTGTCGAGGGCAGCCTGCAGGCTCCTGTTGTTTTCCAGGAGCTCCTCTGAGTCACTCTGGAGTTTGGTCATGTCCTTCTCCTGGCGCTCCACCACCACGTTCAGCTTCTTAATGTTGTCCCTGTGCTGCTTCTCCACTTCCTCCTTCTCATCCAGAACCTTCAGACACATATACAGCCAGGCAGGGTTAAATACCAAATGGGCTTTCAGGATCAGGATACACTTCTGATGACTACTGAAGTAATGTGATTGTTCAATAAAATCCTTAAAATTAAAAATATATACACTACCGTTCAAAAGGTTGGGGTCACTTAGAAATGGCCTTGTTTTTGAAAGAAAAGCACATTTTGATGTCCATTAACATAACATCAAATTGACCAGAAATACAGTGTAAACATTGCTAATGTTGTAAACAGACGCCTCACAAGTCCTCAAATGGCAGCTTCGTTAAGTAGTACCTGCAAAACACCAGTCTCAACATCAACAGTGAAGAGGCGAATCCGGGATGCTGGCCTTCTAGGCAGAGTTCCTCTGTCCAGTGTGTTCTTTTGCCCATCTAATCTTCCCTTTTTATTGTCCAGTCTGAGATATGGCTTTTTCTTTGACACTCTGCCCAGAAGGCCAGCATCCCAGAGTCACCTCTTCACTGTTGACGGTGAGACTGGTGTTTTGCTGGTATTATTTAATGAAGCTGCCAGTTGAGGACTTGTGAGGCATCTGTTTCTCAAACTAGACACTAATGTACATATTCTCTTGCTCAGTTGAGCACCGGGTCCTCCCACTCCTCTTTCTATTCTGGTTAGAGTCCGTTTGCGCTGTTCTGTGAAGGGAGTAGTACACAGAGTTGTACGAGATCATCAGTTTCTTGGCAATTTCTCGCATGGAATAGTCTTCATTTCTCAGAACAAGAATAGACTGATGAGTTTCAGACAAAAGTTATTTGTTTCTGGCCATTTTGAGCCTGTAATTAAACCCACAAATGCTGATGCTCCAGATACTCAACTAGTCTAAAGAAGGCCAGTTTTATTACTTCTTTAAATCAGAACAACAGTTTTCAGCTGCACTACCATAATTGCAAAAGGGTATTCTAATGATCATTTAGCCTTTTAAAATGATAAACTTGGATTAGCTAACACAACATGCCATTGGAACACAGGAGTGATGGTTGCTGATAATGGGCCTCTGTACGCCTATGTAGATATTCTATTAAAAAATCAGCCGTTTCCAGCTATAGTCATTTACAACATTAACAATGTCTACACTGTATTTCTGATCAATATGATGTTATTTTAAATGGCCAAAAATATGCTTTTCTTCCAAAACCAAGGACATTTCTAAGTGACCCCAAACTGTAGTGTATATTTCCACTGACCTGCTGTAGGTGTTTGAGCTCTTCCTCCTGATCTTTCAGCTTCTTGTTCTGTTTGGTGATTTTGGTCTCACTCTCCTTCTCCTTCACACGCAGCTTCTTGATGATGTTGGAGTGCTGCAGCTGCTGCTTGGACAGCTTCTCACCCTCCTCCAGCAGTTCGCGGATCTGTTCCTCCTTCTCTCTGATGATCTCCATAGTCTCGTTGGAGTTCAGTCTGGTGGACAGCTCTTCCCTCATCCCCTTTATCTCCTCCGGAGGAAACATAACAGTAAAATAGGCTGGAGAGGCTTTGTGCATAATGTGACTATCATGGTCACTAATTTTCAGTTATTTGACTCAATGATCTTAAATCAATTCTTATGGGGGTAGAGTAACCAGGGACAGTAATACCTGACACAGACAGAGATATCGGTTTGTGTTTTACCTTCTTGGCTATATCCCTCTCCTTGCACGCTAGCTGGGCTTTCCTCTCTGTGTCTGCGATGCGCTGGGTGAACTCCTCCTTCAGAGACTGCACACTGGAACTCTCCTCCTTAAGACCTATCACCTCACTGCAACACACAGAGACTTCTCAGTCTCTTAAAGGACCATCCTTATCTATAGACTATACTTCACTATAGACACAACCAAGAGGACAAATTGGCCGACAAACTATTTGCTATTTACTTTACCATTCATGTATAGATGGGTTAGCTGTTTAGAAACAAAACTGACACATGCGAAACTATGGGGCAAAACAGACATGGTTGGCTTAGATCGTTGACAACATGTAACCTATATTTCATCTCCAAATGTTCATTGAACACAAATACATTTGCACAATTAGCACTAGTCTCTCACATACATTATTACAGTTGTTGGTTAGTTTGCTAGTACATTTTGGCCATATTAGCATTGACATGAAAATTATTCAAAATAAGACAAGATAAAAACTAGCTGAAACAAGACACCTGCGATTCCCCACATGACAGACATATTCTTGTCATTATTGCTAGCTATCTGACCATTCAGAATCATAACAAAGCACAGCTTCAGGCTTTGTGCATCATTTTTGTGACTTTGTCAGCCAACCCTATAGAGCATGCTGAGTGTACAAAGCATTAGGAACACCTACTTTTTCCATGACAAAGACTGACCAGGTGAAAGCTATGATCCCTTATTGATGTCAGTTGTTAAATCCACTTCAATCAGTGTAGATGAAGAGACAAGTTAAATAAGGTTTTTTAAGCCTTGAGACAATTGAGACATGGATTGTGTATGTGTGCCATTCAGAGGGTGAATTGGCAAGACAAAATATTTAAGTGCACTTGAACAGGGTATGGTAGCAGGTGACAGTCACAACGGTTTGAGTGTGCCAAGAACTGCAACGCTGCTGGGTTTTTCACGCTCAATAGTTTCCTGTGTGTATCAACAACGGTCGACCACCCAAAGGACGTCCAGCCAACATGACACAGCTGTGGGAAGCATTAGAGTCAACATGGGCCAGCATCCCTGTGGAACGCTTGACACCTTATTGAGTCCATGCCCCCACGAGGCTGTTCTGAGGGCAAAAGGGGGTGTAACATAATATTAGGAAAGTGTTCCTAATGTTTTGTACACTCAGTGTATTTCCATAGGTGTGTTTGGAGAATGCTTCTTTCTACACTTACAATGCATTTAAGAAATGGGTTTTAAACATTGTCAGGATCTTTATACTCACTCTTTAAGGTTGTCACACTCCTCCTCCAGCCTGGCTTTGTCTTTGCTGACTGACAGCAGCTGTAACTCCCTCTTCTCAAGGCGGCTTGACAGCTCATCAATTACCTACAAAGAAATGATTTTCCACAAACCAACGCATTGAAAACACTGATAAGGCACCTTAATAAATGATTAGTACTTAATTCTTGTCTCCATCAAATGTGTTGTTCAAATTGAGGTGCACATTGGTTAATTCATGATGGTTTGGGAGAATGCATCTTATCCACAGTGACTATTTACTTTGGCATATGAACAGGATTGTCCAACCAGGTGTTTTAATATTCTGCTCTCCAGGCGTTGGTATTTAAAAAAGGGGACACACCAACTCATGCACACACAAGCAGTTCATTAAAAAGTGTTGTTACAAGTCACAAAGGTCATGTTCTGAACAGGTGTGTTACCTTTTGAAGCTCCAGAATCTGACATGTTGACACCCCTCTTTTCTCTTCCGTTATTGGTGGAGGCAACTGTTCCTCATGGTCAGGGGTGGGACCTGACAGCGTGACGTCCGCCTCTGATTCCTGTTCTATTAGGTCCTCAGGCTGCTCGCTGTTAACAGGTGTGGCACTGCGACCACTCTCCTCCATCTCATTCTCATCCAGAGACTGATCCTTCATTGTTTCTGTTAGCCCCTCTTCATCATCTTCTTCCTCCTCCTGCTGCTTCTCCTCCTCTTCTACTTCCCGTTCCTGTGCAGTGGTTGCCACTCTGACAGGCGGAGAAGGCGTGGGCCCTGCGGTGACAGATGCCAGTGTCCGGCTCCCTGGGATCTCATCATCAGAATTGACTTCGCTGACACTGCGGCTGTCCAGGGACTGCATGCTGAACGAGTCGATGCGCTCAAAGGCATCTGAGGAGGATCCACAGCTCTCGGTCAGCTTGGGGTAGTCCTCTAAGCGGGGGAAGTCCCCACAGGCAGAGGCTGAGAGAAGCTGGAAGGAGCCCTGCATCAGGTGGAGGCCTGCTTTGGCCTCTGCTATCTCCTGCCTGGAACTGGCTGAACTCTCACTCTGTACACTCTCATGGTCCAAAACCTCAATATCACTGGTGGTGGAGGTGCCTGAGGAGAAGGCGCTGACAGGAGGGGAGGGGGTGTTGCTCTGTCTGTCCTCCGATTTAGGGGAGGGTGTGTCACTCTGCCTGTCCGCCGCTTTGGGGTCTTTGGCCTCCAATAAGATTTCCCTAGGGGGTGTGGGAGGAGATGGATTGAAGGGGGGCTCTAGTTCAGTGTTGACGGTGGGTTCAGAGATGTGATCATCATAATCATGTTGGGTTTCTGAGGGAGTAAATGGTTGTTCGGTTCGTGCATCCTCAGAAACAGCAGTTGTATCATCCACAGTTGATTCTATCCAGCTCTCACTGATTAGTGGACTGTCATCATCAGGAGAATCACCCTGAGCCAGGACTGGAGGCTCTGGTGTCTGAACGAGAACAATTTCAGAGGAAGACCATAGACTTGAGGACTCAGTCAGGACAGCCTGGTTCTCAGTAGCTTCCTGGTCTTCCAGTCTGTTGGTCTCTGTCAGGCCTGTCTTGTGAGGGTCCACATCGTCCTTGTCCTCCTCATCCTTCTCCTGTGGCCGCCTGTGGGACTTGGTGGGCGGCACAGAGACTACCTGAGTGTCCATGACACCCTGGAGCTCTCCTGAGGGCAGAAAAGCACTGAAGAAGTTCTCTGTTTCATCCACAACCATGCGGGTGACAGGGGTCGTGATGGCCTCAGATGATGGGGGGAGAGTTGTGGTGCATTCCTCCGGGGGAGAGTCCCATTGTGTCATCCCCCATCCACCGCTCAATGGAGTCTTCCCTGGTAGATCTAACGTGAAAACCCTTGTTGGTTAATGTCGAGAAGATAAGGTCATATAAACTCCAAAGCATATCACATATTAGCTTTATTGGGTAGAGTACATTATACACCTCGTTATGACTACCTTATCAAGATGACTAGTGTCTTGCTTCCATTGGTAATCACATCAATAATGTTCAAACGAAAAAGGTTGTATAATGTTGACCCCAAAACAACAGCACACTGACATGCTACGCTAGCTAGTTAGATAACGTTATTTTACCTACCGTCATAAGGCATTACCACTGTGTCACCCCATTCGTCTTCTTTAATGTCCAGTACTCGGTCGATGGACTTCTGAGCTGTTGTCAAAGCTTGTTTGGCAAAGCTTGACAGTTGGGTAGAACTGAACCAACTCATAGCGGTCTATTGCTAGCTAGCTAACGTTAGTGACCAGGTTAGCTAGCTAGGAGTATGCACTTTCAAATGAGGTTAGCTAACAATATAGTTTACTTATGACAATCTCGATCTGGTATAGCTAAGTTTTGTTACTCCAAAAAAGGAAATGCTAAGCAGCTAACCTGGCTACCTAGCTAACGTTAGCTGGTTAGGCAACTAATGTTAGCTAGCTAACAACAATCAGGCAAACCTTTCATCGATCCACGTTAAAGAATACTCCATAGAGAAATCTCGGTAATCCATAAAGTGCAATGAAACGCCTTGCCTCAATCATGACATGTTTAAATGTTATGCTGCTTCATGAACCGTCTTTCGCCTGCACCGTCGATTTGTTTTGGTATTTTTGGCGACTGGCTAGCTGAGCTAGGTACTTCCTGTCCACGTAGCAGCAACCACCCACATGTGACGTCATGCTACCGTCTGATGAAGTGGGGGCTCCTGTCCTGAAGGGCCCACACGCGTTTATCGAAGGAAGAATGATTACTGGGTAACTCTGTTGACATTAACCAAACTGGAACTGTGAGTACTACCAAGAGTACAGTTAATGTAATGCCACGAATAAATGTACCGTTCGAACTACAACTGATGAACGCTTGCCAACTAAAAAAGGAAGTAAATAGATTTGTTATACTGTTAACCACCGCTACCACCGTAGTTTTCCGTCGGAGTAATCCTTTCAAGGTTCACTGTTTGTTTTATTGTTCACATTACTACTTGTGTTATCTAATTTGTGTTCTTTCTTTTTTTAATGCAGGAGTTCGTTTTCAATTCACTCAATATCGTTAGTCTGAATGCTAGGGGTTTGAGAAATCTTACAAAAAGGAAAGCTTTATCTTTATATTGTAAACGCAGTAACGCAGATTTTGTCCTTCTTCAGGGAACTCATTCGGGTGAAAATTATTTGACATTTTGGAAATCACAACGGGGAGATATTTCCTATTTCAGTCATGGATCAAATCATTCTGCTGGTGTTTTGACACTTATTCACAAGTTTAAAGGTGACATTCTAGAATCCACATCTTCACAAGATGGTAGTTGGGTCGTAGTAACTGTTCAACTTGACAATGCTTTTTTCCATCATCTGTAATGTGTACGGACATAACTCACATGCTCCAAATAATTTTTACCCAACTTAACAGGAAAGTACAGGATTTAAGTAACAAATACTCAGTATTTTCTAATTATTTCAGGGGATTTTAATGAAGCCCTCAAAATAGCAATATTATCACCACAATATACAAGGATCTCTGTGTTGAGGATGCCTGGCATTATTTAAATCCGGATACAAAGGGTTATACCTGGACTTGGGTCATGGAAGTAGATGGGTATTTTTCAAATATAAAGTCAGTGGTAGCCATTAAACACACCAAAGAGCTGATGCACTGAAAGAACCTTAGAGAAAAAGAGATGATGAGCAAGCTTGACAGTTTTCTGAAGAGGAGTCTGTATTCAAGTCTTTACAACTAGAATTAGAACAGCTTTACACAGATCTGGTAAAGGGTGCCTTTGTAAGGTCAAGAGCAAAATTGATTGAAGAGGAAGAAAGAAACACTAGTTACTTTCTTGCACTTGAAAGGAGAAACTACAAAAGAAAGTCTATAACTACACAAAATTAACTAAGTTTTATGCAAAGATCCCATTACAATATCATAATTTGTCAATTCCTTTTATGAAAACCTTTACAGCTCTCAATTTCAGGAAGATGGTTGTGGAACCTACATTTGCCACATTCAGAATTATGTCAGTTTGTGATTCACCTGTGGCAATTGAAGAAATTAGAGAGGCTCTGAATTCAATGAAAAAGGGGAAATCACCTGGCCCTGATGGCCTGTCAGTTGAATTCTACAGACAGTTTTGGGAGTTACTAGAAGACCTGATTTTTAATGTTTCAAGATTGCATTAAAAATGGGGAAATGGTCTCCACTATGAAACAGGGCTTTATTTAATTTATTCTGAAGCCCTATAAAGACCTGTGTCTCATTGACAATTTGAGACCAATTACTTTATTAAATATTGATTGCTCTGGTTTATGCCAAAAGATTAAAGAAAGGAATAGATACCCATTATCAGTGAGACTCAAACAGGATTTACGAAGGGCCGTCACATAAGCTCTAACATTCGTTTAGTCGTGGATCTTATAGATTATTCAGATGCAATTGACTCAGATGTGGTTGTCTTATTTTTGGACTTCTATAAAGCCTTTGACACAATTGAACATGAATTTCTCTTTAGGTCTCTTAAACTTTTTGGATTTGGTGAAAATTTTATCAAAGTAATTTGCATGTTTTACAAAGATATAAATTGTTCTGTGTTACTAAACCTTAATACTTCCAAAAGATTCAGTATCAACAGAAGTGTACGACAGGGATGCCCAATTTCGCCATTTTTATTCATTTTGGTTGTGGAACTTCTATCTCTAGATATTCTGATTAATGCAAATTTGCATGGCTTAACCATTTTTAACAAAGAAATCTAAATTTCCCAACTTGCTAAAGATACTACTCTTTTCTTAAGAGACAAAGACCAGGTCGCCCATGTCCTTAATGCTATAACTGCATTTTCTATTGCATCAGGGTTAAAATGGAATGTTTCTAAATGTGAAATCATATATTTATTTCACTCTGGTGATAAAGAAATAGAAAATACAGGGCCTCCCGGGTGGCGCAGTGGTTTAAGGGCGCTGTACTGCAGCGCCAGCTGTGCCACCAGAGACTTTGGGTTTGCGCCCAGTGAAATGCTTACTTACAAGCCCTTAACCAATAAAGCAGTTTTAAGAAAATGATATTCTTGTTAAGGGCTTGTAAGTAAGCATTTCACTGCACCTGTTGTATTCGGCGTGTGTGACAAATACAATTTGATTTGATTTTCTGTTTAGCAGTCTGATGGTCTTGAGATAGAAGCTGTTTTTCAGTCTCTCAGTCCCAGCTTTGATGCACTTGTATTGACCTCACCTTCTGGATGGTAAAGGGGTGAACAGGCAGTGGCTTGGGTGGTTGTTGTCCTTGATGATCTTTTTGGCCTTCCTGTGACATTGAGTGCTATAGGTGTCCTGGAGGGCAGGTAGTTTTCCCCCGGTGATGCATTGTGCAGACGGCAACTGAACCACCCTCAACTGCAAGGCTCTCCTGAGGGGGCTCTGGAGAGCCTTGCAGTTGAGGGTGGTGCAGTTGCCGTACCAGGCGGTGATACAGCCCAACAAGATGCTCTCAATTGTGCATCTATAAATACTTGTCAGGGATTTCGGTGACTTGCCAAATTTCATCAACCTCCTGAGGCGCTGTTGCATCTTTGTCACCACACTGTCTGTGTGGGTGGACCGTTTCAGTTTGTCTGTGATGTGTACGCCAAGGAACTTAAAACTGTTCACCTTCTCCACTACTGTCCCTTCGATGTAGATGGGGGGAGCTCCCTCTGCTGTTTCCTGAAGTCCACGATCATCTCTTCTGTTTTGTTAACGTTGAGTGGAAGGTTGTTTTCCTGACACCACACTCTGAGTGCTCTCACCTCCTAGTAGGCCGTCTCGTTGTTGTTCGTAATCAAGACCACTACTGTTGTGTCGTCTGCAAACTTGATGATTGAGTTGGAGGTGTGCATGGCCACGCAGTCATGGGTGAACAGGTAGTACAGGAGGGGACTGAGCACGCACCCGTGTGGGGCCCCGGTGTTGAGGATCAGCGAAGTGCAGATGTAGTTTACCACTTTCACCACCTGGGGGCGGCCCTTTAGGAAGTCCAGGACCCAATTGCACAGGGCGGGGTTGAGACCCAAGGCCTCCAGCTTAAGGATGAGATTGGAGGGTACTATGGTGTTAAATGCTGAGTCAATGAACAGCATTCTTACATGGGTTTTCCTCTTGTCCAGATGGGATTGTGCAGTGTGATGGCGATTGCATGGTCTATGGACCTCTAGGGGCGGTATGCAAGCTGAAGTGGGTCTAGGGTGGCAGGTAAGGAACACATTTGAACATGATGGATATGCAACAAGGAACCATTTACCCAATCAGGCCTGAAGTCTCAGTCATAAATCTCCCAAGACTTTGCTCTTCAAACTCCGCTTTACCTCATAGAACGAGTATGTTCTCCCCAACATCAAGCACCAGACGTCGCTGTCTGGTACATTGCCAACAGAATACAGGGGATTTGACCTGACAACGAAACTAGAAGTTTTACCGTGTATTTAATTGAAAATATGTAAGTCAATGCATTTCATCTCCAGTTCTCTGACAGACTTGTAGACACACAGATATGTTTTGTGTAGGAAAACATTTATTCCAGTTATGTCTGGGTGTGTGAAACCCAATGAAGGAATTACTGCAACGAAATCAAAAACATTAATAAAGAACTCGCAAAAAAACTGTAAAAGAAGAAAGTTTGTTTAAGTATGGTACTGTTCTCTTTTCTCCAGTGCAAGAGAGCTTGTGAGGTTGCAGTGCATATAACACAGAGATATCACTAACCATTCCAGATATGAAATATGACAGTGGCGTAGTTTGGCTTTCCAGAATCAAATGTGTAGATAGAGACTTGAGTCTTAACTTGGCTGCAGGCTGAACAGTTCCCTTGACATTTGAAATAAATATAGTGGAATTAGATAACAATTTATTACCAGGTACCTTTCATTCTTATTCGTATTCTTAACCAGAAAGATGTAAACAGAAAACCTACCTTTCGCTGTGGTGTACAGACCATCAACGTCATTAAACAAACACCATGTTGTTCAGGGGAATGTAGGCACTGCAGACAAAGCAGAAAGTCGTGAAGCTGTCGTGAAATGCATATTCACTTACATGTACATATGGACTTGTCTAGTGATAATCAGCAATTGAAAACTCATATTGATGCTATTTTGAAGACATCTGTGGCACAAGCAGCTAAAATTGGGGAAAAAGCAGTTATCAAATCTATTTATTGAAAGCAAACACAGAAGGTCCTATCACACAACCTGGTTGCAGAGCGTCTCAATTCCAGAATACACATCTAATGCTGTCTGTTTAAACCAGGTCATAAAACACTTTATTTATATTTTAACTAGCTAAATAAAACGTGCACATTTCCTTTTAGTGTCTAATCATTTACCAGCAATAACTACGTTTTCATCCACAGGTTTTATGCGAGTGAAGTCATATCGTAAAAAATGTAATAATAACAGCTGTGATTGAAACAGGTACAGTTTCTGTAAAATTGTATAAATGTAGACAGATAATTTGTTCATTTGACACGGTGGGATCTTTTTGTGTCGGTAAAATTAATTATGCAAGAAATGGTGGTTAAACGCCTTTATGAACAAATATTGACAAATAACATCATACCAAAGTCAATTGGGAGCCACGTGATTATATGGTGTGTGGTCCTCCCACTATGTCTTGGGAAACCATGCAGTTTATTAGGCTACATATTAAATAAATGATGATGAACTTCACAGGGTGGTGAAAGTGCACAGCGATCTAGATTTCAAATAAATATTGACAGATTTACTCTGGTGACATGAGGCTTGATGCTTGACTGCCGTTTCACAAATACAAATATTCTCGTTTATTCAAAATAATCTCATCATGTAGAGTAGCCTACAAGCACATCATACCCGCACTACGAGTTG
Organism: Oncorhynchus tshawytscha; assembly: GCF_018296145.1. NCBI lineage: Eukaryota > Metazoa > Chordata > Actinopteri > Salmoniformes > Salmonidae > Oncorhynchus > Oncorhynchus tshawytscha. The sequence continues at coordinate 22,733,086 of NC_056430.1, read as the reverse complement.
TTTGCTAGAGTAGGCACATTTGCTATTCAACGCAACAGTATTTGTGACAACTATCGGTAGAGTTTAAAATGCAATGGAAACACCATTGAATCTTAGATTATTATTCGGTACATGAACATTTAAGCCAAAAAGTACATTTGTGTCCACTACGTCATCATGCACTGATTGATTTGTATCCTCAACACATTAATTGGGTGGGAAAATGTGCATATTTTCTTTATGGCGATTTTAGAATATTCGCAAGAAAATTTGTCACCAATTGGATGGAGACCTAGCTACAGACTGTGTATTTGTGGACGCCACAGCCGTGATAATTCTCTTTACAACACATGCAGCGTGGGAAGAAAAAAATGCAGTAACAATACTACATTCTGGCTGAAAATGAAAACTTATGTACAAATCTAATAGTTTCAATATTATACAAGAGAAAGCAGACTATGAAAGAAAAATATGTTCAACAATATTGTACTCATTTATTCCACAAATGTATAATCAATCGTTTGTATATCTAATAGACTGGCTTTTTACAGTGATCATGGAAATCTGTGCAGGACATAAGGGTACTTGAACAAGCAAGGACTAGTTAGCTTTTGAATTGATCTATTGTTTAATTTAGAATACATTTTGTAATAACATACCAACATGCTGTTTATTCACCTCATAGCAATTATGGAGTAGAGTCCACAAACTATTGTGTGGAATTCTGGGTGCAGTAGGGGCTGTAACTGCAGGAGGGACTGGTGCACTTCACAAAATAGATGGCGTCATGAAAATTACGTGGATATATTGAACCAACATCTCAAGACATCAGTCAGGAAGTTAAAGCTTGGTCCCAAATGGGTCTTCCAAATGGACATTGACCCCAAGCATATATCCATTGTTTTGTTCACAAGCTAGGTTGTTTTTCTATGTTTGAGTTTCAACTGCTAGGGAAGAGAAGACAACGCTTCTACTAGTCAGACTCCATCTCACAGGCACAAACATGACTGGAGTCGCTCTAATGTACCACGGTAACCAGGTGAACACCTGGACCTCCTTTTTTGATCTTTTCAGTGGTATTGTGAACAAGCACGCCCCCATAAAGAAAATGAGAATTAAAAACAGGCTTAGCCTCTGGTTCGACCGTGATCTTGCCGAGTTGACGAAATGCTCGCCACATGCATACTCAGGCTGACTGGCTATCGTTCAGGCAAATGAGAAATAAGTGCACTCAGGCTATCCGGAAGGCCAAAGTTAAAGACCTGGAGAATAAACCCTCCTCCTCACAGCTGCCCATGTCCCTTAATGTTGATGATGTGGTTGTTACTGAATAAGCACATGGCTGAGCTCTTTAATCACCACTTCATTAAGTCAGGATTCCTATTTGACTCAGCCATGCCTCCTTGCCCATCCAACATTTCCTCATCTCCCAACCCTTCTAACGCGACTATCCTCAATACTTCTCCCTCTTTTTCCCCTGCCCCGCTACAAAGTTTCTCCCTGAAGGCAGTCACTGAGTCTGAGGTGCCAAAGGAGCTCCTTAAACTTGACCCCAAAAAAACATCTGGGTCAGATGGTTTAGACCCTTTCTTCTTTAAGGTTGCTGCCCCTATCATCACCAAGCTCTGACATTTTTAACCTGTCTCTCCTTTCTAGTGAGGTTCCCATTGCTTTGAAGGCAGCCACAGTTCGTCCTTTATTTAAAGGGGGAGATCAAGCAGATCCTAACTGTACCAGGGTCAAACATTTCTATTTTTCCCTGTTTATCAAAAGTTCTGGAAAAACTTGTTAATAATCAACTGACTGGCTTTCTTGATGTCTATGGTATTCTCTCGGGTATGCGGTCTGGTTTCTGCTCAGGTTATGCATGTGTCACTGCAACCTTAAAGGTCCTAAATGATGTCACCATTGTCCTTGATTCTAAGCAATATTGTGCTGCTATTTTTATTGACTTGGCCAAACATTTTGATACGGTAGAGACCATTCCGTTCTTGTGGGCTGGTTAAGGGGTATTGGTGTCTCTGAGTCTCCTTGGGCCTGGTTTGCTAACTACCTCTCTGAGTGCAGTGTATAAAGTCAGAAAATCTGCTGTCTCAACCACTGCCTGTCACCAAGGGAGTACCCCAAGGCTCAATCCTAGGCCCCACGCTCTTCTCAATTTACATCAACAACATAGCTAGGGCAGTAGGAAGCTCTCTCATCCATTTATATGCATGATGATGATGATGGTCTTATACTCAGCTGGCCCTCCCTGGATTTGTGTTAAATGCTTTACAACAAAGTGTAAAGATGTTATTACTACCTCTGAGGATTTAGAGCTTGAGGTAGTCACCTCATATAAGTTCTTGGGAGAATGGCTAGACAGTACACCCTCCTTCTCTCAGCACATATCAAAGCTGTAGGCTAAAGTTAAATCTAGACATGGTTTCCTCTATCGTAATCGCTCCTCTTGCACCCCAGCTGTCAAACTAACACTGCTTCAGATTACCATCCTACCCATGCTAGATTACGGAGACATAGTTTATAGATCTGCAGGTAAGGGTGCTCTCGAGCTGCTAGATGTTCTTTACCATTCGGCCATCAGATTTGCCACCAATGCTCCTTATAGGACACATCACTGCACTCTATACTCCTCTGTAAACTGGTCATCTCTGTATACCTGTCACAAGACCCATTGGTTGATGCTTATTTATAAAACCCTCTTAGGCCTCACTCCCCCCTATCTGAGATATCTACTGCAGCCCTCATCCTCCACATACAACATCCGTTCTGCCAATCACATTCTGTTAAAGGGCCCCAAAGCACACACATACCTGGGTTGCTCCTCTTTTCAGTTTGCTGCAGCTAGCGACTGGAACGAGCGGCAACAAACACTCAAACTGGACAGTTTTATCTCCATCTCTTCATTCAAAGATTCAATTATGTACACTCTTACTGACAGTTGTGGCTGCTTTGTGTGACGTATTGCTGTCTCTACCTTCTTGACCTTAGTGCTGTTGAAAGTGCCCGATAATGTTTGTACCATGTTTTGTGTTGCTACCATGTTGTTGTTATGTTGTGTTGCTGCCTTGCTATGTTGTTGTCTTAGGTTTCTCTTTATGTAGTCTTGTGCTGTCTCTCTTGTTGTGATGTGTGTTTTGTCCTATATTTATATTGTATTTAATTTTTTAAATCCCAGGCCCCCGTCCCCGCAGGGGGCCTTTTGCTTTTTGGGAGGCCGTCATTGTAAATAAAAATGTGTTTTTAATTGACTTGCCAAGTTAAATACAGGTTAAATAAAATAGAATAGGTGTGAGTATAGGGAGGGGCCAGTAGGTGAGGTGAGGTCTCCAGTAAGTGGCAGTATAGAGTGAGGCCTGAGCTGTCTGCAGCAGGAGTGTATTGCATATTTCTATGCCCTGGGGTGTATTCATTACGCCGATTCTGTTGCAAAACATTTAGTCTGTTGAGAAACTTTTTGCAACAGAAACCGTTTACAGCAAACTGAAAATGTTTTGCAATGAAAATTAGAGTTTCTATTGGAAAAATTCCGGTAGGTTTTCCATTGCTAGACAAAAGATATGTGAAGTTGAATTTTTAGTGTATCGGTTTTCTTAGCAGGGCCCCTATTCAGGGGTGGCAGGTAGCCTAGTGTTTAGAGCTTTGGGCCAGTAACTGAACGGTTGCTAGATCAATTCCCCGAGCTGACAAGGTAAAAATCTGTGGTTCTGCCCCTGAATAAGGCAGTTAACACACCGTTCCTAGGCTGTCATTGTAAATAAGAATTTGTTCTTAACTGACTTGCCTTGTTAAATAAAAAAATAAACAGATGATATAACTGAAGACCTAGATGGATTGGGGTGTGCGTGTCAATTGACCGTAGTCTGGATAGTCTCATAAACCTGACACTAGGCAAAAGCAGTGACTAGGGTCTGATTTCAATGATGGACTCCTTTGTTATAGAGGAACACCATCACTGCCTATCTGCTTGAATAAAATAATAGTTAGCAAGATGGAGATCAAGGAGGTTATTTTTAATGAGTGCATTTCTTAAGTGGCTAGTTTGCATCAACTTCCTTAACTTAAACCACTGCAAAGTTTTCGCTGCAAACTTTGGTTTTGAATTGCAAGGTTCTGGTATGTCTGCCTTGTGATTTGTTGGGAGAGTCCCTGGTATTTTATTGACGTAGGCAGTGACATAGTTCCTCTATGCCAAAATAGTCCATCATTGAAACCAGACCCTAGTCTAGTCACTACTTTTGCCTAGGGTTGGGTTTACGAGACTATATTGTGGATGGAAAAAATAAATTAACTTAATCCATTCTATTGTTCTTTGATTAGCAGTTTCTACCTTTTCATGTCAAGTTACGGTTCATGAGACACCCTGTAAGAACTTTTGTGCACAAGCCCCTTCAGTGTCAAATGCAAAAGATTTGGTCGTGTGTGTCAAGTGTAAGCAGACGGGAACAGTATTGTATGCAAGCTGAGGTGAAATGCTGCCCGAATTCCTAGAGGCTAAAATGCACCCGAAATCCTGGAGTGCCCTTTTAGGATGAAGGAGCCAGAGGTGGCAAGAGTAGTGGCTTTCCAGCGTGTCTCCTGTCTGGAGACGATGAGAAGAGTGGAAGGAGCGAGTGGCGGTGAAGAAACAATGGTAGTAGAGCCACCACCACCAGTGTAGGTTTCTCACCAACCGAGGGATCGTTATATGCAGTATTAAAAAGGTTGATTAAAAAATATATTATTATTACAATGGTCATACACTTTACAGCACAAGCAGCGAAGAAGTTGGAGGAAATTGGCATCATTGTGAGTGCAGCTAAACATTTTTGGGGTCTTTGTGATTCCAAAGCTAGGCCTTGCATGGAATCCTGTCGACCAATGTTCCGCCCTCACAGGTCCCTGAACCTGTGTATGGATGTATTTTGGAACCTGTGTTTGGATGTATTTTGTCACTGAAGGAGTGAAATAGGTTTTGTTTGTTGATGTATCTATTTTTGTATTTTGTATAATGTCGTTTTTCCCCCTTTCCCGCAAAGGATTTTTATTTTGTCCTTCAATGCCCGTACAGTAGGTGGTGGCATTTCACCATATGGAGTTTCCTTTTTCACCCCTGTCCAGTTGGTGGTGGTAATGCACCATTAATATTGGATGCCAACCTTTATTAAACTCCACCAAAGAAGAAGAATCTAGCTACTCACAATGCATTGCACAGAAACCGGAATGGACCAATAAGAAATTGCTTATTCAAATCGTCACCAAGATCACAAATGAAATGGTACTGTAAGTCATGTTCGTTTCATCATAAAGTTTGAGTACATTTTAGCTACAAAGTTATGATGACTAGATGTGAGGGGAAGTGGATAGTGTGAATAACTGGGTAAGAGCAGCTTTAGTGTGGGCAGTTACTGAGGCGATACCCAAGAGTTCAGGGAGGAGGAGGAAAGCAGACCCGTGGTGGATGGAGGAGTGTGGGGAAATGGTGAGGAGTAGGATCAGGGCATTTGGAGTACTGAAAAGGACACAACTTCCAATATCTGTTTCAGTATAAGCAGGCCCAGGCTCTGATGAGAACTAGTCGTCTGGCAAAGAGGTCATGTTGGCATCTGTTCTGTGACACCATTGGAAGGCTGACACCTGTGGGAGAAGTGTGGGGGATGATTAAGAGGATGAGTGGGGTCAGAAGGGAGTGGGATTATCCAGTGTTGACGAGTGGGAAGGATGTGGCAGTAACAGATGAGAAGGCAGAGATGATGGCCAAAGCGTTTGTCCAACTGTACAGCTTGGCAAATTTGTCAGAGGGGCAGAGGGGAAGAGAGGAGCATCCTGGAGTGCTGGATAGGAGGGAGGATGTAAATGATGTGTTGAATGCACCATTTCCCATGGCAGAGGTGAAAAGGGCAATAGGAAAGGCTGGGTTAACTTCACCTGGGAATGATGAGGTGTTCTATGTTATGTTGGCCCATCTTCGTGATGAGGCACTGGATAAGGTATTGGTGTTGTACAACAGAGTGTGGGAGGAAGGGAAACTACCGGGCAGCTGGAAGGAGTTAGTAGTGGTACCAATCCGGAAGCCAGGGAAGGGCCCAACGAGGCCAACAAGCTATCGGCCAATAGCCTTAACATCACATGTATGTAAGATTATGGAGCATATGTTAACAGAGAGGCTAACTTACTTCCTGGAGAGCAGGGGGTTAGTATCGCCACATCAGAGCGGATTCAGGAAGGGTAGGGGAACAATGGACCCAGTGCTCTGCTTAGACGCAGAGGTCAGGAAGGCTCAGGTGAACAAGGACTGTTGTAGCTGTATTGTTTTGATGTGGAGAAGGCATATGATGTGGAAGGAGGGGTTGTTAATCAAGCTTGATATTATGGGGGTAGGAGGAAGAACGTACAACTGGATAAAGGATTGCCTGTTTGAAAGATCTATCCAGGTGAGGGTGGAGAAGTCTCTCTCAGGCAGCTACTTGGTGGTTAATGGTACACCACAGGGGAGCGTGATTAGTCCTGTTGTTTTCAATCATGATCAATGATGTTTACTCTCAGGTACAGCTGGATATTGGGAGGTAGTTATTTGCAGATGATGAGGCCTTATGGGAGAGAGGAAGAAATGTGCCATGTATAGTCAGGAAGATACAGGAAGCAATTGATGAGGTAGAGCGGTGGGCATTAATGTGGGAATCAGGTTCTCTGTAGAGAACTCAGTGTTCTTTACCAGCAGGAATTTGGGAGATGAGGTATGCTTGAGGTTATATGGAAGAGGGTGGGGGCCTTCAGGTTCCTTGGGGTATACTTTGATACTAGAATGACCTGGGCAGAACACATTGAGAGAGTGGTGGGAAAGTGTAAGAAGGTACTAAATGTGATGTGCTGTCTGACGGGGAAGGAGTGGGGGCTGGGCGTTCCTCATTGAAGACCATGTATGTTGCATTGATCCGGTCTCATGGGGAAGGAGTGGGGGGGCTGGGCGTTCCTCATTGAAGACCATGTATGTTGCATTGATCTGATCTGTAATAGACTGTGGCAGTAAAGCGTATGGTTCGGCAGCCCAGACATCATTGTAAAGGCTAGATGTCATACAGGGGCAAGGATATGGTGGAGGTGGGGAAAATGCCATTGTAGATTAGTAGACAGCAGCTGGCAATTAATTATTGGGTCAGCCTACAGGGACATGGGGTATCTTATCCTGCGAAAGGATTTTACAGGCATGCTGGGAACATGAGCGAAGACGGAACACAAGCTTTGGGTGGGTGGGTTCCCAGGCGAAGGAGATGACTGTATGGAAGGGAGTTCAACGGTAGCTATCCCTGTGAATCCACCATGGCTAGTCCCACCTCCAGTAGTAGATCTGGAAGTATTGAAGAGACTAGGGGAAGATAGGGAGGGTGTTGATCCATCTGATTGGTTTAAGACATGTCTGGATACTGTGTATCAGGATTTTATGGCCATATACACAGATGGTTCAAAAGATCCAAGAACAGGACGTACTGGGTCAGTATTTGTAGTGCAGGAATGTGAGGTGAGAGTCAGGAAACGTGTTACAGATCATCTGGCTCTTTAAACGGCGGAGATGATGTTGGCCTTGCAGTGGGTGGAGGAAGTTAAGCCAGAAAGAGTAGTTATTTGCTCTGATTCACGTGCAGTGCTAAGGAGTCTCCAGTCCTTTATATCACGCAGCAGACAAGACCTGTTTTATGAGGTGCTACAAACCCATGGCAGGAGTAAACAAATGGGTATACAGATAATATTTACATGGTTCCCAGCTCATGTGGGAGTGGAGGGGAACGAGGCAGTTGATGTACTGGCTAAACACGCACTAAGTAGTGGGGATGTTGTGGTAGTTTCAATGAGCAAGGCAGAGGCAAAAAGCATGATATGGACAGTGATGGTGGAGAAATGGCAGGAACAGTGGAATAGAGATACTAAGGGTTAGGCATTTAGTTCAAGTACAGAGGAAAGTTGGGGAGGGGAGAACGGCAGGAAGGAACAGAAGAGAGGAGGCTATATTTCCAAGATTAAGGGTGGGACACAGCCAGTTGAATAAGACCTTACATGTGATAGGAAAGCATCCATCGGGAAAATGTGAGTATTGCCAGGAAACAGACAGTGGAGCATGTACTGATACAGTGGGGACAGTATCAGAGGGACAGAGAGGATGAGATCTAGTATGAGGGAGAAGGGGATATAGGACATTAGTTTAAAGAGTATATTGAGTAGAACGTCATTAGATATCTTTTTTAAGAGCAACTGTGCTGGCAGGTAGGATTTAGTTTCTCTGTCTCAGGTCCACACTACCTGGGGCGGCAGGTAGCCTAGTGGTTAGAGCGTTGGACTAGTAACCGAAAGGTTGCAAGATCAAATACCTGAGCTGACAAGGTAAAAATCTGCCGTTCTGCCCCTGTTCTTAGGCCTGTTCTTAGGCCGTTATTGAAAATAAGAATTTGTTCTAAACTGACTTGTTAAATAAAGGTAAAATAAAACAGGAGGTGGCGGTAATGCACCACAATGTTGGATGCCAACTGTTGATAAACCCCACCAAAGAAGATGACTAGAAGTCACAGCCAGTTTAGTTCTTGGCTGCCCTGTGCTAGCAAAAGTGAGTCCCAGATAAGCTGCATAAAACCAGTCAGGTGTTTCATATTTTTTTCTGTAGTCTACCTTCAGAGGAAAAATTATTGTTTATTCACTATGATACCAGAAGCTGGCAGTATATACTAGGAAATGTCAGAGATACCTCTGGGAAGACACTGAGTTCCATTGCAGTAAAGTTCAATGTCTCTATCATAATGCTCGGCTATGAAAAGGAAACTGAAATTTCCTCCTGAGGTGTCGAAGTGCTGCACCCCCTATAACCACTTTGGATATTATTTGACCCTGCATGTCATCCACGAACTTTGAACGTCTTGAAGAACGATCTGGCCTAAATGCCCATGTAACTCTTATCATCTCAACCCGGCACAGCCAGAAGAGGACTGGCCATCCCTGTGTGCCTGGTTCCTCTGTAGGTCTATTCCTATAGGTTCCTGCCTTTCTAGAGTTGTTTTCTAGCCACTGTGCTTCTACATCTGCATGGCTTGCTCTTTGGAATTTTAGGCAGGGTTTCTGTCTAGCACTTTGTGGCAACTACTGATGTAAAAAGGGCTTCATAAAATACATTTTGATTGAAGTTTGAATAAGTCAACGGGAAGGTCTACTGTGCATCTTAAAAACAACCATGCAGTGTATTTCAGGTACCCGGATGTTGTGTCTTGCCTTTCTCTTTCACATGGTCTATATTATATTTTACTTCTAATTGTGGGTTATTTTGTAACTAAGTTTATATTAGATCCCAGGTGTTGGGTGGATGGTGGTTTAATAATGGCAAAGAGGGTGAATGTGACTCTGTGGTAATTACAGTACTTGATAATTACACCGCTGAGGGAACAGCTCTTTTAAGATGAGCAATTACCTATAAAACCAGTTAACAGTCTTGGAGGGGACGGAAATATGGCCTGTCTGGAATAAATCTCTCCTTGAGTGGCAATTCATCTCAGTTGTTCTTATTGGCCTGGATGCAACCTACAGCACAATTGATTGCTTAGGGATACCTAGGCATGTATTTAGGTAATCTTTCTCTTGGGTGTTATTTTTAGATGAAGGGCTATCTAGTTACAGCTTTGCAAACGTAGTTAAGAAGTGATTGACAGAAAATGTATGGACACAACACAAGCAACGTTAGTTATTTTATCAAATGAGCAAAGGAGATAAACATAAACTTGGTCTGGAGAAATGTTTCTGTTTACGTAGTGTAGGCTTGGCCAACACTCTTAAAAAGATTAAGTTCCTGCAGTATCCATTAGGGGTTCTTTAAATTGAAACTGTGTGGGAATCCCTGTAAGTTATTCAAAGAGCTAAAGAACCCCTTCTAATGGATCCTCAAAGAACCTTTTGAAGACAATTTTTGGCTTCATTTTTGAACTACCCCTCCTCCCATATTATTAATAATAATAATATGCATAACAATAACAACAATACCACAATATTTTAGTTCTCAGTGTTTTGTGATTTTAGTGGCGTGTTGATGTTAATGTGTTGATGTTCTCTGTATCCATAGCCAGAATGATTTTGCAGTGCATGGTGATCGAACAGATTTCCTGTTATATTCATCAGAGGTGTTGGGAGGGTGAAGTCTGCGACTCCAAAATATAGGAATTGTACAGATGTCAAAACATGCACACAACAGTATTCATACCTTGGTTTTTATGGTGAATGAAAAAACCTCTTTTGATAATGGTTTTCATACACATATCTTGTCCATAATGTAGAGACTTATGGGATATTAATTGACGAGGTAAGGGAGGAGAATGGTAAATGTGATCAGCTTGACATACCTTTGTATGCCTCCTCGTCTGTATACCTACAGACACAAAAGGTGAGCAGTTCAGTCATCTGCACCCAATACAGCCAGCCTTCAACACATTATTATAGCCTACATATTCTTATAGCCTTCAACACATTCTTCTAGCCTACACATTCTTATAGCCTTCAACACATTCTTCTAGCCTACATATTCTTCTAGCCTTCAACACATTCTTCTAGCCTTCAACACATTCTTCTAGCCTTCAACACATTCTTATAGCCTTCAACACATTCTTATAGCCTTCAACACATTCTTCTAGCCTACATATTCTTATAGCCTTCAACACATTCTTCTAGCCTACATATTCTTATAGCCTTCAACACATTCTTCTAGCCTACATATTCTTCTAGCCTTCAACACATTCTTCTAGCCTACACATTCTTCTAGCCTTCAACACATTCTTATAGCCTTCAACACATTCTTCTAGCCTACATATTCTTATAGCCTTCAACACATTCTTCTAGCCTACATATTCTTCTAGCCTACATATTCTTCTAGCCTTCAACACATTCTTCTAGCCTTCAACACATTCTTCTAGCCTTCAACACATTCTTCTAGCCTTCAACACATTCTTCTAGCCTTCAACACATTCTTCTAGCCTTCAACACATTCTTCTAGCCTTCAACACATTCTTATAGCCTACATATTCTTATAGCCTACACATTCTTATAGCCTTCAACACATTCTTCTAGCCTACATATTCTTCTAGCCTTCAACACATTCTTCTAGCCTACACATTCTTATAGCCTTCAACACATTCTTCTAGCCTACACATTCTTCTAGCCTTCAACACATTCTTATAGCCCACATATTCTTACCTCTTTGTTGATTGATATCCATTGAATTTGGTAAATGTTCTATTTTTAGAAAGATTTGCACAAATATGAAAAGATAGATGGTATCATCACACAACTATCAATTTAGATCATACAAGGGACAACCCTTACCTTAAACTGAGGGGATCTTTACATGTTTCAGTTAAGTGCCTGCACCTGCTGTCCTTTCAAATTGAAATCCAAATGTTTCAGTTGGGCAGTTAGGTTCCTGCAAGTACTCCCACCAACTAAGGAGGTTCCTCGATGAACCCCAACTCCTATGTGGTTCTTGGAAGAACCTTTTGGGGGGCCATGTTCAGTGCCAAGAACCCTAAGGTTTCTCAAAGAACTTTGTGGATCTTAGAAGAACCGTTGTTGAACCCCTAAATTTTTACAGTGTAGAGAGACGTGATAATACTCCATTGGATATGGCTTTCACTCTATTCCTCTGCTCCTCACCAGTAGGCCTACTTGAGTGATCAACTCTTCCCAGATTACACTAATGACACTGGGAGGTTCTTCTCATCACAAAATGATTAATAAACCTTTGATGTGCCTCAACGCATTTTAAGAGACTTGCCTGGGAGCACATTAAATGTCATTAATCTATCTGTCCAACCACACCCACCCGCATTAAAGCAAATTTGCAACCATTACCTGCAGAGGTCACCAAAATCTGCCTAATGTATGCAATTACATCATGGAACTCCTTGCAGTTTGATACAGATATATTTCAGAGATATTTTAGAATGAAACCATATGTGTGTGGATGAATTGATGCGTGTGCGTGAGTCTCCTTGTGTTTATGTATGCAGAGCATGTGTCTATTCATGCAATAAAAAGTGCTCTCTGGGTATTATCTGAAGAGAGAATTAAAGTTTTTTTATAATGAGATTTTTGTTCCATGTGACAGCCTCTGAAATCTGATGACTAATAATCCTGTTAACCCAGCAATGTCCTTCATAGCTGACTGGCTGGCATTACAATCTCTCTCGCTCCCTCTTTCTATTTGGTCTCTATCTTTCTCTTTTTAATTTACTCTTAATTATGTGAACATGGCAGACAACAGAGCAAACCGGTCAGAATTGTATCTAAGGATCTTAAATCACTGTTCAAGAATTTCATTTGAAAACATTTCTATGTGGAATATGCAATTGGATCAGTTATTGTGATCTCATCGGTGGATGTTTTTAGACATGCTATCTTCATATCAACAGTTGGAGAAGTACACCAACATTCAGAAAATAAACTGTGTTGTGTAACCTTGGTGAAGGAATTAAGATGCCTTCATGATAGAGGACAGAAAGCTCTTATTAGTGTAATAACATGCCACATAGTTCAGCTGACAGGGCAGTGATAGCAAGACATAACAGTGAAAGAACTCCAGAATCCATACCTGCCCTTTTTAATGTGAGAATGCTCCTTAGCTGAGGATACTTGAGACATTTTGTGGAAGTGAGAAGACAACATCATCCATCAATTCTTCTCTCTTTTCAAGAACATTCTCAATGTCACAGGTTTGCCTTTGAAGTGCTCAAACCTTTTGTCATCCATCATAGTATAGTTACTGTTGGAACCATGGAGGGGCTGTAGTGACCATTATACAATGGGTGGGTCTAATCCTGAATGCTTATCGGTTAAAAGCACATTCCAGCCTGTGTCATTTCCACAAGTTACCACCGGCTAAATCTATTATGTTAAAATGCTGTCTCATCAGCCCAGCCAGGCAATTTATAAATTTGATCTCCACTATAAAAAGCATCTAGACATGATCTCACGTACATCATTAGCTCCGTGTTATGGATGTATCCAAATAAATGTCACTAGAAAAGAGCTTATGCAAATGCAGCTACTTTGCTTTTATTCTACCTGCACTGTTTGAAGTGACTGTAAGTTAGCCGTAGTTGACTAGCTAGCAAGCACGGGATAGGAGCATTGCCATTTAGAACAAACGACTGGATTGCGTGCATAGATGCAGAACAAAAAGACTGAACGACTGGTTTGTCTCTGGCAACCGAACCGATAGAACAAAAGACCAGCCGGCTTGGATAGCAACCCTATATTTCTGTCGGGACTATATCTTGTGGAAGGATGAAATAGTATAAATACATTTTTATGAAAATATGTAAATCATTATTTGAATATGTTGGCAACCCCCCGTTGTATAAAAGTGATAATGCCCTCGAAGCCGGTGTTTGGAGGATATATTGACTTCATCTCGGGCCTATCAACACCCGTGCCAATATATCCTCCAAACACCGGCTTCTCTGGCATTGGAAAGGTGTACCGCTAGCGCCCGGCCTCGACAACATCCGGTGAAATTGCAGAGCGCAAAATTCAGAAATACAAAATTCGTAATATTAAACATTCATGAAAATACAAGTGTTATACATCGGTTAAAAGCTTAACTTCTTGTTAATCCAGCCACTTTGTCAATTTTCAAAAAGGCTTTACGGCGAAAGCACACCATGCGATTATCTGAGGTAAGTTCCCCGCATACAAAAGCATTAAAAACATTTTCCAACCAAGCAGATGCATCACGAAAGTCAGAAATACCGATAAAATAAATCACTTACCTTTGAAGATCTTCCTCTGTTTGCAATCCAAAGGGTCCCAGCTACATCACAAATGGTTGTTTTGTTCGATAAAGTTCTTCTTTATATCCCAAAAAAGTAAGTTCTGTTGGCGCGCTTCATTCAATAATCCACCTGTTTCCCCTCGTTCAAAATGCATACAAAATTAATCCCAAACGTTACCAATAAACTTGGTACAAACAAGTCAAACAACATTCCTAATCAATCCTCAGGTACCCTAATATGTAAATACACGATCCAATTTAAGGCGGAGAATAGTATATTCATTACCGGAGATAAATAACCAAGTGCGCGCCCTCACCGGAACGTGCTACAAGCACTACAGCCAAAATGGGAGCCACTTAGGAAAACTACAAATTCGAGCTCATTTTTCAAAAAACAAGCCTGAAACTCTTTCTAAAGACTGTTGGCATCTAGTGGAAGCCCTAGCAACTGCAATCTGGGAGGTATTCCTTTTATATTCCCATTGACAGCCATAGTAATCAGGGGTGAGCTGGAAAAAACTATTCTGGATGGATTGTCCTCTGGTTTTTCCATTCTGTTATACTCACAGACATTATTTTAACAGTTTTTGGAAACTTTAGAGTGTTTTCTATCCAATAATACCAATTATATGCATATCCTAGCTTCTGGGCCTGAGTAACAGGCAGTTTACTTTGGGCACCTCATTCATCCAAACTTCCGAATACTGCCCCCTAGCTCAAAGAAGTTAAGAGGAATCCTAGTTCAACCCTCGATCATGGGATAGTCCGTCTGTTTATGGCATTGCCTTCCTTATGTTATGTTTTTAATTTTGAATATCTATTTCTGAGTCGATCAAACAAAATATTAGCAATTGTATTTTGTGGGGGTAAAGTTTAGTGCCTTTGCCATACTGCACGTTTTAAAGTATGCTTACTCTACTGGTGACGGTAGTAATGATGATGTGTCTCTATGGTCTGAGCAGTACTATCAGGAAGAGGAGAGTAGTGGATGGAGGGACCTACCCAGAGTGTTGTTGTGCTGTAAGTGATTGATTACTCTCTCCGCCTTAGTAGTTTGATTAAGGTTCCTGTGATTTATCTATGCTATTCAGAACATCATCATACTATCCCTACATGCACTCAACAAAAACACTCTGTTGAGTTGTGCATGTGTGTAGTGTGCATGTGTGTATCTCCTTACTATAATATAAATCCCATAACTTGGCAAGTGTGTCTGAATAAATGAATAAGGAAATGTACTCCTTCCATCACTCATTTTGTATTAAAGCGGATAACATCCCCCTTTAATAGACACTTATTAAATTATTTCATATGTGATGGATGTGTTCACTTTAAAGCTGAAATTGCCTGGAGTGTGGTCATTGTGTCTCAGAACCTCCGTAAATATTTCTTATCTGCTGTGAAAATGAATTTAGTATGTTTTGATAGTTCAGGTCTGTGAGCTCCAGTTTGTCTTTATGTCAGCTGGTTGACAGAGTGGAAGAGTCAAGAGTCCCTAGATGTGAATGAAGTGGTAGAAGTAAATACATAGATGTAATAAAAGAGGATATCAATTTAATGTCAAATGACTGAGTACAGATGGCTACACAGAGAGTTGAACACCCCTCAAATCTATGTATCTTCCAACTTGTGCAATATCTCATGTCCATGTACAGTTTAATCACAAATGCTTTGAATTTAATTGACCCTTACTTTATCCCTTTAACAACTGACACTGTGCCAGCATTGGGATTGTCATCATCATAATGGTATCAGTCAAGCTGTAATACATAGACCAGTCTTAATCAGTCTTTAAAAACCAACCACAGAGTTCAATAAAACATCTTCTGGATTCTGCTGTCTTTCTGTTGTGAGGGCTGGGTGGGACGTCGTAGCAGGCACTTTGTACTTCCTCTTTCTGATGGGCAGGGCCCCACATACAGGCAGTTTGTGCTCTGCACTTCCTGCCAGGAGGGGTGGAGGGCTTGCACTGACCTTGCCTCACATGGTTTTCCCCGCTGTTGTCCCCAGGAGCTTTTCAAAGATGGAGGAGAGGCCCTGCCACTGTGGTGTTGGCTCAGAGACAAATCAGAGACGCATTGATCCCAGTGTTTTATTATTGCCCAAACAGCATATTCATGTTGAATAAGCAATGGAAAATATAGGAACTTTTGATTGTAGAATGTTTTTGAATTTCTGCAAGGCAATTTCTTCTGTCATCTAACAATGTTTATGCTTGACATAGTACAGTAGAGCATTCACCAACTAATTGGGTTGAAAATCTGTTTTGGGACCTATAATCATGCATGATACAGGTCACTGCCAAAATAAAGGAAACACCAACATAAAGCATCTTAATAGGCCATTGGGCAACCACGAGCCAGAACAGCTTCAATGCACCTTGGCATAGATTATAGTGTCTGGAACTCTTGGAGGGGTGTGACACCATTCTTCCACAAGAAATTCCATAATTTGGTGTTTTGTTGATGGTGGTTGAAAACGCTGTCTTGGGCGCCTCACATACAGTGGGGAGAACAAGTATTTGATAAACTGCCGATTTTGCAGGTTTTCCTACTTACAAAGCATGTAGAGGTCTGTAATTTTTATCATAGGTACACTTCAACTGTGAGAGACGGAAAACAAAAATCCAGAAAATCACATTGTATGATTTTTAAGTAATTAATTTGCATTTTATTGCATGACATAAGTATTTGATACATCAGAAAAGCAGAACTTAATATTTGGTACAGAAACCTTTGTTTGCAATTACAGAGATCATATGTTTCCTGTAGTTCTTGACCAGGTTTGCACACACTGCAGCAGGGATTTTAGCCCACTCCTCCATACAGACCTTCACCAGATCCTTCCGGTTTCGGGGCTGTCACTGGGCAATACGGACTTTCAGCTCCCTCCAAAGATTTTCTATTGTGTTCAGGTCTGGAGACTGGCTAGGCCACTCCAAGACCTTGAGATGCTTCTTAGTTGCCCTGGCTGTGTGTTTCGGGGTCATTGTCATGCTGGAAGACCCAGCCACAACCCATCTTCAATGCTCTTACTGAGGGAAGGAGGTTGTTGGCCAAGATCTCGCGATACATGGCCCCATCCATCCTCCCCTCAATACGGTGCAGTCGTCCTGTCCCCTTTGCAGAAAAGCATCCCCAAAGAATGTTTCCAGCTCCATGCTTCACGGTTGGGATGGTGTTTTTGGGGTTGTACTCATCCTTCTTCCTCCAAACACGGAGAGTGGAGTTTAGACCAAAAAGCTCTATTTTTGTCTCATCAGACCACATGACCTTCTCCCATTCCTCCTCTGGATCATCCAGATGGTCATTGGCCAACTTCAGACGGGCCTGAACATGCGCTGGCTTGAGCAGGGGGACCTTGCGTGCGCTGTAGGATTTTAATCCATGACGGCGTAGTGTGTTACTAATGATTTTCTTTGAGACTGTGGTCCCAGCTCTCTTCAGGTCATTGACCAGGTCCTGCCGTGTAGTTCTGGGCTGATCCCTCACCTTCCTCATGATCCTTGATGACCCACAAGGTGAGATCTTGCACGGAGCCCCAGACCGAGGGTTATTGACCGTCATCTTGAACTTCTTCCATTTTCTAATAATTGCGCCAACAGTTGTTGCCTTCTCACCAAGCTGCTTGCCTATTATCCTGTAGCCCATCCCAGCCTTGTGCAGGTCTACAAGTTTATCCCTGATGTCCTTACACAGCTCTCTGGTCTTCGCCATTGTGGAGAGGTTGGAGTCTGTTTGATTGTGTGTGGACAGGTGTCTTTTATACAGGTAACGAGTTCAAACAGGTGCAGTTAATACAGGTAATGAGTGGAGAACAGGAGGGCTTCTTAAAGAAAAACAGGTTTGTGAGAGTCGGAATTCTTACTGGTTGGTAGGTGATCCAATACTTATGTCATGCATTAAAATGCAAATGAATTCCTTAAAAATCATACAATGTGATTTTCTGGATTTTTGTTTTAGATTTCGTCTCTCACAGTTGAAGTGTACCTATGACAAAAATTACAGACCTCTACATGCTTTGTAAGTAGGAAACACTGCCAATTTTGTAGGTTATCAAATACTTGTTCTCCCCACTGTAGGTGTTCATTTGGGTTGAGATCTGGTGATTAAGACAGCCATGGCAAATGGTTTACATCTTTTTCCTGTTTATCAAACCATTCAGTGACCACTCGTGCCCTGTGGATGGGGGCATTGTCATCTTCTGGGGGCATAGCCATGGTAGACAAAATAATGATCTGTCCAGCGTTTTTATACATGATCCTAAGCATGATGGGATGTTAATTGCTTAATTAACTCAGGAACCACACCTGTGTAGAAGCACCTGCTTTCAATATACTTTGTATCCCTCATTTACTCAAGTGTTTCCATTATTTTGTTGGTTACCTGTATATTATTCACACACAGTGTTGTACAAAGATTTTTCAGTCCCTATGTACCTCTGTGGTTCGGTGTCTCCTTGGTGCTGATCTGTATCACTGTATTGGATGTTTCCTATCAGTCACTGCATCTGACAGATAATCACAGCCTATGTCTTTCAAGGACAGCACAGGACTATTACTACAAGAAGCCTTAAGACAGAGGAACGGAAATTTATTCTCAGGCTATTTTAACCCTGTTATTCCTGCTTGAGCTTCCTATTTCCTGTCCTCCTCAGTATACTTCCTGTCGAGCCATATCTTATGTTTCTCTAATATAGAATGTCATCTACTGAGCAACAAAAATAACCTGGAATTTAGTAAGCTATGGACAGTTCATATTTCATTGTACAACATTGTCAGGTAGGCCTACCACTGCAATGCTGGGCAAAGGGGAACTATTATGGAACTACTGTATATAGGCTAATGAACCATAACAGACACAGGCCGCATTCCATCATGTTTGCAGTGAAGAGGCTTTGGACTGGTGGATCCACTGTGTTTCATGTTTGTCTGTTCCCACCCTCTGGTTCATCCCCTGGGGAGTCTTTCAGGCCCACATTTTTATTCCCTTCTCTTTCCTCTCTGTACGCTTGGCTTGGGCAGGGTGGAGCTCTAGGAAGTGGGGTGTATCCTTCCTCTCTGCTGAGGACATGACTGAGAAGGGGGTGGCCAAGCCGGGGGAGTGCTGGAGGCCCGGTGTTGATTCAGGGATACAGATACAAAGTGGGGCCCTCAGCCTGTCTCTTTGCTCTGACAATATACACCACCGGTAAAAAGTTTTAGAACACCTACTTATTCAAGGGTTTTTCTTTATTTTTTACTATTTCCTACATTGTAGAATAGTGAAGACCTCAAAACTAGGAAATTACACATATGGGATTTTAACAAAGCTAATCTGAAAACAAGGCTCCCTAAAATTTTGTCAGCATATCAAATGCGCAACCTGGGCTGGCAAAATTCTGGATCATTGCTACTCTAACTTGCGCGACGCATACAAAGCCCTCCCTCATACAAAGCCCTTTGTTGCTCCCAGCTTATAGACAGAAACTAAAACAGGAAACGCCCATGCTCGGGTATGTTCAATGCTGGTCCGACCAATCTGATTCCACACTTCAAGATTGCTTCGATCACGTGGACTGGGATATGTTCCGGATAGCCTCAGACAACATTGATGTATACGCTGATTCTGTGAGCGAGTTTATTAGCAAGTGCATCGGTGATGTTGTACCCACGGTGACTATTAAAACCTTCCCCAACCAGAAACCGTGGATTGATGGCAGCATTCGCGCAAAACTGAAAGTGCGAACCACTGCTTTAAATCATGGAAAGGCGACCGGAAACATGACCGAATACAAACAGTGAAGCTATTCCCTCCGCAAGGCAATCAAACAAGCTAAACGTCAGTATAGAGACAAAGTAGAGTCGCAATTTAACGGCTCAGACACGAGAGGTATGTGGCAGGGTCTACAGTCAATCATGGATTACAAAAAGAAAATCAGCCCCGTGTCGGACACCGATATCTTGCTCCCAGACAAACAAAACAACTTCTTTGCTCGCTTTGAGGACAATACAGTGCCACTGACAAAGCCCGCTACCAAAACCTGCAGACTCTCCTTCACCGCAACCAACGTGAGAAAAACAATTAAACGTGTCCTCAGAACAGATGCAGACCAGCTGGCTGGTGTGTTTACGGACATATTCAACCAATCCCTATCCCAGTCTGCTGCTCTCACATGCTTCAAGAAGGCCACCATTGTTTCTGTTCCCAAGAAAGCAAAGGTAACTGATCTAAACGACTATCGTCCCGTAGCACTCACTTCCGTCATCATGAAGTGCTTTGAGAGACTAGTCATGGATCATATCACCTCCACCCTACCTGACACACTAGACCCACTCCAATTTGCGTACCGCCCCAATAGGTCCACAGACGACGCAATCACACTGCACACTGCCCTATCCCATCTGGACAAGACGAATACCTACAGTTGAAGTCAGAAGTCTACATACACTTAGGTTGGAGTCATTAAAATCCGTTTTTCAACCACTCCACAAATTTCTTGTTAACAAACTATAGTTTTGGCAAGTCAGTTAGGACATCTACTTTGCATGACACAAGTCATTTTTCCAACAAATGTTTACAGACAGATTATTTCACTTATAATTCACTGTATCACAATTCCAGTGGGTCAGAAGTTTACATACACTAAGTTGACTGTGCTTTTTAAACAGCTTGGAAAATTCCAGAAAATTATGTCATGGCTTTAGAAGCTTCTGATGGGCTAATTTACATCATTTGAGTCAATTGGAGGTGTACCTGTGGATGTATTTGAAGGCCTACCTTCAAACCCAGTGCCACTTTGCTTGACATCATGGGAAAATCAAAAGAAATCAGCCAAAATCTCTGAAATAAATGGTAGACTTCCACATGTCGTTCATCCTTGGGAGCAATTTCCAAATGCCTGGAGGTACCACGTTCATGTGTACAAACAAATGTACTCAAGTATAAACACCATGGGTCCACACAGCCTTGCTACCGCTCAGGAAGAAGATGCGTTCTGTCTCCTAGAGATGAACGTACATTGGTGCGAAAAGTGGAAATCAATCCCAGAACAACAGCAAAGGATCTTTTGAAGGTGCTGGAGGAAACAGGCATAAAAGTATCTATATCTACAGTAAAGCAAGTCCTATATCGACATAATCTGAAAGGCCACTCAGCAAGGAAGAAGCCACTTCTCCAAAACCGCCATAAAAAAATCCAGACTACGGTTTGCAATTCACATGGGGATAAATGCCATCTTTATGTAATACATGTATCACTAGCCACTGTAAACAATGGCCCTTTTATATGTTTACATACCTACATTACTCATCTCGTATGTATATACTGTACTCGATACCATCTACTGCATCTTGACTATGCCGATCTGTACCATCACTCATTCATATATCTATGTACATATTTTTTTATCCCTTTACACTTGTGTGTATAAGGTAGTTATTGTGAAATTGTTAGGTTAGATTACTTGTTGGTTATTACTGCATTGTCGGAACTAGAAGCACAAGCATTTTGCTACACTCGCATTAACATCTGCGAACCATGTGTTTGTGACAAAAAAATGAAATATCAAACTTTTTGGAGAAATGTCCTCAGGTCTTTTGAAACAAAAATAGAACTGTTTGGCCATAATGACCCTCATTATGTTTGGAGGAAAAAGGGGGATGCTTGCAAGCTGAAGAACATCATCCCAACCGTGATGCACAGGGGTGACAGCATCATGTTGTGGGGGTGCTTTCCTGCAAGAGGGACTAGTGCGATTCACAAAATAGATGGCGTCATGAGGATGGAAAATTATGTGGATATACAGTGCCTTGCGAAAGTATTCGGCCCCCTTGAACTTTGCGACCTTTTGCCACATTTCAGGCTTCAAACATAAAGATATAAAACTGTATTTTTTTGTGAAGAATCAACAACAAGTGGGACACAATCATGAAGTGGAACGACATTTATTGGATATTTCAAACCTTTTTAACAAAATCAAAAACTGAAAAATTGGGCGTGCAAAATTATTCAGCCCCTTTACTTTCAGTGCAGCAAACTCTCTCCAGAAGGTCAGTGAGGATCTCTGAATGATCCAATGTTGACCTAAATGACTAATGATGATAAATACAATCCACCTGTGTGTAATCAAGTCTCCGTATAAATGCACCTGCACTGTGATAGTCTCAGAGGTCCGTTAAAAGCGCAGAGAGCATCATGAAGAACAAGGAACACACCAGGCAGGTCCGAGATACTGTTGTGAAGAAGTTTAAAGCCGGATTTGGATACAAAAAGATTTCCCAAGCTTTAAACATCCCAAGGAGCACTGTGCAAGCGATAATATTGAAATGGAAGGAGTATCAGACCACTGCAAATCTACCAAGACCTGGCCGTCCCTCTAAACTTTCAGCTCATACAAGGAGAAGACTGATCAGAGATGCAGCCATGAGGCCCATGATCACTCTGGATGAACTGCAGAGATCTACAGCTGAGGTGGGAGACTCTGTCCATAGGACAACAATCAGTCGTATATTGCACAAATCTGGCCTTTATGGAAGAGTGGCAAGAAGAAAGCCATTTCTTAAAGATATCCATAAAAAGTGTTGTTTAAAGTTTGCCACGAGCCACCTGGGAGACACACCAAACATGTGGAAGAAGGTGCTCTGATCAGATGAAACCAAAATTTAACTTTTTGGCAACAATGCAAAACGTTATGTTTGGTGTAAAAGCAACACAGCTCATCATCCTGAACACACCATCCCCACTGTCAAACATGGTGGTGGCAGTATCATGGTTTGGGCCTGCTTTTCTTCAGCAGGGACAGGGAAGATGGTTAAAATTGATGGGAAGATGGATGGAGCCAAATACAGGACCATTCTGGAAGAAAACCTGATGGAGTCTGCAAAAGACCTGAGACTGGGATGGAGATTTGTCTTCCAACAAGACAATGATCCAAAACATAAAGCAAAATCTACAATGGAATGGTTCAAAAATAAACATATCCAGGTGTTAGAATGGCCAAGTCAAAGTCCAGAACTGAATCCAATCGAGAATCTGTGGAAAACTGCTGTTCACAAATGCTCTCCATCCAACCTCACTGAGCTCGAGCTGTTTTGCAAGGAGGAATGGGAAAAAATTTCAGTCTCTCGATGTGCAAAACTGATAGCGACATACCCCAAGCGACTTACAACTGTAATCGCAGCAAAAGGTGGCGCTACAAAGTATTAACTTAAGGGGGCTGAATAATTTTGCACGCCCAATTTTTCAGTTTTTGATTTGTTAAAAAAGTTTGAAATATCCAATAAATGTCGTTCCACTTCATGATTGTGTCCCACTTGTTGTTGATTCTTCACAAAAAAATACAGTTTTATATCTTTATGTTTGAAGCCTGAAATGTGGCAAAAGGTCGCAAAGTTCAAGGGGGCGGAATACTTTCGCAAGGCACTGTATTGAACCAACATCTCAAGACATCAGTCAGGAAGTTAAAGCTTGGTCACAAATAGGTCTTCCAAATGGGCAATGACCCCAAGCATACTTCCGAAGTTGTGGCAAAATGACCTAAGGACAATAAGGTCAAGGTTCTGGAGTGGCCATCACAAAACCCTGACCTCAATCCTATAGAACATTTGTGGGCAGAACTGACAAAGCGTGTGCGAGCGAGGAGGCCTACAAACCCTGACTCTGTTACACGAGCTCTGTCAGGAAGAATGGGCCAAAATTCACCCACTTATTTTGGGAAGCTTGTGGAAGGCTACCTTAAATGTTTGACCCAGGTTAAACAATTTAAAGGCAATGCTACCAAATACTAATTGAGTGTATGTAAACTTCTGACCCACTGGGAATGTGATTAAATAAATAAAAGCTGAAATAAATCATTCTCTCTGCTATTATTCTGACATTTCACATTCTTAAAATAAAGTGGGGATCCTAATTGACCTAAGACAGGGAATTTTTACTAGGATTAAATGTCAAGAATCGTGAAAAACAGAGTTTAAATGTATTTGGCTAAGGTGTATGTAAACTTCCGACTTCAACTGTATGTATCTTACATCCAAGCTCATCATTTAGCTCAAGGCCCTGGGTGTCAACCCTGCACTGTGCAATTGGGTCCTGAATTTCCTGAAGGTCTGGCCCTGTTGGTGGAGGTAGGAAACAACACCTCCACTTTGCTGATCCTCAACACTTGGGCCCCACAAGGGTCCATAATCAGACCCCTCCTGTACCCCCTGTTCACCCATGACTGCGTGGCCATGCACGCCTCCAACTCAATCAAGTTTGCAGATGACAAAAAAGTAGTATGCTTGATTACCAACAACGATGAGACGGCCTACAGGGAGGATGTGAGGGCTCTGGGAGTGAGGTGTCAGGAAGATAACCTCTCACTCAACATCAACAAAACAAAGGGGATGATCGGGGACTTCAGGAAACAGCAGAAGGGGCAGCCCCCGATCGACATCGACGGGACACCAGTGGAGAAGGTGGAAAGCTGTGTGCACATCACCGACAAACTGAAATGGTCCACCCACACAGACAGTGTGGTGAAGAAGGCGCAATAGCGCCTCTTCAACCTCAGGAGGCTGAGAAAATATCTTGTCACATAAAACCCTCACAAACTTTTATGGATGCACAATTGAGAGTATCCTGTCGGCTGTATCACCGCCTGGTACTGCAACTGCACCGCCCACAACCGCAGGGCTCTCCAGAGGGTGGTGCGGTCTGCACAACACATCACCGGGGGCAGACTACCTGCTTTCCAGGACACCTACAGCACCCGATGTCACAGGAAGGCCAAAAAGATCATCAAGGACAACAACTACCTGAGCCACTGCCTATTCACCCCGCTATCATCCAGAAGGCAAGGTCAGTACAGGTGCATCAAAGCTGGGACCGAGAGACTGAAAAACAGCTATTTCAAGGCCATCAGACTGTTAAACAGCCACCACTAGCACAGAGAGCCTGCAGCCTACATACAGACTTAAAACCATTGTCCACTTAAATAAATGGAACACTAGTCATTTTAAATAATGTCATTTAAAATTGTGTTTACATAACTTGCATTACTCATCTCATATGTATATGCTGTATTCTATACAATCTATTGTATCTCAGTCTATGCTGCTCTGACAATGCCCGTCCATATATTTATATATTCTTAATTTCATTCCTTTACTTAGATTTGTGTGTATTAGGTATTTGTTGTGAAATTGTTTGATATTACTTGTCAGGACTAGATGCACAAGCATTTCACTACAATAACATCTGCTAAACACGTATGTGTCTAATAAAATTTGATTTGTTCATGTTCCAAAATTGCACCACTGTTTGATGTATTGCCCAGAGCTACATCCATTAGATAAAGTTTTGTCTTCTGTTTGTCTGCGTCTGGACTCATGTAACCTGCTCGAACTATTAAAAAAATCCCTGTTTATTTTATATCATAGTAAATTACATTGGCATCTTTGGGTGATAGCAGGTTCCTCTGGATAATTTTAAATAATGTACTAGAGTGTTTTCAGGCTAATTTTTAAAAATTACAACCAACTCTTAAGATATTTTTGGATATTAACAATACATTTTTCACAGGTACACTTTCTTAGGTGATGCTTCAGATGAAAAATTGTGCCATATGCCATGTAAAAATTATAAAGAGCAACGATTTGAGGTACATAACATAAACTACCACATCTCCAAAATATGTTATATGATAGACTCTGCTGTGACCACTCTAGATGTTGTGGATTTAACCTTCTTCTCCAAGGTGACCCAGTGTCCCCTTCTGCCAGTAGGTCCAGCACCTGGTGGATCAGAACCAGACGGGCTTAATCTACTCCCGTTTGTTTCACTCCCTGCAGTCCCAGTCCATCACAACATCACAAATACAGTTTTTCCACAGCTACAGTAAAAATACAACTCCACAATACTCCCCAGGAAGGTAC
Source organism: Oncorhynchus tshawytscha (assembly GCF_018296145.1). Lineage (NCBI taxonomy): Eukaryota > Metazoa > Chordata > Actinopteri > Salmoniformes > Salmonidae > Oncorhynchus > Oncorhynchus tshawytscha. The sequence continues at coordinate 22,707,443 of NC_056430.1, read as the reverse complement.
AATGCTATACACTTCCATAGAGCTGCACAACACTAATACAGAGCCAGTCTGCAACTGAATCTTGGACTGCCTGACGGGCCACCCAGGTGGTGTGGGTAGGCAGTAACGCAACCGCTTTGCTGACCATCAATATGGGGCCCCTTAGAGGTGTATACTTAATCCAATCCTGTACTCCCTGTTCGTCCATGACTGAGTGGTCGAGCACAACTCCAACACCATCATCAAGTTTTCTGATGACAAGAAGGTGGTAGTACTGATCACCGACAATGATGAGGCAGCCTATAGGTAGGTCAGAGACCTGGCAATGTGGTTCCAGGACAACAACCTCTCCCTCAGCATCAGCAAGCAAGACAAAGGAGCTTCTAGTGGACTACAGGAAACGGAGGGGCAAGCACACCCCCACCCGCATAGATTGGGGCTGTAGTGGAGCAGGTTGAGAGCTTAAGTTCCTTGTGTCCACATTACTAAGGAATTAACATGGTCCACACACCCACACAGTTGTGAAGAGGGCACGACAGCGCCTCTTCCCCCTCAGGAGGCTGAAATTATTTGGCATGGGCCCTCAGATCCTCAACAAGGTTGACAGCTGCACCATTGAGAGCATCTTGACTGGCTGCATCACCGCTTGGTACGGCAACTGCAAGGCACCTGACTGCAAGATGCTACAGAAGGTAATGATAATGGCGCCGGAGGGGAGGGCTGCAGTTCTACAGGCTCCAAACCAAATGTGCAAATGACGCAAATTGCCTTGATTTAGTTAAGTATTCAACCCCCTGAGTCAATACATGTTAGAATCACCTTTGGCAGCAATTAGAGCTGTGAGTCTTTCTCAGTATGTCTCTAAGAGCTTTCCACACCCGGATTATGCAACATTTCCCCATTTATTCTTAAATTCTTTAAGCTCTGTCAAATTGGTTGTTGATCATTGCTAGACAACCATTTTCAGGTCTTGCTATAGATTTTCTTGCAGATGTAAATCAAAACTGTGACTTGGCCTCCCAGGAACATTCCACATCGTCTTGGAAGGCAACTCCAGTGTTTATGTTGAAAGATGCTGAATTTGCAGACTGAACCAAGTTTTCCTCTAGGAATTTGCCAGTGCTTAGCTCTATTCCATTTATTTTCATCCCCCAAAAAACATCTCCCTAGTCATTGACAATGACAAGCACACCCATAACATGATGCAGCCACCACCATGCTTGACAATATGAAGAGTGGTTCTGAGTTAATTAAAATATATATATATATATATATACTGTATATTTAACCTTTTATTAAACTAGGCAAGTCGGCTAAGAACAAATTCTTATTTACAATGACGGCTTACCAAAAGGCAAAAGGCTTCCTGCGGGGACGGGGGCTGCGATTTAAAAATAGAGAGTAGCAAGAGATGGGAGAAGAAAGAGAGAGTAGCAAGAGATGGGAGAAGAAAGAGAGAGTAGCAAGAGATGGGAGAAGAAAGAGAGAGTAGCAAGAGATGGGAGAAGAAAGAGAGAGTAGCAAGAGATGGGAGAAGAAAGAGAGAGTAGCAAGAGATGGGAGAAGAAAGAGAGAGTAGCAAGAGATGGGAGAAGAAAGAGAAAGAGCTGCTACTCAGGGCAGAAAGTAAATCAAATCCTTTTCCTGTGCTCTGCCACAGAGGGATACAGTGAGTCTCTGGGGACACTGCATCACTGAACACACATTTTAACATATTTAACATATCACATACAGATCACTTAGCCTTTTGTGCTGGGACTGTTTACATGAAAACTCGATGACTCAAAGGAGAGTTTGGGATTTATGCCTGGTATGGCTGGCAGCCTGGCGCTGTCTTCAGCATCAGGACACAATCACATTTAATGGCCTTCAATAGGATGTAAACCGGCCCTTAGTTATTACACAGCTTCTCTCAATTCACTTACCATCAACTCACTTACCATCATCTCTCAGCTCACTTACCATCATTACCAAGTCTGACCATAAAACTGTTCATTACTTCACATCTCACTGTCACCTATGAATAATACATAATAGGTCTTTGTAATAAACAAGTATTATTAAAGACTTAAAGATTACATTAAAGATATCATCAGGAAAAGAAAGAGAATTTGTAAAATGTCAGAAAATAGGGTGTTTTAGGTAGAAAACAGCCATTGCCCATACTGAGGCAGCAAAACATTTTAGTCACGGTTTTACTCTATGTACTAAGTGGTGAGCATGGAATCTCTGGTGTCACTTTGAATGGCGGGACAATTAAATTTAACTGCCTGAAGACACTTTCTGGGCCAGTCAAGGTTAAGAATGATGTGTAAAATATCTACTAACAGGTCGATGTTTAGCTAAGTGTTCTGTTAATTGCATCGGTTAACAAGAAAAGCGCTGAGGTGAGAATAAGTAGGGTGTTGTTGAAATACGGTAGTTTAAGTGGGAATCAAAAAAATCTGACTTAGCCTACACATAAAATATGATTCAAATTGAATTCCTATCAGAGCTCTGCAATACATTTAGAGGTTTAGATGGTACAATGACTCTATGCACTGCTTGTTTTGTCACACAAAACTGAAATTAGCTGAACCATTAGAATTGTAGCAGCCAGGCAATGGCGGAGCGATTCCCCCATATTGCACCTTTTTTATAATTAGAATATATATATTTTTTTAAATTTTTACCCTTTTTTTGTGGTATCCAATTGGTACTTTTTAGTCTTGTCTAATTGCTGCCACTCCTGTATGGACTCACGAGAGGCAAAGGTCGAGAGCCATGCGTCCTCTGAAACACGACCCAACCAAGCCACACTGCTTCTTGACACACTGCTCGCTTAACCCGGAAGCCAGCCACACCAATGTGTAGGAGGAAACACCGTACACCTTGCGACAGTGTCAATGTGCCCGGCCCGCCACAGGAGTCACTAGAGCGCAACTGGACAAGGACATCCCTGCCGGCCAAACCCTCCCCTAACCCAGACGATGCTGGGTCAATTGTGCGCCGCCCCATGGGTCTCCTGGTTGCGGCCGACTGCAACAGAGCCTGGGCTCTAGTGGCACAGCTAGCAACTGCGATGCAGTGCCTTAGACCACTGGGGCACTCAGGAGGCCATATCGCACCTTTATTGGCTATTCTAGTCCCTGTTGTATGTACTGCAGATTGTACTGTGCTGTTGCCCATGGATGCCTTAATTAGCCCCCTGCTGTAGAATCTCAGTGAAACGTCTCCTGTTCCATCTCACCTCCCACCACCGCTTCATTTCCGTCTGTCACATCTCACTTTCTGCTGAGGACAGGAACACTTCGATAAAAGTCACTCCATGCATATTATTTCTCATTTCTCCACAGCAAGAGCAGCATTTTGGAAGTAAGTTCCCTCGCCTGTGTCCCTCCTCACCTCCTCACCTTACCGCAGTAAGGAAAAGTGCAGATATGCTTGAGCACAGGCCATCCCCCATCAGCAAGAGGGGGGGGGATGCTGAAACTTGTATAACAACCGGAGAAAAGGTTTGTACAGCAGAATAAGCACAGCATATTATGTTCAACCTGAGAATAAGAGGAGTTGTTTTATATTGTATGGCCCATTCACGTCTGTGTTAACACAACCCATAATAGGACTCATTAAATCTGCTGTAGTAGAATGGACCACATCCCCTCCTGGGAGAACCTGTAGCAGCAGTAGCGGTGCGTGGATAAAATCACTGGGGAAGCCAAGCCAGGGGGAAAAAATCCATATTACAATCTATGTGTTGTGATAATTGCGTTGTTTGCTCTATAACCGGTTAGTTCATATGCCTTGCAACGGTGATATATAGACCTACAGGTAAGACAATACAAAGACACAGTGGCAGAATAAATTCAACCACACCTTTGTTTCATCACAAAACTGGAGAGCAACCTCTGTACGGTGAAGTCCACAAAGCATTTTGTATGTAACAAACAGTTACATGACCTACAGCATTACATGATCAAATCACCAATGCTTTGTCTAATACAGTGACCACTAAAAGATACCAAAACTATTTAGTCCAATCAACGTAAGCTAAATATGATGTGGCTGTCCATGTTTCTGATTTGTGTGTTTGTGAGCATGCATTTGCAGAAAAAACATGTTGACTCACCCTACTTGTAGAGAAATGCCAATGCCATCCTCCTCTCTTTCATTTTGATTAAACTGTCTATCACTCTGTCATACAGTGCACGCTTTTTACCTTAGGCAAGCTGACTAAAATGCTTGCTCGCTAGCCTAACTTCATTCATGTGCAACGTTAGCTAGACTTAGACATGTCTGGTACACTTTTGAGAGAGAGTGAGAGGGGGAGATTAGAGAATGAGTGAGAGAGAGAGACATGTCTAAGTTTAGCCTTCTACATCGAGCTACATATTTAACTTCCAACCTCTGTCCAGGGGCACAATGTATGAATTTATGGTTGGATCAGAATCGCCTTTATGGTCAATGGCCAGTACGGAGAATTAAGTAAAACCACAAGTCCAAATCCTGATCTCCATCCATGGCTAATTTAGGAAAGGGATGATTTTAGCTAGCTAGCTAGCCACCGGAGGACAACAACACAACAAAAAGCAACAATCCAAACTTGCTTCCCTTGACACTTTTTTTTATTTTGGTGCTCCAGCTCAACGCTGACTTCCCTTGTATTCAATGCTACGGGTCGCAACAATGTCATACTCTTTATGACCAGACAGCATCAGATAGATGGCCTACACATACAGAGGGGTGCTGTTCGCTCGCTCGTATGCTTTCTCCAGTGAGATACCGTACATTCAGCCTCTTTCGAATTTTTGGAAAGTTACGAAAACACAGAGAGACTAAAGATAATTTTTATTCTTTATTTTTCTTGGTCAATTGATTGGGTAGCTTGGCTTCCCTTGGCATTCATGAATACATTCCACTGTGCATTAGCACAATCTCTGAAGCCTGTCCTCACTTGCTCATTTTTTTATGATCACTCATATAGTAAAGAGATCTCTACATCTTCACACTGCACCTTTGATCATAAGCAGTCAGTGGTTGTTATTAGTGCTACATAAACCACAAGCAGACATTTTCGCGAAGAGGTCAAGAAATAATGGGGTTCAATCCGATGCAGCAAGCTGCTGGAACCTGCTCTTTATACAGTTTCTCAAGAGCCCTCAGAGTAAATGTTTGAAAATGCCATACACTCGCCTCCACCCTCACAATGAGTGTGTGCGCATATTCAGTATGTGTGGTCGACATGATTTCATTGATAAGCTTCAGTCTGGTACACTTTTGAGAGAGGGGGAGATTAGAGAATGAGTGAGAGAGAGAGACGTGTCTAAGTTTATATGTCTGTCTGTCTGCCTGCCTGCCTGTCTATCTGAGTCTTTCACCAATTTAACCATTGCAGCTTTATCACCGAGTGTTTTTTGCCTTGAATACAATGTATTGACTTTATGAGTCCACTGCTTCAATACCTTGATGCATATCGTGTGTGTGTGTGTGTGTGTGTGTGTGTGTGTGTGCAAGCGAGCGTTCGGTCTGCCTGTCCGCTTCATTGGAATCTGAGAATCTCAGTTTGTCTTGTCTAATCTTGCTACAATGTTGAGATCTTATGCTAACAATGTCAAGGTCAATCCACCATAGCTTTATTAAGACTGTGAATGCCACTCCAGAAGAGAAAGGTGGCTGCCATAACAATTACGCTTCATGACAGAATACTTAATACCACAGCTCATGAATCGGGATGCCATTTGAGTAAATCTCTTCTAGCTAATCAAGCATATTTGATTGTTTGAGTGAATTGTTCTCACTTTATCACCACATTTGTCAGTAAGCATTTCACGGTAAGGTCCTACACCTGTTGTATTTGGCGCATGTGACAAATAAATAAAATGTGATTTGATTTATTACTCAATAACCGTCGGATACATTTCAACAGTGCTCGGGGGTCTAAGGGAATTGGGTTTCACTGGGGTGACAAATGGGATCTGAATGAAATAAGGGACAGATGTGGGGGGGATCCAAAGTAGGGAAGGTTTGTGTGGTTTGTTATTCGGCACAGGGGATGGTAGTGTGTTTTTTTTAATGGGGGTAGTGTGTTTTTTTCCCTTGTTTACATTAGCTCTTTTGCAAGTTTTACTACTGTATATCATGTCTTCCATCCTAGCCACATTTCCTCATCTGTTTGCATGCACCTCCCCCATATCAAGGTGTTTTGGTACTTCCCTTATGCACTACGCTTTTCCATGTGCTAACATTTTTTATAAACTGAGTGTTTCGTGCCCTGAATGCTGATTGGCTGACAGCCGTAGTATATCAGACTGTATTACACGGGTATGACAAAACATTTATATTTACTGCTGTAATTACGTTGGTAACCAGTTTATAATAGCAATAAGTCACTTCGGGGTTTAAGTCACTACCATATTTATTGCATATACCACACCCCCTCGGGCCTTAATGCTTGACTATACCTCAGGTCAATATAGTCTACCAGTCTAACTCTCTATCCTGCCCTCTATCCACCATTCACAGTGAGAATAGGGGAAGGTGTATCGTTTGTCCAGATCTGCAATAGGTTAACTAGCAATCATACCACACATAAAAGCATACATTTTAAATTTTAATCCACAAGAACGAATAGCAGAGAGGCAGCAGACAGGCCATGTGCATCATTCTCATGGACACTGAAGACATGAGAGACAGCTCAAAAAGCTTCCCTATTCATCTTGTTTAGGGACAATAAAATGATCCTACACAGACTAGCCTACAACACTACAATGCAATGAATAATTGCATTATTGTTTTAAAGTGAGTACAAAATTCTACTCTAGGCTGCAGTGAAAATGTCATTGGAATAACTGTGCAAAAGTCCTGTGATTTGACTGTTTCATTCCATGTGGATCCATTGTGGGTTTCCTCTGGACAGTCTAGAAAGACACAGTAGCAGGCCAGTCTGGCTGTATGTTTACTTCTGATACTGAGATGCTCTGTCTGTTGCAGATCAACATTCTCCCAAGTAGTCCAATAATAATGTGGCCTGTGCAAACCTATGCAGACATTTTTGTGGCAAAACCATCAGTAGGCCAAGAGTGGAAAATGCTATGGAAAACCATTTAGCTTGTATTTTTTATTTGGTACTGTACATGGGAATTTGACCGCAAAAGTAATTTTTGTCCACTATAATGTGTACTCACAGACTTTTATCTGCAACAAGCCAATTTGATGGAAACAACTCTGATGGGAAAATGTGAATATGGTTTTTATGCAGATTTTAGAATATTCACATAGTTCGTGTACTTCAGGAAACAGCAGAGCGAGCACCCCCCATCCACATTGACGGGACAGTAGTGAAGAAGGTGGAAAGTTTTAAGTTCCTCGGCGTGCACATCACGGACAAACTGAAATGGTCCACCCACACAGACAGCGTGGTGAAGAAGGCGCAACAGCGCCTCTTCAACCTCCAGGAGGCTGAAGAACTTTGGCTTGTCACCTAAAACACTCAAACTTTTACAGATGCACAATTGAGAGCATCTTGTCGGGCTGTATCAACACCTGGCACGGCAACTGCTCCTCCCACAACCTCAAGGCTCTCCAGAGGGTCAACGCATCACCGGGGGCAAACTACCTGCCCTCCAGGACACCTACAGCACCCGATGTCACAAGAAGGCCAAAAAGATCATCAAGGACAACAACCACCCGAGCCACTGCCTGTTCACCCCGCTATCATCCAGAAGGCGAGGTCAGTACAGGTGCCTCAAATCTGGGACCGAGAGACTGAAAAACAGCTTCTATCTCAAGGCCATCAGACTGTTAAACAGCCATCACTAACATAGTGGCTGCTGCCAACATACAGCCTCAAATCTCTGGCCACTTTAATACATTTTATAAATTGCTAACCATGTGTATGTGACCAATAAAATTTTATTTGATTCGATAGAACTCTGTCGCCAATTGGATGTAAACCCAGCTATTGACACCCTAAAGACTCTGACAAGTCCACTGTCACTTTGATTATGCCTGCACAATATGCACATCATGGTTCACCAGCACCCCCCATACATCTAAAGAATAAGCTGCAGACCAGCCAAAACAAGCTTGTAAGATTTGTACTTAACCCCCCCCTCATACTCATCTGGTTGGTCCCATGTTTCATGAAGTGAAATGAAAGATTCCCTACATTTTCCATATGCACAAATCTTATTTCTCTTGAAGTTTGTGCACACACTTGTTTCCCTGTTAGTGAGCATCTCTCCTTTGCCAAGATAATCCATCCACCTGACAGGTGTGGAATATGAATTATCTGATTAAACAGCATGATCATTTGTACACAGTTGCACCTTGTGCTGGGGGGGGCAATAAAAGGCTACACTAAAATGTGTAGTTTTGTCACACAACACAATGACACAGATTTATCAAGTTTTGAGGGAGTGTGCAATTGTTGTGCAGGAATGTCCACCAGAACTGTTGCCAGAGAATATAATGTTCATTTCTCTACCATAAGCCGCCTCCAATGTCATTTTAGAGGCCTGCATACTCACCAGACATGTCACCCATTGAGCATGATTGGGATGCTCTGAATCAACGTGTACGACAGCGTGTTCCAGTTCTTACCAATTTCCAGCAACTTCACACAGCAGTGAAGAAGAGTGGGACAACATTCCACAGGCCACAATCAACAGCCTGATCAACTGATCCACGTCCATATCTTTTTTTGAAAGATATGTGACCAGCAGATGCATATCTGTATTCCCAGTCATGTGAAATCCATAGATTAGAACCTAATGAATGTATTTAAATTGACTGATTTCCTTCTATGAAATGTAACTCAGTAAAATCTTTTAAATTGTTACATGTTGCGTTTATATTTTTGTTCAGTGTAGTATTCATTATTTTGTTCGGTGTTATATTCATTATTTTGTTCGGTGTAGTATTAATTCATTGGTCTGGTCCACAGAATTACCACGAACCCAGCCCCCAGGTATCTATCAAACCATTTTCCATTTGTTAGAGATGTCCACCAGCATAATGCCAAAGACTCTAATATTCACTGTTTTAAATGTAAGAGTCTATCTGGTAGGAACACATTTTTATATTGCCTACTTGAGCTGGAGAGTGAGACAAACTGTCACAGCAACTCAAAGCCATACCAACCATAACCACTTTTAAAGATAATGTCAAAAGCTGGCTGATGTGTAAACAGTATACTCTTTTGGTCTGTATCTCTGTAATGTGTCTGCATCTATGTCATTTTAAATTATATATGTATTTATGTAAAACATAGGGATCACAATGGAAATAAGTCCCCAACTTTATTGTGCAATCCTTGTCACTTAAAAATCTTTGTACTGTGTGTATTTTTGTTGACAATAAATAAATAAATCAATCAAAACAAACTGAGCAGCGGCCATTTGATGAATGCAAAAATACATCTGTTACAAAACACCAAAAAGTTGACAAAGATTGCCAAGCCTTCGATATTGGGTAGGCCTACAAGATAGGGAGGTGTGTGTTTTCTGTTTTCTGTCTATTTATAGTGGTTTTGAAGAAAGAAAACATGATATTGAAGTGCCAGAAGTCTGTATGCTTTGTTTATTGGTTGTGACACTGGCACAGAAACCTTTTTCTTCATTTACAGTATTTTATATAATGGTAAATATGGCATCAAAATGTTCCATCTGATTTCCTCCTAGCTGATCATTGTCTGCAGCTGGCTCTGGTCATACTGTAACTTTTGAAAAAGGGTTGTGGCAAGTGCAAAGTGTGTGTGCGTTTTTGCCATGGCAAAAGCATGCTGTCTGCTGCTCCAGCTCCGACCACAGCTGAGTATCACCTTCATGTGCCAATTAATGTTGTTACAGGGAAATTAAAAGACAGACAGACAGACTATACACACTTTGCACTTTCCACAACCCTTTTTCAAGAGGTATTCATCTTTATTGCCCACTTAAGGTAAAGTGCCCCAGATAGTTGAGGTTTAATTTCTCATTTACTGCAATGGCACCTCAACAATGGATCCATATAATGGTGACGATGACACAACATATCCATCATCCTTGTCAAGAGCGAGCCCCTGTCTTGGCAATAACGACTGAGATCACAAAAAGATGGATGAGGAAGGGGAGTTTGACCCTAGAGAAAACCTCATGTGAATCTCTCCTTTTCATTTAACCTGAGAATAAAGGGACAAATTATCAGCTGTCAACTGTTTACCAAGATAGTGATTAGTGACATTTGGAGGGGGTATCATTGTATTAAAAACAGACCTATTTGACCCCTGTGTTGCCATGGCAACAGCAAATCCATCACAATTCAGGTGCCCAGTGTGATAGACATCAGTTGATATGGAGGTTGGCAGGACAAAGATGCAGAGAAATTGTCACAAAACATCCTATTTGAAATTCCCCCTTTCATCCTATGTCCTTTTCCTGATGTCCCATGCAGCGTAATTGACACAACCAACATTTATTGCATACATGGTTATTAAAAAATGCATTCACGCACAAAACCTCCCAAAACCTCCCGTACATATTTCCCCGAAATGAACATTGAATATGCCATTTGAGCTTCCTCCCTCCATCCCCTGGGCTGGGGCGTCCTGTGCATGTGAATGAAGGAGAGCTCCTGCTAAGACCATCCAAGCAAAACCTTAACCAACCCTCACAAAAGATATGTGTGTGTGTGGGTTTGTGCGTGTGGAGAGCAGAACAGACGCATTGAGAGATCTGACTATGAATGACACACTATGCTCCACGCAGTCTTAGCAGTACCTCAGAGGACATGAGCAGAGGATCCCACGGGCTTCTCCCCTACAAGAGGGGCACCTTGCTCACCCAGGGGATCCTAGCACTGTGGGGAGTGTACGTCCTGCTTATATTAGGAGATCGTGATGAGGTACCTGGAGGGAACCCGATCATCTCTGGGCATAAGGGGTGACAACATAAGACATGAGGGCATACCATTAAAGGGCATACCATTAAAGCTAGAATCCACAGTTTTGTTCAAAAGGAATGGGACTGGAAAAATGTAACCACTCTCAAATTCATAGACAGAGCTAAGGACTGATCATCCATGATATCAAAATTATAGTTTTAACCATGTTTTGAGGCTATACAGTGATTATTTAAACGTACATTGTTTACAAACATTGGAGTAAAACAAACTTCTATTTTGGGTTCTAATGGGGTACGATGGTTTATCTATAAGCTCATGAGGCATGTATAAGTTATTTTCTTCAAGAATCAATGGGTATATATCACACATTTATAAGTCCAAATATGGGTTTAGCAACTAAGGATTCTAGCTTCAAGGACACTTACTGTACTGTACAGTAGATGTACCACTGGCAGCTGTTATTGAACTGGACTGACCCATGAAGCCCCATGTAGGCTCCTGTCAGGATAGTAAACAACAAACAGAGCAGATTGACCGTTGAGTGGTCTGACATGTCCCATATCTGTCTCCTAATGAGAGCTGGCTGTCATTCACTGGCTGTCATTCATTGGCTGTTATTCACTGGCTATTTTTCAGGGCAGGAGAACTTGCATACACTGTTTACTCCCGACAGGTGACATTTTGACTGTGTACTATTGTCAAAACTGACTTCAAATACTCTATGGCATTCATTAAAAATGACTTTAGACAGCAGCTGATACAATGGGGCACTATGTGTAGGATAGGTGGAGACACTTTGAGTGTCAGCTGTGAATGCTGAGTATGCATAACTTGTAGTCCGGCGCTCTCGTATTATACAGTCTAACACTGATGTTATTTTGACCTTGATTTCTAATTTCCTGTCCATCAGGGATTAGAAAATATTTAATTAATCAAAATGAAAGGCAGAGGATAAAAAAGTGGAGCTACTGATATTGCCATATCAGACAGCCCTGAGCAAGAAGGAAGTGCTCTGTCTGAGCTGCCAAGAAGCAGTGTTTTGGGGAGGGGGGGTGGGGGATAAGAGACCGCTTTGTGTAAATGTCACGCAGGTCTGGCGGAAGAACCAAAACAACAACCATCTGTGTTTTGTAGTGGCCTATCTCCCCTGCCTGAGCAAACCAGTAGCCAGTTGACATCACAGAACTCCCTCATATCTACACACAGGCAGCATGATGAAAGGTGCATTGTCAATGCATGTGAGAACCCCCAACATATGTTTTCTTTCTTAGGCTTGCCCTTGTGTGATTGTTTTTCCAATGGACTACATTTTTCTTCACTATAGAGGGTAGATTACGTAACCTAGGCCTACATACTGACCGCTGATACATTATGAGGTTTGAGTTATTTTTGGTACACTAAATGATTATGGTGCATAGACGTCTGAATCGACTTTCCACTTCTTTAGGGAAAATATCTCCTGTTACTGTCATTTTTTTGTGATATCCTGGTGCAACGTAATCACAGAACTTATTCCCATATAGTTACACATGAACAATGCCTATGCAATGTAGTGTTGCCGAATATATGTATTTGGCTAGACTAGTATCTGCATCTTCCCAGTCTCTTTTGACTAAAAGATCACAGTCCACAGGAAGAGTAGGCTAAATCCAGGCAAGGGAATGTTTTAATTCATGATCCTATTATTTCCTTCAGGCTCTACAGAAAAATACCTTTGAACCACACGCTACAATTAAGCAATTAGGCACAAAGGGAGGTGGTTAATATACTGTACCACAGCTAATGGCTGTTCTTAAGCATGACACAACGCGGAGTGGAGTGCCTGGATACAGCCCTTAGCCGTATATTGGCCATATATCACAAACCCCTGAGGTTCCTTATTGCTATTATACACTGGTTATCAACGTAATTAGAAGAGTAAAAATACATGTATTGTCATACCCATGGTATACTTGTGGTCTGATATACCACGGCTTTCAGCCAATCAGCATTCAGGGCTCAAACCACCCAGTTTATAATGAGCTTGATAACACAATTAAGGATTTCACATTATATCATGGGCAGAACCATGGGACATACTGTAACTGTTCAGTCCTATTACCATGATAAACAAAAACATATTACACAGAATGAGGAAATATGAAGCCATCAAAGAGTGCATAAACCATACACTCTCTCTAAAGGATATACCTTTACAGTGCTCATAAATCTATAGCACTAAAGGCTATCGGCTGATGTTTTGACTGTGCCATTGTGCTTCGTTTTAAAAGCCATGCACAACTCTTTTTACAATGCTTGAGGGGTTTTGAGCCTTATAAATGGTTGTTTTTACAGTCAAGCGTGGAGGATTGTCTCTCTATGAATAGAGAAAGTAGAATGACAAATCAGTCTGTAATCAGACTCTCGGCTAATTAACAGCCATTGTACTGCCATTGTACAGACACATATAATACCGTGTTATTAACTGGGGAAACAAAGCTAGAGAAGCACTTCATTCTTCATTCATAGCCTAAACCTTTTTCATTGTACACACACATTACAGAGATATCATTACAGACACGTTGCAAATAATTAGACAATGTAAAAACATTTGAAGCAAAGCACTTAGTAATAACAAATGCAGAATGGAAAACTATTCACAAGACTTATATACAGTAGGAATACAACAGTAAATAAAAGAACCAGGCAAAAGGCTGTAGCAATGTGTATTATTAAGTCGAGGTTGGTTTCGGTGACCTAGGTGATACAGGCGGGCTGTATTGATTGGCTGCGGAGGTTGTTGGGCCTGTGGGAAATTGAGCCTTTTTTTTGCTGTTTGTTGATGAAGTGCTGACTTCCCAGATCCAGCTGTTTACTGCAATACTGTGCTCCAGACTGTGTTACTGGGGGAGGTGTGAGTAGTGGTCCTGGGTTTCTGCTGTTGGGAGAGCATACTGTATTATACACACATTTGCTGACACCAGGATTTTTTATTTCACTTTTATTACAAAGAAAAACAACTGAGCTTTGGCCAGTTGTGCGACTTCAGTGGATTTGGGTCATTGTATACTTCTGTTGCAAGTCCATTTACACGCAATCAACCTTAATGAATTAAAATGGTTTATTATGATTATTTTCATCATATTTTCATTTTATTTTCATGCTTCAAATATTCAAGGGACTTGATGTGTGTAAATCTCAATAAAACATGTCAATACACTTTCAGTGTGTCACGCTTTACCATCGACTAATTACAAAGGGGTTGAGGTCATTTTATGGAGGGTTTCTTCTTGATTGCTCTCTGAAATGACACACATCAGTACACTAGAACCCTTTGCAAATAATGTGTAATCTTGGCTAATCGTTCCATTGAATTAAACTTCACAGGTAATACATCTGTGACGCACAGTAAGGACACATTGTGCAATGTTTGGGAGTGTGAATAAATACCTACCAAAACAGTGGTTTCCAGTAATTGGCCTCATTACAAAAATAATGTCTGACAACTTTACTGACTGGGGACAAAAACATTGAGAACATCCAGGTCCAGTGGATAGCAGAGCAGGTGTTACATCTGGACATGTCTAAAGGGCTGGGAACAAGTCGCTGATCCCTTTCCCTGGTCTCTTTCCTGTCTATGGCAGTGGAGGGAAAGGAGAGGAGGGGGGCTGGGGATCGATTTGTTCTTTGACATGTTTTTCCTGGTGTCTCCGATCCCTCTCTATTGCTTCGTCTGTGTTCCAGGTGGTGGGACAGAGCACTGCACACAGAGACCCTCATAGTCCAGGAAATGTGTCTTCAGTCCAAAGCATGTTTTTATAGTCTATGCTACATCTGGTGGGATATTTACCCATGAACCCATTCTCTTGTCTGTCCACATCTATCATGACACATTACACAAAGACCCATACTCCAGTAGCAAAACAGATTTGTGAAATAATAGTGAAAACAACACAGTCAGATACAGCACTCAATACAGCACTCTCCAAAGAGAAACACAACTGACTGTGCCAATGACCAGGCAAGTGCTATCTTTAGAGGTGATTTGCCATTTGCAGAACATAAGGGCAGGAACTGCAGCTGTGAATGTGCTACTGACACATAACATTGACCTGGCTGGCTTGAATAGTAGGCTGATATTTCATGCAAACATTAACAAGCCCATGCAAAACTACACTGTGTGTAATGAGTCATATTATCATTTGAGGCTTTGTAAAAGTTAATCAGCCTATCTAAGACAATACAAACTCCACATACAGTAGCAGGTGCCAACCATTTTTCAGATAGTCTAGTCTAGAGGACCTGGATCACCTACTGTGGCCTAATATATCTGCAACACGCAGTGCTTTCTGCACCAAGCCATCTGGATTGGGGAGTTTGCAATGTGTAACACATGACATGTCTCTGCAGTCCATAGGCCAACCCACTGGGCACAGATGTCAATTCAATGTATATTCCACTTTGGGTCAATTTCATTTCATTGAAATGATGTGGAAACAACACTGATTCAACCAGTGTGTGGCCAGTGGGAAGTGCTCTCCAGCGATTGAACAAAGGTGATTATTCTATTGTACTTCCTCCATTCACCTCTGACGGTAATATATCCAGGAGGATCAGCTACAGTGTCTGACCTTCTAGTTTGTAGAAAAAATAATAATAAAGAGGCTAAATTTGACCCTCCCAACCTGTGGGTGTTTAACCAGCGATGTTAGCTGGCAAATCAGGGGCCCCAGGTGGCTGACTATTCCAGCTTCCCCTTGTGTCTCGGGATGTCTCTGTGTCCTTGAGCAGCCCATGCTTGAGCCCAGATAGAGGTTACTGAAAGTTTGGCTTTCCTTGAGCCTTGAGGTATGTACACAGCACCACTCAATCAGCCGACATTAGCATACCTAAGGGGTTAACGTTGTCAGCCTTGTCCATCTGTTGCTAAGGAAGGGTTGCCTGTTGTGCGGGAAACAGGGAGAGCGGTTTCCTGTTATGTAGAGCGGTTTTTAAAGGGTTGCTTTTCTCCGATCATGCAACAGATGCCCAGCCAGAAAGCCAGGCCAATAGCAAAAGCTTTTGGTGTCCTACAGAAACTGTTTTTAGAAACTGTTTTGGGGAACTTTAGAGTTCCTAGTAGTCTGGAAATGTTTGAGGGACAAATACTGTATGTTCTGGAATATTATAGTAGGTCTTACAACACAAGTTTATCATGACTCATACATATTGGAAAACGATTTTGCAGACAGAGTTCTCAGACCTATCTCACATTCAATTTGTATTAATTATATATCAATTTCAATAAAAGATATCAATATTGAAAAGGAACGTTTGTTTTCTTATTTAATAATACGTTAATAATTAGAGACACTATGAAACCACAGATTCCAAAAATATCCACTTCATGTGACTGTGATCAATGCCTCATATAGCCTTGTATACTCACACATCTAATACATCCAACTCTGTCTCAAATACATACATCAAAGGTTAATGCATTCATTTATGGTGTACATACCGTATATAGCTATTGAAATTTGAAATGTCAACTTTTTAATGATCTGAATGTAGATTAAGTGGGTTTGGTCAGTGGTCCTTGTCCGCGCGATAGACCTTCCTCCTCATCAGGAACAGCGAGAGAGCACCTCCCTTCACGAGCGCACCAGTCGCCCATCGGATGCAAGCTATGTGGACAAACAGCTGCTACCTTGACGGAGAAATCCTCGACAAGTAGCGAACACTTGGATAAACAGCGAGAGAAGGTTGTGAACTTTTGAATTTAGACGAGTTGAATACTTTCAACATGAATTAGGGATAAGTTTCTAGAACCTGTGGATACATGTGGCGATTGTTTCCTGCTTGTGAAAAATATATGGATATATGTTGCTATGGTGGATGATGTTCCAAAATGAACACAGGTACTGTATGTAATAATATTCATGTAGCGATGCGCATTCAATAAAATTGAGCTGCTATAGACTACTCATCCACCCAGTGTATTTACATAAAGGATGCTCCAAGTGTGTGTGCGTGACATAGAGAATTTCTCTATTTTGTGTTCACAACAAATTCACCTTTTCCTACACCACTTGAAATAGCATTGGGTAAATTAAATGTAATTTTTAAAAAATCATTGCAGCATCATAGACCAAACAGGTACACAGTTTAGATTCGTTTTTATTTATTTGTATTACTTTTTCTTTGAGAGATCGCCTAATATGGGGTCAAATCACTCTGGGTGAGAGAACAGCTATTGCGGAATGAAATTCAATGAGTAGTGATGGGTAGTGAA
The DNA here is from genome assembly GCF_018296145.1 of Oncorhynchus tshawytscha. Classification (NCBI taxonomy): domain Eukaryota; kingdom Metazoa; phylum Chordata; class Actinopteri; order Salmoniformes; family Salmonidae; genus Oncorhynchus; species Oncorhynchus tshawytscha. The sequence goes on along the minus strand of NC_056430.1, from coordinate 22,690,351 downwards.
GGCACTCACCGGTGTCATCACGGATGTCCTGCAGCAGCCTATAGAGTGATTCATGTGGCATGTTATACTGTATGACCGATGATGTGATTATTTATTCAACTTTTGAGGTGAACCCAAAGATCTACTGAATTTCTACTGCACTGTGATGATTGGCCTATTTACTGTGTAGTTTATAGAATTATTGTTATTATTTGATGGGTGACATTTCATGATTCCCTCACAGTCTGAGATCATATCATGTGAGCTTGGCACAGTCAGGGTTCCAGTGTCTATTTTTCATTTGTTTTTTAAACATTTGTTTTAATTGAATTCTTGTTGCATAATTCATATCCTGTTGTTTGCAGAGGGACTTAGTGGGATGTTTGTTTTTTCTCCGTTTTATTGTTCTTTGACACACTGAAAGGACCTTTTCAGCAAAAGTGTGTGTGTGTCAGGGGAAAAATGACAAGAAGGAAGTCCATTTGTGTGAGAATTTGTACTCCTAGAAGGGTTCATGAAGGAGTAAGGGTGCGCTGTTAATGTCCTTTCCTCATGGACTTCCTGCGTGGAGTCCTCAAGGGTAGTCTGCTGGAATAGTTTATTAGTGGTGTTGGAAAACAACAATGAGAGAGAGCGAGAGACAGACAGACAGACAGACAGAGGCAGAGAGATGGACAAGGAGTGAGAGAGCATAGTGCCCGCAGGGTTTAATAAGTTGTGTGTCATGGCAGGTACTAAATTACAGGAAGAGGGTTAAGTTGTGTGTCGCGACAGGTACTAAATTACAGGAAGAGGGGTAAGTTGTGTGTCGCGACAGGTACTAAATTACAGGAAGAGGGGTAAGTTGTGTGTCGCGACAGGTACTAAATTACAGGAAGAGGGGTAAGTTGTGTGTCGCGACAGGTACTAAATTACAGGAAGAGGGGTAAGTTGTGTGTCGCGACAGGTACTAAATTACAGGAAGAGGGGTAAGTTGTGTGTCACGACAGGTACTAAATTTCAGGAAGAGGGGTAAGTTGTGTGTCACGACAGGTACTAAATTACAGGAAGAGGGGTAAGTTGTGTGTCACGACAGTTACTAAATTACAGGAAGAGGGGTAAGTTGTGTGTCGCGACAGGTACTAAATTACAGGAAGAGGGGTAAGTTGTTTATCGCGACAGGTACTAAATTACAGGAAGAGGGGTAAGTTGTGTGTCACACGACAGGTACTAAATTACAGGAAGAGGGGTAAGTTGTGTGTCACGACAGGTACTAAATTACAGGAAGAGGGGTAAGTTGTGTTACAGGAAGAGGGGTAAGTTGTGTGTCACGACAGGTACTAAATTACAGGAAGAGGGGTAAGTTGTGTGTCACGACAGGTACTAAATTACAGGAAGAGGGGTAAGTTGTGTTACAGGAAGAGGGGTAAGTTGTGTGTCACGACAGGTACTAAATTACAGGAAGAGGGTTAAGTTGTGTGTCGCGACAGGTACTAAATTACAGGAAGAGGGGTAAGTTGTGTGTCACGACAGGTACTAAATTACAGGAAGAGGGGTAAGTTGTGTGTCGCGACAGGTACTAAATTACAGGAAGAGGGGTAAGTTGTGTGTCACGACAGGTACTACATTTCAGGAAGAGGGGTAAGTTGTGTGTCACGACAGGTACTAAATTACAGGAAGAGGGGTAAGTTGTGTGTCACGACAGGTACTAAATTACAGGAAGAGGGGTAAGTTGTGTGTCACGACAGGTACTACACTACAGGAAGGGGGTAAGTTGTGTGTCGCGACAGGTACTAAATTACAGGAAGAGGGGTAAGTTGTGTGTCGCGACAGGTACTAAATTACAGGAAGAGGGGTGAGTTGTGTGTCATGACAGGTACTAAATTACAGGAAGAGGGGTAAGTTGTGTGTCACGACAGGTACTAAATTACAGGAAGAGGGGTAAGTTGTGTTACAGGAAGAGGGGTAAGTTGTGTGTCACGACAGGTACTAAATTACAGGAAGAGGGGTAAGTTGTGTGTCACGACAGGTACTAAATTACAGGAAGAGGGGTAAGTTGTGTTACAGGAAGAGGGGTAAGTTGTGTGTCACGACAGGTACTAAATTACAGGAAGAGGGTTAAGTTGTGTGTCGCGACAGGTACTAAATTACAGGAAGAGGGGTAAGTTGTGTGTCACGACAGGTACTAAATTACAGGAAGAGGGGTAAGTTGTGTGTCACGACAGGTACTAAATTTCAGGAAGAGGGGTAAGTTGTGTGTCACGACAGGTACTAAATTACAGGAAGGGGGTAAGTTGTGTGTCACGACAGGTACTAAATTACAGGAAGAGGGGTAAGTTGTGTGTCACGACAGGTACTACACTACAGGAAGGGGGTAAGTTGTGTGTCGCGACAGGTACTAAATTACAGGAAGAGGGGTAAGTTGTGTGTCGCGACAGGTACTAAATTACAGGAAGAGGGGTGAGTTGTGTGTCATGACAGGTACTAAATTACAGGAAGAGGGGTAAGTTGTGTGTCACGACAGGTACTAAATTACAGGAAGAGGGGTAAGTTGTGTGTCGCGACAGGTACTAAATTACAGGAAGAGGGGTAAGTTGTGTGTCATGAAAAGACTTAACAACCAGTCAGCTATCTTTGACAGGTTCTCCATCCTTGAATTGTACTAGTTATTGAAAGCAAATAGCTAGAAAACACTTGACTTGACTGTAAGCTACATGCATGCAGTGCCTGAGTCTCCAAACATGGGACTTTGATATAGGTGAAATACAATAAAACGGGGTTGTGTCTGTCTGTGCATGTCGTTTTTTGATCAATTAATTCATTGATGAACATTAAATGATGATCCTGCCATTTAAGTGCAGAACAATACGTCTCTATATTCCAGTCAGGAAGATATTATTGTTCCTACAGTGTGTTCCCTATGGCTTTGTTGTTTTCCCAGTAAATAGCCATCTGCATATCACAGAGTTTGAGACAAATCTTCAGTTTTTCTCTTTACAAATAAAAACAAAGGCTAAGGGATTGCTTTTTATATATCCATACAACCAAAATTCAACCAAATGTTTAAAAGGGTATGGAAATATGATTCTAGGTAGGTATTGCACCTTCATCTACTACTTCAATTACTATTGAGGTTGAACATTGCAATTGGACTGAAATTAATCATACTTTTCTCTCCTTTTCTTTCCAGATTTACAGAAGCGACTCCAAGTTCCCCAACCAAAGATCCGCAGTCACCTAACGATCAAGGTACAGTCCAAACTGATGTCAAAGCCTTGTCCCTCTACCCGGGGTCCCAAACCTCCCATCGCCCCAAAGCCCAGACCCTCCTTATCTGAGACAGATCAAGAGGAGGAGCAGTGCCCCCCTCACGGTCTGAGCAATGGAGACCTGACCTCCTCAGAGGAGGAACCTGAGGACCCCCAGGAGGTGGCAGAGGACCACGTAACTCACCCCACAGAACACAACCAGGAGGAAGCAGAACCAGAAGAAAACCTCAATGACATCAGAGATGATGAAGGGGGGAGTGAACAGGAGGAGAAGGGAGATGAGGTAGAGAGGGAGGGAGAGGCGTTGACCGATGCAGCCCCATTGGATAACACTAGTGCTACTGACACTCACATTGCAGTAGAGGAGGAAAACTCTAAAGAAACAGATGACTTGAACCTTGAGAGTGACAGTAATGACACATCTGTGGACCCTGAAGATGTTTTGATGCCGTGTCTCTCAGAGTGTGAGAGAGGGAATGAAGAAGCAGAGTGTGTCAAAGAGCGGAGGGAGGAAGAAAATATTTTATCTGAAGAGACTGAAACAGCCGGGGAGCCTACTGGATGTCCAGAAGAAGATGCAGAAGAACCAGACACAGAGGATTATGATCATGGGAACTTCCCTAGTCAACCTGCCGCAGACACTAACATTGGGCTTGAAGATGAGGACAGATCCCCTGGTGGATATTTGCAGTGCAAGGTACCCACTGATGAGGCTGAGGAAGAAGCAGAGGTTCTCTCACTGGGAGCACACTGCTGTACACACACACCCGTCTGTGAAGACTATCCCTATGACGTGATTGGCCCTTCAGATGAGCCTGTTTACACATGTGACACTGGTGAGCACGGTGACACAGGTGTGTGGCAGCCCGAGCGTGCCACCAAGGACCCCTCTGGGCGTTTCCGTTTCTCTGGCAGCACTGAGGATATGTTTGGGCCTTACTCTGTCATTGAGGCGGTGCCTGCTGACAGGATTCGCACCGCTGAGCCTGATGTGAATCATGACGATATATGCTGTGGTGACAAACCACACACTCCAAAGGAGATGTACACAGCAGGCACCTTTAACCAAGAGCCTTATTATGTGTCATCGGACGATGTGGCAGAGCTAGAGGATAAACAGAAACTCCCAAAAGAGTGTGAGGTCCAGGACAGTCCTGAGCAATCCAGCCAAGAGAGAGAAACAGCTAAGGAGGATATGGATGAATACGCAGACATCAATGACTCCCTCTGCCCAGAGGCCCATGACTTTCAACATCTGGAGGGTGCATCATCAGAGGACTATGTGGAGATTGGGGACGATGATGAGACGGATGACACGGAGAGGAAGCAGATCAGAGGGAGGAGTGTGAGAGAGAGAACAGCCAAGCGTGAGCAGGCTTTCTCCAGCCAGCGGAACAGCTGCCAGCCCCGTCTCAGGCTGTGTAACATCACAGTGCCAGCAGACCTGGACCGGACACGGACCCCAGAGCTCACCAACAGGGTGGTGTTCGCCCACACCACAGAGGCCTTCGAGGAGGACATTGAGGAGCTGGACGGCCACATCGTGCCTTATTACGAGGACTCCAACTCAGATAGTGAAGAGCACATCTATGAGGAGGCTGGCTTTGACTCTGAGGGGGAGAACTTTATCTCTAAGAGCATTGTGACGCGGTCACGCTCCTACTCTGGGAAAGTTCCGGGTTATGTCCCTGAGACGGTTCCTGAGGAGACATCAGAGTACCAGAGTACTCATGACTACTGTACTGTGGCCTTAAACCAAAATGGAGAACCTCTGGTACGTCCTGAGCAGCCTGAGATCAACAGACTCATCCCCTCTCTGAAGCCACGCCGCTTCCTACTATACCCACGCTCATACTCCGTAGAGGGTCAAGAACTGTCATCAGGCGCTCACACAGAGGCTGACCAATCGCTGAAAGAGGAAGACAGGATGAAAAGGACAGATGACACCCTCTATCTGCCACGTGTTGTCACTTCTTCAGGAAGCATTTCTCAACAGAGCCACCAGTCATCCAGCGGCATTTCCACGCCAACTTCTCTGGTGGACATTCCACCTCCCTTTGAATTGGCTTACATCACCAAAAGACCCATCACTAAAAGCTCCCCATCCCTCCTGATCAGCGTCTCTCCTGAGTCCACAGACAACAAGCCCAAGAAGCAGAAGTCCTCATTCAAGCGCTTCCTGGCCCTGAAGTTCAAGAGGAAAATGGACACTAAAGGCTTTGGTGATGGTAGCAGCCGCTCCTCGCGCTCCTCCTCTGAGTCCAGCCACCACGGGCCAACAAGAATCCTGGACCTAGAGCGCAGGAGCACTGGCTCCCCTCAGCCCCAGTCCCAGTCTCGCATGGTGAAGCCCCAGCAGCGTCCTCCAGACCTGCCCTCAACCTTCCTGCCCTACAAAGATCACAGGAAAGGAGACCCTAAAGCCTACGGAAGCAGGGGCGTGTCCAGGGTAGAGTCCTTCGAGGAGCGCTCCCGTCGCCCCCTCATGCCCCTCCCCCCGACCAAACCCCGCTCTATCTCCTTCCCCAATGCAGACACATCAGACTATGAGAACATCCCAGCTATGAGCTCTGACTATGAGAACATCCAGATCCTCTCTGGAGGGAGACCCACCAGATCCATGACTGTCACAGAGTTCTTTGAGGACCCCAACCGCATGGTGGTCCCCTCTAATGACAACGATGGCTATGTGGATATGAACAGCTTCCCTGGGATCGACAGCAAACCCCAGTCACCTGAGCAGGAGCCTGAAAGGTACAGTAATTTATTATACTCTCAGATGTTGGGCCTCTTCAGTGATTGTCTGAACTGAATTACCAGCACATGAAAAAAAATGCCTCTCAATTTCATACAGTCTGCAGAGAGGGCTCTTCCCTATAGTACTCTGCACACACTGTTTTCTAGTGAACTGGTTTGGCCAGGCTCCTTCAGTTCAACATTGCAATCTCCAGACCAGCTGAGAGATAACTGTAGCTAAAATGAACAGCGGGCTCCTGGCTGACCACACTTCTCTTTTTTGGAGAGTGTTGTGTTCTGTGAGAGATGAGCAGCCTGCTGTGCGGAGGCTCATTGGGTTTGGGAAGATGGACAATGCTTGTGGGAGAGCTTATCCCACTTTGTCATTTTCTGGATTTCAAGGTCACACCTGGTGTTGGTTTCATATGTCTTTTGAGGGGATGGAATAGCTCACAGACACTGAACACTGTAGACAGAGCTTTATGAGAGAGAGAGAAAGAGAGAGAGAGAGAGAGGTAGGAGTAGATTGGTATAATTGCTCTCCTGTCCTTGACACCTGTGGTTAAGTTTAGGATCGCTTTTATTAAAGGCAGTTTCCCCAATTGCCTCTCTTTCATTGAGCCCAGGAGGGGTGGTGAGATTTACAACAGGGCTGAATAGAGATAGGAGGAGGACTCACTGGGACCTACTAGAACCAAATCTCTCTGTTCTCAGCCACTACTCTCTACAGCCACCTCAGGTCACCCTCCAGTCACATTTAGACACCTGTTTGATGGTGGCTGTGTTTTCATAGGGGCAGAACATTTCTACAGGCCTCTTAACAGATGTTGTATTACTTTTCACAGCAATTCCTGGGAATGTATGGTTGAGGTATGCAAAGCTGCTTATTTCACACTTATTGTGATCATTTTAATTCATTATTTATATTTTGAAAGATTTGCCTAGATGGAGTGTTCTATTAACATGCAATTACAGTATATTTTGATTCATAGAATAATTCAGCAATAAGGCACGAGGGGGTGTGGTATATACCCAATATACCACGGCTAAGGGCTGTTCTTAGGCACGACGCATCGCGGAGTACCACAAACCCCCGAGGTGATTTATTGCTATTATAAACTGGTTGCCAACTTAATTAGAGCAGTAAAAATTAAAGCTTTGTCATACCCGTGGTATACGGTCTGATATACCATGACTGTCAGCCAATTAAGGCTACAGGATATTTTTCAGCTGTTGACGTTATCGATTGGGCCCATTGTGTGGTGGTCTGAAATCTCAGGCCCTGCTCACTGATCTAAAGGGGACTATCTGTCCTGTCGCCTCGCCTCAGCTGCATTCTCCCTGGAGATACCTCTGTTGCCGTGGATGCTGTGTCTGTTTTGTTTCATTTTGCTGTGTGTGTGTGTGTTTGTGTGTGTCTGCATTCGAATGTTAGGGTGTGTGTTTGTATTTGCCTGCCAAGCTTATGCTGAAGGGTTGACATTGCCACTGTCCGGTGGACCGATGATGGCAGGGTGATTTATTGAGCATGTATTCAGAAGTTAACACTCTTCTCTCACCACTCAATAGAGAGGAGCGAGACTATTGAGGGCAAAGGGACAGTGGGCTTAAGTAAGACAATGGGATAATGCCCACATAAGAAGGCAAATAGTTACCACAAAGTTAGAATGTTGCAACACTATCTTTTTTTTACACCAGATTTGATTAATATACAACACAGTTCTCACACTGTTTAGCATAGAAAGGCAACGAAAAACACATTTTGTTTGTAAGTGTAAAGTAAGGCAGGGTAAAGGAATGCAAAGTAAGAATTTATGCAGACATTAATGAATGTGTGTGCCTGTTTAAACTAGGGTCCTGCTGGATCAGAGCTGGAGCTCACCGGGACAGACTGAGACTGTCTTGCCCTTGCCAACATAGCTGTATAGGGACAAACAGAAGAGTGAGCTCTGTGAGAAAGCATCATGTCAGAAAGGAAGGCGTCTTGACTGTGTTTGTGTTCTTTTCAGAGGGCAGTCAATGTGCTTATGCAGTACCAGTAGGATCAACAGCACCAATGAACTAATGTCATCCCACTGGAATAACCCCACAACAGACCAAACCACAGTAGTCAAGATAATATATATACAGTGTACATACTGTATATATTGTGCAGGTCTTGTTATAGATGTATATATTTGTTCCATCTGCAACATATGCAAATATATTATTAGAGAGAGTGAGAGAGACCTGCCAATTATGCACACACACACTCACCGGACAGTTTATTAGGTACAGCACTCCGTTCACGAACATGGATCGCTCCTACAGTGAGTCACGTGGCCGTGGCTTGCTATATAACGCAGGCAGACAGGCATCATGACATACTGTTTGATTGAACACTGGAATGGGCAAAACGAGTGACCTAAGCGACTGTGAGCGTGGTATGATCGTCGGTGCCAGGTGCGCCAGATCCAGTATCTCAGAAACGGCCACCCTCCTGGGCTTTTCACACACGATAGTGTCTAGGGTTTACTGTGAATGGTGCGATAAACAAAAAACATCCAGTTAGCAGCAGTCCTGTGGGCAAAAACAGCTCGTTGATGAGAGTGGTCAAAGGAGAACAGCAAGAATTGTGCAAGCTAACAGACGGCCACAAACAGATAAATAACGGCGCAGCACAACAGTGGTGTGCAGAACAGTATCTCGGAATGCACAACTCGTCGATTCTCGTCACAGATGGGCTATTTCAACAGACGACCACACCAGGTTCCACTCCTGTCAGCTAAAAGCAAGAAGAAGCAGCTCCAGTGAGCACACGATCGCCAACACTGGACAATTGAGGACTGCAAAAACATTGCCTGGTTTGATGAATCCTGGTTCCTGTTGCGTCAGGATTTGGCATCAACAGAATGAGTCTATGGACCCCTGCCTGGTACAAGCAGGTGGCGGTTTTGTAGTGGTGTGAGGAATGTTTTCTTGGCACAAGTTAGGTCCCTTGATACCAATTGAGCAATAAACGTGTCCGACACTTTGTATAATTCATGCCCCAAAGAATTCAGGCTGTTCTGTAGTTCTAGATGGGTGTACCTAATAAACTGGACAGTTTACAGTGTACATACTGTATATATTGTGCAGGTCTTGTTATAGATTTATATATTAGCTCCATCTGAAAAATATGCAAATATAGTCTTAGAGAGAGTGAGAGAAACCTGCCCATTATTCTTATTTATGGTAAAAAGGTTTACTCGACCTTGAGATACAGCAGCATGATGGGTAAACCCCTAGTGCAGCCTGTACAAATAGTTCCTCTTTGCCTCTGTGCTGTGTTCTGTTAGTTCTACTCAGAGAGCCGTCCTGAGGGCATTGTTGAGGACGGTGGCTGTCCGCTGTGGCGAGGTGGCCGGGTGGACTACAGGCCTGTTGGGCGGCAGGGCTACGGGACTTTGGGGCTGCAGGGAAGGGTGTGGGTACTGCAGGCCTGGAGCCAGGCCCTCTGAGGTCATTGCCAGGTCATCCCCAGGGAGGAAGTGTCCTGCCTTAAAGCCTTCCACAACGCTCTGCTGTTTACAGGAAATGCAGGATAAGGGCAGAGGGAAGGAGGGAGGGAGACAAGGGTGAGTGGGTAGGGGAAGACTGAGGAGATCAGGGTCACCAGGGCTGGATTGTGTGTGTGTGTGTGTGTGTGTGTGTGTGTGTGTGTGTGTGTGTGTGTGTGTGTGTGTGTGTGTGTGTGTGTGTGTGTGTGTGTGTGTGTGTGTGTGTGTGTGTGTGTGTGTGTGTGTGTGTGTGTGTGTGTGTGTGTGTGTGTGTGTGTGTGTGTGTGTGTGTGTGTACAACAAGACGAGGTGTTATCAGGAATGTAAGGTCTGACCTAGAATTAGAATGCTCTGATGTCTTCACTGGTAGAAGAGGGGAGGGGTTACTGGTTTGTATTTTCCAGTGATGATGACGTGGATGTCTTATGGTAGGTTTTCTAAAATGGTTCAACATTCAGCACCTTTTGAACCTTTTGGCATTCAGGTCCAAAAAGTAACTTTATGAGCACTTCTACAATGGAAGATGTTGTTCAAATCAAAAGGGGTGCTCTCAAAATCAAATGGATTTACCTCAGGGCAAGGCGGCATTTGCCACACCACTTTTTAATCGTGTGTAGCAGTGCCACACCACTTTTTAATCGTGTGTAGCAGTGCCACACCACTTTTTAATCATGTGTAGCAGTGCCACACCACTTTTTAATCATGTGTAGCAGTGCCACACCACTTTTTAATCATGTGTAGCAGTGCCACACCACTTTTTAATCATGTGTAGCAGTGCCACACCACTTTTTAATCATGTGTAGCAGTGCCACACCACTTTTTAATCGTGTGTAGCAGTGCCACACCACTTTTTAATCGTGTGTAGCAGTGCCACACCACTTTTTAATCGTGTGTAGCAGCGCCACACCACTTTTTAATCATGTGTAGCAGTGCCACACCACTTTTTAAGCAGTGCCACACCACTTTTTAATCGTGTGCCACACCACTTTTTAGCAGCAGTGCCACACCACTTTTTAATCGTGTGTAGCAGAGCCACACCACTTTTTAATCGTGTGTAGCAGCGCCACACCACTTTTTAATCGTGTGTAGCAGTGCCACACCACTTTTTTTAGACCAATTTGCCACATGATTTGACAACTCGTGCACAATTTCTCTGTCCTTCACATGGGACTTCTGGCTGCAGTCTCTTAAGGTGTCTTGACCATTCAGATTCGCGTAAATCGCAGGTTGCGTTGGTCGGGCGCAAAGCTCAAGGCGTTATCTCCACTTTCCTCTGGTATTTATTTAGCAAGCGTGATAACACATCACTTCCGATAGACACAAGCAAAAACTCTTCCATAAATGTAGCAGCCTATACACCTAATCATTAGCCATGTGACATGCTGTATTGCATGGAAACAAGACAATTATTTAGTCTGATTAACTGTAGGCTACTAACAACAGCAACTGCATAGTCTAGCCTTCTATGTACCTCTGGCCGGGGTTAACAGAGCGGTAAAGTTGTGTATTTATAGCCCTTTTATTTGTAAGAAAATGTAAATAGGAGAAAATGTGGTTTATATTAAAACTTGGGCTGACTAGTTTGCTTCTACTTTTTCAATCCAAAATTATTAACTGGAATTAATCAGCAAACGCAATAGCTGACATAGACTGTGACTTAATGTTTTATTCGGCCTACAGTTGCAGGGATGCAAACCTGCATAAAGCATGCTTAGCCCTGTGAGTTGTATTGTCCAATCATGTTTCCGTAACGTCTGAAGAGTGATGGGTGTGGAGTCAGGCGCAGAGAGCAGAAGATACGAGGGAAAAACGCTTTAATGTCCAAAACAACCAGGAACACGTACAAATGGGTGAAGCCAAAACACAGGCGCAAACACAACCCAAGGACCACTGGTAATAACCTGGACTGCGAAAACCCAATACGAAACAATACACCTCTACGTACATAGCAACAAGCCCGCACAAACACAAGCGGGCTAAACAAACTTAAATAACACCAACCCCAAAACCCCAACAAGAAACAGGTGAAAACAATTAGACAAAACCAAACGAAAAGGAAAAGGGATCGGTGGCAGCTAGTAGGCCGGCAACACCGACCGCCACCCGAACAGGAAGGGGAGCCACCTTCAGTGATATTCGTGACAGTTTCTTTCTCTGTCTGTATATAGGAAACCCCCTAGTCCTTTAAAATATAATTCATATGAACAAGTACAAGTTTGCTACAGTTTGACAGAGTTTTCATCCTCCCCAAGGCCAGGAGTTTGTCCAGGAGTTTTTTTTAAAACTATTTGACCTGATTATAAAAACTCTGGTCCCATCATAGCCCATATTAAAATGTTTTACAACACATAATTGAGGTCATACTGTATAAGGTCCAGAGTTTTACCTGGTTAGTTTACCAGATCAGCAAAAACTACGGGCCCCAGAATTGTTTCTGTTGCCACACCACTCTGGGACCTGTGGTGCCACCTCTGATTTACCCTAATGTAAAGAGCAAGTGGGACCCAGTCTTGACCACTTAAACAGGGTGCTCACAGTATGACATGACACAGGCCCCACTCAAAAGACAAATAGCCTCTCAGATGCTCCTCTGTTGTTTGTGTGGATGCTCTATCATGGCAGTCACAGGCATACAACACTGTCAGACATCTAGCAGAGCAACAGCCATAAGTCAAACAGAATGATCAACATAAGCAGAACAAAACAATTTAAAACTGTTCTTGTGTTTTTAAATCCCCATCTGCGTTTACATTTCCCTTGTTGAGTCAACTAATGACCCTATTTACACTTTTCCTGTTTTCTTTAATAGCACAATAGCACCTGACCTGTGAATGCACAGAATATTTCAATGTTTAGCCCAATTGAAATACATATTACAGTTGAAGTCGGAAGTTTACATACACCTGAGCCAAATACATTTAAACTCAGGTTTTCACAATTCCTGACATTTAATCCTAGTAAAAATTCCCTGTCTTGGGTCAGTTAGGATCACCACTTTATGTTAAGAATGTGAAATGTCAGAATAATAGTAGAGATAATTACTTATTTCAGCTTTTATTTCTTTCATCACATTCCCAGTGGGTCAGAAGTTTACGTACACTTAATTAGTATTTGGTAGCATTGCCTTTAAATTGTTTAACTTGGGTCAAACGTTTCAAGTAGACTTCCACAAGCTTCCCACAAGTTGGGTGAATTTTGTCCCATTCCTCCTGACAGAGCTGGTGTAACTGAGTCAGGTTTGTAGGCCTCCTTGCTCGCACACTCTTTTTCAGTTCTACCCACAAATGTTCTGTGGGATTGAGGTCAGGGCTTTGTGATAGCCACTCCAATACCTTGACTTCGTTGTCCTTAAAACTTCTTAGGGCTAGACAAATGTTTTCTAAATATCTGCCTGACTGACACGCCCAAAGTAAACTGCCTGTTGCTCAGGCCCTGAAGCTAGGATATGCATATAATTGGTTCCATTTAACGTTTGTAGAAATGTTAAAATAATGTAGGAGAGATTATAACACAATAGATATGGTAGGAGAAAATCCAAATAAAAACCAACCAGAAATTGTTTTTTTGGAGAGACCAAGCTCTTACAATGGAAAGTATAGGAGCATACTGAATTCTAGCTCCCAGGATGCAATTCCTATGGCTTCCACAGCGTGTCAGCAGTCTATGTTCAAGGTTTCAGGCTTGTAACTTCCAAAACCAATAAGAAATATGAGTTTTAGTACAGGGACACAGTCTTTGGAAATTCGTGTTTGGGCTCGCGATGAAGACAAGACGCACCTGCTAAAATCGGTTTCCTATTGAACATACTTCTATCCATAAGGAATATTTTAGGGTATCTGAGGAATAAATAGAAATGTATTTTGACTTGTTGAAACAAAGTTTAGTAGTAGATTTTCTGATTCCTTTCTTTGCATGTTAAACGAGTGGATTACTCAAATCGATGGTGCCAAATAAACAGATTGGGATTTTTGGGATATAAAGAAGGATTTTATCAAACAAAACGACACTACATGTTATAGCTGGGACCCTTTGGATGACAAATCAGAGGAAGATTTTCAAAAAGTAAGTGTATTTGTGAATTTATGAAACCTATGGAGCAATATTTTGATGTGGGGTGCCGTCCTCAAACAATTGCATGGCATGCTTTCGCTGTAATAGCTACTGTAAATCGGACAGTGCAGTTAGATTAACAAGAATGTAAGCTTTCAACCGATATAAGTATGCTTAGGGTTATTGTCCATTTGAAAGACCGATTTTCAACCAAGCTTTAACTTCCTGACTGATGTATTGAGATGTTGCTTCAATATATCCACATCATTTTCATCCCTCATGATGCCATCTATTTTGTGAAGTGCACCAGTCCCTCCTGCAGCAAAGCACCCCCACAACATGATGCTGCCAACCCTGTGCTTTACGGTTGGGATGGTGTTCTTTGGCTTGCAAGCATCCCCCTTTTTTCCTCCAAATATAATGATGGTTGTTATGGCCAAACAGTTCTATTTTTGTTTCATCAGACCAGAGGATATTTCTCCAAAAAGTACGATCTTTGTCCCCATGTGCAGTTGCAAACCGTAGTCTGGCTTTTTTATGGCGGTTTTTGAGCAGTGGCTTCTTCCTTGCTGTGTGTCCTTTCAGGTTATGTTGATATAGGACTCGTTTTACTGTGGATATAGATACTTTTGTACCTGTTTCCTCCAGCATCTTCACAAGGTCCTTTGCTGTTGTTCTGGGATTGATTTGCGCTTTTCGCACCAAAGTGCATTCATCTCTAGGAGATAGAATAGAATGAGTCTGCTTCCTGAGCGGTATGACAACTGTGTGGTCCCATGGTGTTTATACTTGCGTACTATTGTTTGTACAGATGAATGTGGTACCTTCAGGCATTTGGAAACGGCTCCCAAGGATGAACCAGACTTGTGGAGGTCTAAAATCATTTTTCATTTTTCATTCTTAGGTCTTGGCTGATTTCTTTTGATTTTGCCATGTCAAGCAAAGAGGTACTGAGTTTGAAGGTAGGCCACCAATTGACTCAAATGATGTCACTTAGCCTATCAGAAACTTCTAAAGCCCTGACATAATTTTCTGGAATGTTCCAAGCTGTTTCAAGGCACAGTCAACTTAGTGTATGTAACTTCTGACCCACTAGAATTGTGATACAGTGAAATAAGTGAAATAATCTGTCTGTAAACAATTGTTGGAAAAATGACTTGTGTCATGCACAAAGTAGATGTCCTAACCAACTTGCCAAAACTATAGTTTGTTAACAAGAAATTTGTGGAATGGTTGAAAAACGAGTTTTAATGACTACAACCTAAGTGTATGTAAACCTTCCGACTTCAACTGTATATACCCCATCAAATCCTTGGAAAATGGGGACATGTACACAGGTCTTTTAATAGAAAATCTCTGTATGCTCTTCTGAATTTGTCACAGTAGATTTAACTCCCAGGTATTAAGGAAGACACTGGTTGCAAAGTCAAATATATTGCCAGCATAATTATATTGCTGTGTAATGAGTATTTTAAAGTCTTTAAAGTATTGTTCATATTGCCAGTTTTCCTGATGGCAAAATTATATACAGTGTAATGAGGACATGTATTGCATATAGAACCAGGGAAACATAGTATTTTAAATGTGGAATAGATATCTAATAAGAAACCATTAGGCTTCCTATTAAAGCAGTGGTTGAGCTGGAGTTAACTCTTGAAATTACCCTTAGTAGGCAGTAAAAGGCAAATATTTCAATCTAACTGTTCTGTAATGGTTTATGTATATTGTCATTAATGTAGCTCTATAGTACTTGATTGCTTTATGAGTACAATTATGTCCTGTGTGCCTAGATTCTGGGAGAGAGAGTACAGTACTATTCAAAGAGTGAGATATTATTGGAGAATCTGAGGATTGTGATGATCTCTGGTGTTGTTAAAATAGGGCCTTGTCTTGAACAGTCGTATATGGGAAGAAGTGCTGCTGGAGGCAGGCAGGTTGCTGTGCAGAAGTTGTGCTTTTACTTACAGTAGAAGATGGTGGTGCACAGATCCAATTGGCAATATTTACAAATAATTAAAACTATACATGCACATTTATTGAGACATGGATTGTATATGTGTGCCATTCAGAGGGTGAATGGGCAAGACATAAGATTTTTGTGCTTTTGAACGAAGGATGGTAGTAGGTGTCAGGCGCACCAGTTTGTGTCAAGAACTGCAATGCTGCTGGGTTTTCACACTCAACAGTTTCCTGTGTGTATCAAGAATGGTCCACCACCCAAAGGACATCCAGCCAACTTGACACAACTGTGGGAAGCATTGGAGTCAACATGGGCCAGCATCCCTGTGGAACGCTTTCAACACCTTGTAGAGTCCATGCCCCAATGAATTGAGGCTGTTCTGAGGGCAAAAGGCGGTAGTGCAACTGAAAATTAGAAATGTGTCCCTAATTTTTGGTATAGTCAGTGTATAAAAGTAAGCAGACATGATCTTAATCAGAATCCGTTCACAAAGGAAACACCATTTTATTCACAATTCACAGTCGATGCAAAGTAGTGAAATCCAGGTAGTTCACGTACTCTAGCCTAGAACGTTATACAGGAACAGGACATTAGAAACAGACGAGACGCTCCAAGAACTATCAGAAAAGAAAATACACTTGATAGATAGAGTCTTGCAAATGTTCATGTGTATGTAGTTTAACTTGGGAAAACAACATCTAACATGTTCAATGCAAAAACAAAACACTCTCATTTGGCAGGAGAGCGCACTATGGAGAGATGTGCCTAGTGTGTCTTGGGCACAATATGCACCACAGTAGACACATGTCATATGGAATCAGGGAAACATATTTCAATTTTAAATGTGAAAATAGATCATGAAAATCAATCATTTGTGCTTCATAAAATATAGGTTGTGCAGGAAATGACTCTTTAGTCCAGACACTGGGTGAGAGAGTAGGTATGCTATTCAAAGAGAGATTCTATTGTTGGAGAAGCTGAGGATGGTGATTTAACACTGGTATGACAGAGTGCAAAAACTGAAGCAGTGGTCACAAGAAAATGTATAAGGGACTCCCTCTATTTTAAATACAGTAACTATGAGCTCATAGGATTCAAAGGTTCATAGACCCTCCCCTCTGGTCTACTCACCATCACTGTGACTTGGCCCCACAGAGGGATAGAGGGAGGTCACAGATGAGTAATGTCTTCTAGAGACCTCTTCCAACCCAGTCAATAGCACCCGTGTGTGAGCCTACATTGTAGTGTGGCCCAAATGAAGGATGACTGTGTCTCAGTGAATATGAAGTCCAGCTAGGAACTCTTTTAACATTTGGTACTCAGAAGCTGAGAGGTTAGACATGCAGTACAGGCCTGTAATAGCCTCTGTCTTTATGGGGTGATCTCTTATAGTTATCAATATAACATGCTCGTTATACCCTCTACCGCAATGTATGTGTGTGTGTTTCCTTGTAAATCTTGGTACAGGACAATATGTGTGCGCCTATATTTGTTCATGTCAAACTGTGTGTGTGTGTGCGTGCATATGCGCATATGTGTGTGTGTCCCTCTGGTCTGTCTCTCTGTGATGAACCTGTTCACAGCAGGATCCCAAAGCAGACACTTCTTCTCATGCTATTAATGCCCCTGCAATCTGTCTCCCGTCATAAATAGTACTACTGTAGGACGTAGACACACACACACACACACACACACACACACACACACACACTGAAACGCACACAGCTGAGTGGCTATTACATGCAAGGGCAGGAGGAGCGGTGCATTGAAAAATGAAGAGCACATTTTTCATCTTCTTTGCACTCTTGCAGCCTCTATAGTAAAACGTTATGTCCCTCTTCTCTCCCTGATGTTGCAGTGCCTACACTGAGCCTTTCCCAGTGAACCATACTCCAGCAGGGCTCTCAGCTGAGGAGGACCATGGACGTACCTCAGAGGAGGAGGAGGAGGGAGGAGTGGAGCATGGCTACGACAAACAGGTGAGACATCTAGCAGGAAAGACAATAGACTATGTCATTTTATGAACATGTATTAAGTCACAGGTTTCACAGATCTTCAAAGATTTGGGAATAAAACGGTTATGAGCTAATTTTTCTAAGATGGATGACCTTTACTTGTATTATCCACAAAATAATATTTAACTTGGCTACCATATTCAATGATGTGACTCACTTTCTGTACACCTCCAGGTTCCTCCTTCTTTCTATTCAATCAGCCATTTTATAGCAGCCCAGAGATGGACCCCACCCCATCCCTCTGCCACAATAATATCAGCCTGGCTCTGGCCACGTGACTCACACTTCCTTGTTTTATTTTTCATCAAAAGGAGAGAAATAGTTGAGCCAGTCCCAGGAACAGTTCTCTGGATAAAAGTGGGGTTTGGTCACATTCTAAGGAAGTGAGGATCAACATACTAGTCCGGTTATATTTGTACGCTCTTCTGGTTTAGTAAAAAACTAGAAGAGTAAGACTAATGGCCATAATTCCCTAAAATGTGTTCATGTTTATTTTAGGTCCTAGAGGTTAAGAGGCTAGTGATTACCCTCTAAATCAATGGGGAGCATCGTTGTCGCCACGAACACAGCCAGTCAGCCTCTCATACATAATGCATCTAAATTTAAACCTGTGTATTTGAAAAAGCTTTCTCGTCTATGCTCCACACTAATGAAACAATCAGTCTTATTTTGACAGCAGAAAATCTAAAACAATCTGAATTTGCTTTTCCTCAATCTCCTGTTCCCCACGTAGCTGTTGCTATTTATGTGTCACAGGAATAAGTGCACACATAGAGCCTTTTAACATCAGCTCTGTTCATTCATCTCATGCTACTTTCCCTTCTGTCACGCAGATTGATGGGCGATCCAGAGCCTTCTACGTCGCCAAAGAGCTGGTGGATTCTGAGAGACTGTGAGTAACTCTTTTAATGTATTCAAAATCCTCCCTGCTTTCGTCAGGCCATTCACCACCTCTCTTGTTCTCTCTCTTTCTCTCCTGTCTTCCCTCTCTGTCCTCTTCATCACTGTTTTCACAAATTCATTGAGCAGCATCCACAGCAACCCAAACTGACAGACAATTATATTTAAACCATAAAGCACGAGAACCCGGGGATTATTGTGTGATAACTCCCAACTAAGGACTGTTCTTAGGCCCGAAGGGAAGCCGAGAGCCGGGTAACGGCCCTTAGGAGGGCCTTATTTATTTTATAAAATGGTTGCCAACATATAGTAAATGTGTTTTATTTCTTCCTTCCAACAGACGATATAGCCCAGGCAAAAACCAGTTGTTCATTCTGAAGTTGCTAAACAAACAGGCCGGTCGTTATTCTATTATCATGTTTTGACCAATGATCTATCTTGGCACTACCCCACCATTCTAAAAAATATTTAGGAAACTATAGAAATGCATTTATGAATGTTTTTGCCATGTTTATTATATTACAGACACCTTAATGCATACTTTTAAAAGTTCTACTGTTACTGTCCCCACTACAACAACAAAATACTTAAACACATGTCATTTTCTCCTTTGAATTGAAATACTGTAGAATTCCATGAATTCCTTTGGAGGACTGCTCTTACTGGGTAGTGCCAATATGGCTGACTGGGGGCTTCAAAGACTCTCACTTGCCAGTACTTAAGCACCCGGAATCCAGGGTTTATTTACATCATTGGTTTTGACCCAGTCTTTCATTCTATTCATTCCACTTTGTTATGCTAAACAAGTCATTGGCATGTAGCTAGCTACCAGAGGGTCAATGATGACGAGAGACAAGACATTCAATCAATAATTATTTAATAAATATAAATAGGGAACAACAACTTCAGAAAATAATGATTTAATAAATAATTTATAAATAGGCAATTGTCGAGTCAATTCTACTGTATTAGTTCCCGTATGTTTGTTTATTCCATGTGTAACTCTGTGTTGTTGTATGTGTCAAACTGCTTTGCTTTATCTTGGCCAGGTCGCAGTTGCAAATGAGAACTTGTTCTCAACTAGCCTACCTGGTTAAATAAAGGTGAAATTTAAAATTTAAAATAAGATAGCTATGGAGGATAGCTAGGCTAACATTGTTATGCTAGCCAACTAAAGCTAACACACAATCACATCAATCAGCTGAAGTGACAGCAAACTATGTGCCTATTCATTTGTTTTACCTTTGTTTTTATTACCAATTCTTTGGATATATCCATTATAATGATCCTGATAAGTGAATTCGCCTGGATCAGAGAAGCTGTCAGTCTAGTGAAGTTCATATGCGTGCCACAGTGGAGATTGCAAAAAATATATATAATAATGCTTGATGTTGCACAGGTCAGATAGGCACACAGCAAGGCTTATATAACCCCCACTGCACCAAACCAATTCATGTCTAGATGTTTCTAAGTTTATATTAAGTTTATGCATGCCTGGCTGGGCAGTGGGGCAGTGGGACAGTGGAAGCGCATTGATACTTGACATTTAATAATGGTAATCATTTTACTATACTGAACAAAAATATAAATACAACATGCAACAATTTCAAAATGTTACTGAGTTAAAGTTCATATAAGGAAATCAGGTTGATGGATTATCTTGGCAAAGGAGAAATGCTCACTAACAGGGATGTAAACAAATTTGTGCACAACATTTGAGAGACATTTCTGAGATATTTTATTTCAGCTCATGAAACACGGGACCAACACGTTACATGTTGTGTTTATAATTTTGTTCAGTATATGTAAATCATGGGAAAGACTTTGCACCTTGTTCTTTTATATCTTGTTATAATCTCCTACTATGTCTGAATGGATGTGTGAATGGATTCCCATTCAAGCTGACAATACAATATCACTAATTCTCTCTTGTTGTTTTTCAGACATGTAAAGGCCCTCAAGCTCCTTCAAGAGGTAAGATAAACAAACTGATCAACATCACTGTCAGTGAACAGACTAGAATGTATTCTGGAAAAAGCCCTCTGAACACTACAATTAAAGGTCCCAAAAGCCATTGATAACATCACTTCCTGTGTGTCTGCTCCTTGGTTTGTGGTGGTTCTCTCCAGCTGTCAGCCTGCACTGTGCTCAGGTTTATCAGTGTTGTTCCAGCTAGGTTGACTTCCTCGCCTTGACAACTTAGGCTGGTCAGCCCAGGGGTAGTCAGCCAGAGGATGACGCAGAAACGTACGCACCAGGCTTTGTTTTGGATGTCCTTGCACAAGCGCTCAGGCACAACCAAATTCGTTGACACCAGGGTACCTGACAAAGGTCAGGAATAGGTCAACATTTTATTCAGTTATGCCTATTGTAACTTCACCTCTTCAATAAAAATGTTGGTACAAGATGGCAAGGGGATTGGTTCTTTGTACAAGTTGTCCTGGGCAGGAAATACAGCAGAAGGAGACATTTTGAATGAGGGCAGTGCAGTGAGGAGAACAAAGGGTTGAACTGTTGATTCCCAGAGGTCAGTGATGCATCAAACACAGAAGTGTCATTCCTCTCCATTATTCTGTTCTGCATGTCAGAGTAAGTGTCCAGTCCAGACCCCATCAGGGTTGGCTGAAAGATGGACATATCCCAGTAAGGCACTGAAGCTCAACCTTCACATTTAGGATAGATTGAATGTGGTACTCTGAATAATGAATCTGATCCCATTTTGTTCTCAGAAGAATGTTGTATGTAGAGCTGGTGTGTGGTTGCTTGGATAGTTGGAACCTGACAGGTTGAATCCAGACAGGTTGAATCTCATCATTCATACTGGATACCCTTGAGCAAAGGCACAACCTGAATTAGTTAGTTAGGTATAGACCCATGATTTATGATTGTTTCATTTGAAAGCTGTAGTCTATGCAATTTGATCCAATTAAACACGCTGAGTGATACATTTACTCTCCACTCTAATGATCGTACTCTATATCATTATTATACTTGGTTTGTTAGATACTATAGTGTAGACATAATGATATTTATGGGATTTTTTTGTTTCTTTGTTATGAGTCTTTCATGTGAAGATCATGAACATTCTTATTGTCTTTATGTTTGTTTTTTCATTTATTCTTAATCCTGCACACTTCCCATGTTTTTTTATTTTTTTTATTTATTTTTTATTTCACCTTTATTTAACCAGGTAGGCTAGTTGAGAACAAGTTCTCATTTGCAACTGTGACCTGGCCAAGATAAAGCATAGCAGTGTGAGCAGACAACACAGAGTTACACATGGAATAAACGATTAACAAGTCAATAACACAGTAGAAAACAAAGGGGGGAGTCTATATACAATGTGTGCAAAAGGCATGAGGAGGTAGGCGAATAATTACAATTTTGCAGATTAACACTGGAGTGATAAATGATCAGATGGTCATGTACAGGTAGAGATATTGGTGTGCAAAAGAGCAGAAAAGTAAATAAATAAAAACAGTATGGGGATGAGGTAGGTGAAAATGGGTGGGCTATTTACCAATAGACTATGTACAGCTGCAGCGATCGGTTAGCTGCTCAGATAGCTGATGTTTGAAGTTGGTGAGGGAGATAAAAGTCTCCAACTTTAGCGATTTTGCAATTCGTTCCAGTCACAGGCAGCAGAGTACTGGAACGAAAGGCGGCCAAATGAGGTGTTGGCTTTAGGGATGATCAGTGAGATACACCTGCTGGAGCGCGTGCTACGGATGGGTGTTGCCATCGTGACCAGTGAACTGAGATAAGGCGGAGCTTTAGCTAGCATGGACTTGTAGATGACCTGGAGCCAGTGGGTCTGGCGACGAATATGTAACGAGGGCAAGCCGACTAGAGCATACAAGTCGCAGTGGTGGGTGGTATAAGGTGCTTTAGTGACAAAACGGATGGCACTGTGATAGACTGCATCCAGTTTGCTGAGTAGAGTGTTGGAAGCCATTTTGTAGATGACATCGCCGAAGTCGAGGATCGGTAGGATAGTCAGTTTTACTAGGGTAAGCTTGGCGGCGTGAGTGAAGGAGGCTTTGTTGCGGAATAGAAAGCCGACTCTTGATTTGATTTTCGATTGGAGATGTTTGATATGAGTCTGGAAGGAGAGTTTGCAGTCTAGCCAGACACCTAGGTACTTATAGATGTCCACATATTCAAGGTCGGAACCATCCAGGGTGGTGATGCTAGTCGGGCATGCGGGTGCAGGCAGCGATCGGTTGAAAAGCATGCATTTGGTTTTACTAGCGTTTAAGAGCAGTTGGAGGCCATGGAAGGAGTGTTGTATGGCATTGAAGCTTGTTTGTAGGTTAGATAGCACAGTGTCCAATGACGGGCCGAAAGTATATAGAATGGTGTCGTCTGCGTAGAGGTGGATCAGGGAATCGCCCGCAGCAAGAGCAACATCATTGATATATACAGAGAAAAGAGTCGGCCCGAGAATTGAACCCTGTGGCAGCCCCATAGAGACTGCCAGAGGACCGGACAGCATGCCCTCCGATTTGACACACTGAACTCTGTCTGCAAAGTAATTGGTGAACCAGGCAAGGCAGTCATCCGAAAAACCGAGGCTACTGAGTCTGCCGATAAGAATATGGTGATTGACAGAGTCGAAAGCCTTGGCAAGGTCAATGAAGACGGCTGCACAGTACTGTCTTTTATCGATGGCGGTTATGATATCGTTTAGTACCTTGAGTGTGGCTGAGGTGCACCCATGACCGTGGGATTCGAGATGGTCAGTGACCTGTTTGTTGACTTGGCTTTCGAAGACCTTAGATAGGCAAGGCAGGATGGATATAGGTCTGTAACAGTTTGGGTCCAGGGTGTCTCCCCCTTTGAAGAGGGGGATGACTGCGGCAGCTTTCCAATCCTTGGGGATCTCAGACGATATGAAAGAGAGGTTGAACAGGCTGGTAATAGGGGTTGCGACAATGGCGGCGGATAGTTTCAGAAATAGGGGTCCAGATTGTCAAGCCCAGCTGATTTGTACGGGTCCAGGTTTTGCAGCTCTTTCAGAACATCTGCTATCTGGATTTGGGTAAAGGAGAACCTGGAGAGGCTTGGGCGAGGAGCTGCCGGGGGGGCGGAGCTGTTGGCCGAGGTTGGAGTAGCCAGGCGGAAGGCATGGCCAGCCGTTGAGAAATGCTTATTGAAGTTTTCGATAATCATGGATTTATCGGTGGTGACCGTGTTACCTAGCCTCAGTGCAGTGGGCAGCTGGGAGGAGGTGCTCTTGTTCTCCATGGACTTCACAGTGTCCCAGAACTTTTTGGAGTTGGAGCTACAGGATGCAAACTTCTGCCTGAAGAAGCTGGCCTTAGCTTTCCTGACCTTAGCTTTCCTGACCCTTTCCTGACTGACTGCGTGTATTGGTTCCGGACTTCCCTGAACAGTTGCATATCACGGGGACTATTCGATGCTATTGCAGTCCGCCACAGGATGTTTTTGTGCTGGTCGAGGGCAGTCAGGTCTGGGGTGAACCAAGGACTGTATCTGTTCTTAGTTCTGCATTTTTTGAACGGAGCATGCTTATCTAAAATGGTGAGGAAGTTACTTTTAAAGAATGACCAGGCATCCTCAACTGACGGGATGAGGTCAATGTCCTTCCAGGATACCCGGGCCAGGTCGATTAGAAAGGCCTGCTCACAGAAGTGTTTTAGGGAGCGTTTGACAGTGATGAGGGGTGGTCGTTTGACTGCGGCTCCGTAGCGGATACAGGCAATGAGGCAGTGATCGCTGAGATCCTGGTTGAAGACAACGGAGGTGTATTTGGAGGGCCAGTTGGTCAGGATGACGACTATGAGGGTGCCCTTGTTTACAGAGTTAGGGTTGTACCTGGTGGGTTCCTTGATGATTTGTGTGAGATTGAGGGCATCTAGCTTAGATTGTAGGACTGGCGGGGTGTTAAGCATATCCCAGTTTAGGTCACCTAACAAAACAAACTCTGAGGCTAGATGGGGGGCGATCAATTCACAAATGGTGTCCAGGGCACAGCTGGGAGCTGAGGGGGGTCGGTAGCAGGCGGCAACAGTGAGAGACTTATTTCTGGAGGGAGTAATTTTCAAAATTAGTAGTTCGAACTGTTTGGGTATGGACCTGGAAAGTATGACATTACTTTGCAGGCTATCTCTGCAGTAGACTGCAACTCCTCCCCCTTTGGCAGTTCTATCTTGACGGAAGATGTTATAGTTGGGTATGGAAATCTCTGAATTTTTGGTGGCCTTCCTGAGCCAGGATTCAGACACAGCAAGGACATCAGGGTTAGCAGAGTGTGCTAGAGCAGTGAGTAAAACAAACTTAGGGAGGAGGCTTCTGATGTTGACATGCATGAAACCAAGGCTTTTCGATCACAGAAGTCAACAAATGAGGGTGCCTGGGGACATGTAGGGCCTGGGTTTACCTCCACATCACCCGCGGAACAGAGAAGGAGTAGTATGAGGGTGCGGCTAAAGGCTATCAAAACTGGTCGCCTAGAGCGTTGGGGACAGAGAATAAGAGGAGCAGGTTTCTGGGCATGGTAGAATATATTCAGGGCATAATGTGCAGACAGGGGTATGGTGGGGTGCGGGTACAGCGGAGGTAAGCCCAGGCACTGGGTGATGATGAGAGAGGTTGTATCTCTGGACATGCTGGTTGTAATGGGTGAGGTCACCGCATGTGTGGGAGGTGGGACAAAGGAGTTATCAGGGGTATGAAGAGTAGAACTAGGGGCTCCGTTGTGAACTAGAACAATGATAACTAACCTGAGCAACAGTATACAAGGCATATTGGCATTTGAGAGAGACATACAGTGAGGCATACAGTAATCACAGGTGTTGAATTGGGAAAGCTAGCTAAAACAGTAGGTGAGACAACAGCTAATCAGCTAGCACAACAACAGCAGGTAAAATGGCGTTGACTAGGCAACGGGGCCGACAGATAAAACATAAACAAGCAGAATGGAGTACCGTGATCAATGGACAGTCCAGAGTGCATCAGCTATGTAGCCAAGAGATCAGTGTCCAGGGGGCAGCGGTGGATGGGGCAGGGAAGCTGGACTGGCGAGTGTTATCCAGGTTGAAAAAAGTTAACAATGACTAAATAGCTTGTAGCTAGTTAGCTGGTTAGCTTCTGGAGGTTCTTGAGTGTGTTCTAAAAATTAAAAATAATAGCGATTCCGTATCACATTGGGTGAGGCAGGTTTCCGGAAAGGTATAAACAGATTAAAAATCAAGAAGAGATAGAAAGTAAATATGGGTCCGGTGAGTGTTTGGGACGCGGCGATTCAGACGGTTAGCAGGCCTGTGCTAACAAGCTAACAGTTCGTAGGCCCGGGCTAAACAAGCTAGCAGTTAGCAGGCCGAATTAGCAAGCAGGGAGATAGCGAGGGCTAGAGAGTTAGCCTTTGGGGGACGTCGCGATGGGGTGAGTCTGTTTATTCCTCTTCATGCGGTGACATCGATAGACCGGTCGTGGGCCCGGGTATTGTAGCCCAGGAGTATGCTACGGTGGTAGCACAGGTGCGCTGGCCGGGCTAGCTTCACGCTAAGTGGGTGGAAACGCTAGCCAGGAGTAATCATCCGGGGTTGCGGTTTAGCTAGATAGTTGTGAAGATCCAGCTGAAAAATGTTCCGTTTGCGGTGGGAATCCGGGGATGAATCCGGGGATGAAAAATAAATAGGTCCGTTATGCTCTGGTTAGAGTCGCGTTGTTCGAACTGGCGAGAGCTTTCCGAGCTAAAGGTTAGCTGAAGACCGCTAGCATAGCTGGTGGTTAGCTGGCTAGCTTCAGTTGAGGGGTTCCGGTTCCGAAGTAAATATAAATACTTTAGGAAAAATAGCTACATTGGGTGAGGCGGGTTGCAGGAGAGTATTTGGAAGCTTAGGTTTAGCAAAATGTTTTTAAAGAGATATGCGAAGAAAAATATGTAAAAAACGAAAAAGAAACGATATATACAAGGGACACGACGCGACAGGACGACTTACTGCTACGCCATCTTGGAAGAATACTGAACGCAGGTAGTTTAACCTTGGGTTTTTACCTTCACAATAATGTTATTATTTAAGCTACTTGTCCCTCATACCCAGAGCCGCCTCTTCCTGTAGGCAGACTATGCACTGTGTGTGGGGTCCTGTGTCAGCTAGGGGGTCCCTGATCAAATAAACTAAATTTACTGTTGAGTTAGAAAAGCAGTATACACAAAGTGTCATTTTGAAATTTGGTAGTACATTGGCAGGTCTCCTCTTTTTATGTCAGTCACCGACAGTCGCTCAATGATCTAATTTCAGATTTTGATTGCTAAATAAGGTAGTAATCTAGCCAGCTCTCTAAACCTTGTAGGCCTAATTATCACCAAATTACCCACTAAGCACACAGGGCATGTGCCCGGGGGCCCTGACCTCCACAGGGCTGCCATTGATTTTGTTAGTCACTCTCACATAGATATCATTGTACCCGGCTCCACAAGGGGGCAAAAGGGGGCTTAGTCCCCTCAGTTGAAACGTGTGCCCAATACATTTTAATTTTATGTTCCAATGTAAAAATAGCATTATTACTCAGCTTGTTTAATTGTTATTTTACTGCTGCTCTTTAATTACTCGTTACTTTTATTTCTTATCCATACTCATCCATACTTATCCATACTTATGAATACTTTCTGAAGGCACTGTAATTCTTATCCATATTTTATTTTCTTATTCGGCGCAAATTCTATTTTTCTTATTTGAAAAATGCGTGAGTGACAGGTTGGCATAAAATCTGTATCTGCGCTGTATCAGCACAATGGACATAACTCTCTGTGATGTGTGTAGGGGGGCTATGGAATGCCACTGGGGCGCAGGGTTTCTGTTAGCCTCTAATTGCCGGCTTTTGGACGATAAAATAAATGAAAAGCCGATAAATAAAATAGTTGCCGGCCAAATTGTTGGGGGCTGCCCTGCTGCAGAGGAGAGAGAGAGGTGAGAGAGGAGGTGAGAGAGGAGGTGAGAGAGGAGGTGAGAGAGGAGCCTTGGCCTAGGCTACTGTTGATTTCTAAGATGGAGGCCTTTTTCATTGAAGTTAAAAGAAAGTTAGAGAGTATGCTATTAGGGCCCCACAATGGAGGTGTCATAATACCCCAAAAACCTAGTGGTCAAACAGGGAAATGGTACCTATCATTTTTCCCACGGGGAATTTTAGAAACACTTCAAATGAGGGCTGTGTTTCGTGTACACCTACCCTGGCATGACATTTTGATAACCATTTAAATCTCTCGGACAATGTGACTTTTATCAATATATTCAGATTAATTTACTCGCAGATTTTGAAATGCTAATTAGCATCAAAGTAGACATCATACAAGACTACAAATCCCTGCAATCTCCTGTACGTCATGTCTAGCAAACATCTTAGCTAACAGGTATTGTGTACACTTGCACAAGACAGTTCAAAGAATTGTCAGTTTAAAGAAATTTAGCCAATCTATCCCATTACAAAATGTAACTAACTTTAGATAATTAACCCAGAGATCATTTTTTTAAGATTATATTTTTTGGGGATAATAGATTGTGGCTTCTATCAGTGTAATTGTCTGCATCATTTCCAATCCCCCATATATTTTTTGTAAATATATATACAGTATATATATATTATGTTTAATATATATATATAAATATTTTAAATGTGTTTTCCTTCTTTATTATTTTCCCTTAACCCTGCCACCCCTCCCCTAATTGGAGTGAACTAATTAAATATATTTTCCTTCTTTATTATTTTCCCTTAACCCTGCCACCCCTCCCCTAATTGGAGTGAACTAATTAAATATATTTTCCTTCTTTATTATTTATGTGAACCATACAAAACACCAATATAGAAATATTGAACTAGAACACCCCCTAGTCACGCCCTGACCTACTACACCATAGAGAAACAAGGGCTCTCTATGGTCAGGGCGTGACAGCCTGTTGTAAAATAAATATCTTTAGCATATTGCTGTCATTTGTTGGGTACGTTAGGTGCTAGCTTTTCTTGGTAATTGATGCAATATAGCGTGTTCAAAACTTTTGTGAAGGTTCAATATAATATCCTGCTTGTATTTTCCCCATAAATAATGGCTTGACTTACTTTTGATATTTACCCTGATAAAGTTGGGAAACTTCTATGAAGGTTTGTTGTGGTGTGGCTACTAGCCGATTATACTGCAAGCCTATGGTATGAAGGCAGGGCGCACAGGTGCTCCAACTGATTTCCGACCGTTTAACTTGAGGTGTGGAAGAATGTTTTTGGCCTATCAGTTACTCCTATAATCTAAAAATATAATGCTTATCTTTATAAAAAATATTCAAATGAACGTATTAGCTTCCTCCTCCTTGTTTAGTGCTCAAATCTTCAACAGCTGAATCGTGAGGTGAACAATTATTGTTTTAGGAAAGTAAAAACCAAAGAAACAATAGGCTTTAAAGTTTTGCATATGCGACACATTGAAACACAAGGAATAGTGTTTTTGTACAGTGCCTTCAGAAAGTATTCATACCCCTTGTCTTGTGTTACAGCCTGAATTCAAAATGTATTCAGTATAATTTTTTTCACCCATCTACACACAATACCCCACAATGACAAAGTGAAAACTTGTTTGCACATTTATTGAAAAATAAATACAGAAATATCTCATTTACGTAAGCATCCACACCACTGAGTCAATACATTACCTTTGGCAGCGATTACAGCTTTCAGTCTTTCTGGGTAAGTATCTAAGAGCTTTGCACACCTGGATTGTACAATATCTGCACATTATTGTTTTGAAAATTCTTCAAGCTCTGTCAAGTTGGTTGTTGATCATTGCTAGACAGCAATTTTCAAGTCTTGCCATAGATTTTCAATCCAATTTAAGTCAAAACTGTAACTAGGCCACATAAAGTTAATTTTTTAGTTCACTTTAGTTCCTTATTGCAAACAGGCTGCATGTTTTGGAATATTTTCTATTCAGTACAGGCTTCATTCGTTTCGTGTCATTTATGTTAATATTGTGGAGTAACTACAATGTTGTTGATCCACCCTCGGTTTTCTTCTATCACAGTCATTAAACTCTGTAACTGTTTTAAAGTCACCATTGGCCTCATGGTAAAATCAGTGAGTGGTTTCCTTCCTCTCCGCCAATTGAGTTAGAAAGGACACCCGTATCTTTGTAGTGACTGGGTGTATTGATACACCATACAAATTGTAATTCATAACTTTACTATGCTCAAAGGGATATTCAATGTCTGCATAGATGCCCTTCTTTGCGAGGCATTGGAAAACATCCCTGGTCTTTGTGGTTGAATCTGTGTTTGAAATTCACTGCTCAATTGAGGAACCATACTGATAATTGTATGTGTGTGGTACAGAGATGAGGTAGTTATTCAAAAATCATGTTAAACACTATTATTGCACACAGAATGAGTCCATGCAACTTATTATATGACTTGTTAAGCACATTTTTACTCCTGAACTTATTTAGTTCTGCCATAACAAAGGGGTTGAATACTTATTGACTGAAGATATTTCAGCTTTTAATTTTTATTCACTTTGTGTGTAGACCAGTGACACAAAATCTCAATTAAATCCATTTTAAATTCAGGCCGTAGCACAACAAAATGTGGAAAAAGTCATGGGGTGTGAATACTTTCTGAAGGAACTGTAATTAGTTACCATATAGGTGGCTCTTCGGAAGAGGTAAGAAACAATCTAGCATATTGTTTTTTTTTAATCAAAATCTTGCTTTAGTTTTGTAGGGCACTGTCTATGGGTCTGATAGAGTGCAGTGGAAATTTTGCGCCAACCTATCACTTCTTGGTCAAAAGAATTTAAAAGAATTTAAAAGTTTGTGTGTATTGTGGTATAGCGTGATATAAACAGAATTCAATATATTTGTCAGAATGGTGGATGTAGCTGGTGTATGCAGTCAGGCACAGGAGAGCAGAGAATTGGGAGCAACGTAACTTTAATCAGAATAATGAATGATGCTAAGTAAAACAATACACTTGCCCAAACACAAACATCAACCCGTACGGCATGACGAGGTACTCATAATGGCCTGATGTGGTACTAAACACCGTCTTCCCCTCGTCTCCCTCCCGGATACGCACCAGGTTGTACGTGCTCCTGAGATCCAGTTTAGTGAAGAAGCGGCGCCCCATGCATTGACTCAATCGCCGTGGCGATAAGAGGTAGCTGGTAACTGTACCTCACAGTGATTTGATTGAGACCTCAAAGGTCAATGCACGGGCATAGACCTCTATACTTCTTCTTCAGAAAAAATAAACTCGAGGAGGCAGGTGAAGTGGAGGGCCGAATGTACCCCGCCCTACGAATGTACCCAGCCCCAGAGATTCGGAGACATACTGTATGTTTCCATAGCCTCCGTCTTCTCTTACGACAGGGGATACACATGACTCCTGGGAAGTGCTGCGTCTACCAGGAGATTTATCGCACAATCCCCCCGTCGATGGGGTGGTAATTGAGTCGCCTTCTTTTTACAGAAGACAAGAGCCAAATCGGCATATTCAGAGGGGATGCGCACGGTGGAGACCTGGTCTGGACTTTCCACCGTAGTAGCACCGACGGAAACTCCTAAACACCTCCCCGAGCACTTTCGTGACCACCCCGTGAGAGCCCTCTGTTGCCATGAAATAGTGGGGTCATGACAGGTCAAACAAACCTCCCAGCACCACGGGAAACGAAGGATAATCAATAAGGAGAGATTCTGTCCACAGGAACAATGGGGATCCCTAAACTATGGGCAAAGGATCTGTCAATAAAATTCTCAGCTGCGCCTGAATCTACGAGCGCCTTATGCTGGGAATGCGGGGGAAAATCAGGAAAATGAATAAACAAAAACATGTGAGCAACAGGGGGCTCTGGGTGAGCCTGGTGCCGACTCACCTGGGGTGACACGAGAGTGCCCTGCCTCGACTCCCAGAGGAACCTCCCCAGCACCGACCGGCAGTGTGCCCTCTGCGGCCACAGATGGTGCATGGAACAGCCCCTCCTCCGGTCACCCTAATTGCAGCACCTCCCCGCTTCATGGGCGTTGCAGCGGTGGTGCTGTGGGATGGAACCAACAGACCCCGATCTGGACATCTGTGGGTAGCCAGCAGGTTATCCGACTGGATGGACATGTCCACTAGCTGGTCAAAGGTGAGTGTGGTGTCCCTGCAAGCCGACTCCCTACAGACGTCCTCACGCAAACTACAACTGTAGTGATCGATCAGGGCCCTGTCGTCACATCCCGCGCTGGCGGCCAGGGTCCGAAAGTCCAACGCAAACTCCTGAAAAACAGGTGTGTAGAAATAAAGACAAAACAAATGGAAAATGAAAAGTGGATCGGCAATGGCTAGTAGACCGGCAACGCCGACCGCTGAGCGCCGCCCAAACAAGGAGAGGAACCGACGGCTGAAGTCGTGACAATAATTCCAATGAAAGAACCCAAATCACGCCCCTGGGTATAGCTGGATATTGGTACAGTGTGTTTCATCATAGAAATGGATACATTAGATCATTTTTTTCTTGGTAGCCTATTGGACTTCGTGGTTGTAAATGGAACCGTATGTATTGGAAACGTGTTTGAGTTTGATTCACAGAAGTGTATTGTGTATTGTGCATCATAACGTGTTGCTGAACTCATGAGCAGCATGATTTTTCATGTCTGAAGCGGTGCTATAGGCCTATTGATTTGTCAAGACACCTGAGCATGACTACATCACTGTAAACTGTTTTGGTTATTTGGATCTCCATTCGCCTTTTGTTTACTGCATTTGTTTACTGTTAATGTAACGAGCCTGAATATACATTGTGTCATGTCTTTATCCATCTATTTTGTTTACTGTTAATGTAACTAGCCTGAATATACATTGTGTCATGTCTTTATCCATCTATTTTGTTTACTGTTAATGTAACTAGCCTGAATATACATTGTGTCATGTCTTTATCCATCTATTTTGTTT
The DNA here is from genome assembly GCF_018296145.1 of Oncorhynchus tshawytscha. Classification (NCBI taxonomy): domain Eukaryota; kingdom Metazoa; phylum Chordata; class Actinopteri; order Salmoniformes; family Salmonidae; genus Oncorhynchus; species Oncorhynchus tshawytscha. The sequence continues at coordinate 22,658,005 of NC_056430.1, read as the reverse complement.
ACTGTTAATGTAACGAGCCTGAATATACATTGTGTCATGTCTTTATCCATCTATTTTGTTTACTGTTAATGTAACTAGCCTGAATATACATTGTGTCATGTCTTTATCCATCTATTTTGTTTACTGTTAATGTAACTAGCCTGAATATACATTGTGTCATGTCTTTATCCATCTATTTTGTTTACTGTTAATGTAACTAGCCTGAATATACATTGTGTCATGTCTTTATCCATCTATTTTGTTTACTGTTAATGTAACTAGCCTGAATATACATTGTGTCATGTCTTTATCCATCTATTTTGTTTACTGTTAATGTAACGAGCCTGAATATACATTGTGTCATGTCTTTATCCATCTATTTTGTTTACTGTTAATGTAACGAGCCTGAATATACATTGTGTCATGTCTTTATCCATCTATTTTGTTTACTGTTAATGTAACTAGCCTGAATATACATTGTGTCATGTCTTTATCCATCTATTTTGTTTACTGTTAATGTAACTAGCCTGAATATACATTGTGTCATGTCTTTATCCATCTATTTTGTTTACTGTTAATGTAACTAGCCTGAATATACATTGTGTCATCTCTTCATCAATCTATTTTGTTTACCAGGCTTACTACTTGGTACCGCTGTTTTGTTCTGTTCCATTCATTCGCATTCACAGTTATGTCCGTATTCTAAGCCAAACTGCTATTCAGTATGTATGAATATCTAGGCTGCTACGTTTAGCATTTAGTTTACATTATTTTGGTAAGACAGCTGTCTGTACAGCTGTATTCACATTGGCTGTTTGTAATAGGTGAATTACCCTATTTATCTTGTAGCCTATATTCATTACCAAAACGGGCTTGCGTTACTGTGTAGGGCGCTGTCCATTTAAGCTGATACCACGCATCGGAGATTGGTGTGAAATCTGTAGTCTACCTGTTACTTCAAAATAACTCTATGATCTTAGAGTCTCAGCATTTTAACTTTATGTTTATAGTGGTATAGCGTGATATAAGCAGAATTCAACATAATTCCAATGCAAGAACTCCCAAAAATATTTATCCCTCACCAATTTCAACTGCCAGCTTTTAGTTTCTTTATCCTGGTGCCCGGTCTGGATATCATATGAGCATGGCATAAATCATGGCAAAATGTGTCAATTTCAGGAAATGTGCTTTAAAAGTTCAATGTTTTCTCTCTACCTCATGGCAAAACATATAAAATTGCAGGATATTAACTTTGAAATCTCGCTTAGGGCCTCCAAAACGCTATAGGCAGCACTGCTCATACCCACCTATCAGGCATGACATCCAACCATGTTTCATCATTCTGTTGCAATAATGCATAAAAACAACACTGGTCTAATAATTCTTAAAGCTAGAACCGCAGAAGAGAGATATTTTTAGATTGGTAAGGGATATTCCAAAGTGGGTTCCCTCTCCAACAGACCTAACTCAGGAATCCATGATTAGAACAGCCCCCCCCCCCAAAAAAAAAAATATGTATCAAACAATTGTTCCATTGTTTGATAAGGAATAACACAAATACAAAGAATTTCCAGACACTGTCCCCAAACGTAAAGTGAAGATCTGCTTCTGAGTGTTCTTCTCCAGGGCTTTCCCAGTGACAGGTTGAATATACAGTGTGTTACTCAGACCTGACTTTTGATGTCTTTATAAAATGTGTCTATCAGGTTTGACCTAGCTTGACTGGCTGTTTAACCCACTGTCTAACGCTGTCATTTAACCTGGTACGGCTTCATTCAATACACTGGGGCCGAAAGGAGATTAGAGAAGTAGAGGGTAAAGCTGCTGACCTGTGTAGGGACTTAGTGAGCCGTGTGCAGGACAACAGTGTCCGTCCCTGGGGAGCGGGCGGCCAGGACATAAAGTAGCAGGTCTGCTTCACAGCAGCAGTGATGAATGCTAACTCAGATGGGATCGATAGTAATTGATGAACGGGAGGTGCTAAAGTAAAGTGTCATACTTGTTTTATGTCTGCAGTGTTCTAAAACTGAAATTGATGAGGTCCAGACGCTTGTCCTTGTAGACACATTATGGCTTTATATTATAGATGGTGTTCGCTACCAGACAACCATACCAGGAGGGAGAATTGATATTGGTTAAGCATTTTGACACCTACAATCGATTAGTGAGCTTTCATGTTTTTCCCAATTGTTGGAGTAGATAAATGACCCTTCTCATGAGCATTCCCTCCTAGTGCCATAACTGCACTGGCGTTGTAGCATCTGTGGTCACACTGACACAACCACATTTTAAAGGCTTACCATGGTTATGAACATATAAGTAATGTCAGTATGTTGATAAATGGTAGGGTTGTGTCAACAATGTATCAGCAACCAAAGTCATTATGTAACCCAACAGCTGGTGTAACTCAGGTCCAACACACCTTTTCCTGAGTGGTTGGACAGGCAGAGATCACAGAGGGACACAGACTAAGTTGATACTGGATTAGGGGACGGGAAGAATGTTAAACTCTAGGAGAATCTGACCCATCACCCCGCTACCTCTCCCCCTCCTTCCCCGTTTCCCCCTCATTCTCCCCCCTTCGCTTCTCCCTCTATCCTTTCTCCTTCCCTCTCATGCAGGACTTCAGGGCAGCAGTGTTGGAGGCGGTGGGGGAGAATGGGAAACCTGTGGTGGAGGAACAGAGGCTGGGGGAGATACTGGGCACTCTCCCTGAGGTCTACATACTCCACAGCAACATCCTCACCGAGCTGGACTCACGCATCAGACAGTGGTGAGACATACAGTAGATAAAACACAGTGGGTATATGACAGTCTATATGCACTCATAGATAAATACCCACAGATTTGTAAACTCTATAGAATAAAGCCTGGAGAGTTTTGCATTTCAAGCACATCAAGTAGAATGATTGTAAATGGTATATTACCATACTGTATGTTTGTCAAATCAAATTGTGTTTGTCACATGCGCCGAATATAACGGGTGTAGACTTTACTGTGAAATGCTTACTTACGAGCCCTTACCAACAATGCACAGTTAAATAAAAATACTAATTCTGACATGAGTAATAAAATACACAAGAATGGAGCTATATACAGGGAATACCAGTACCAGATCAATGTGGAGCTATATACAGGGAATACCAGTACCAGATCAATGTGGAGCTATATACAGGTTGTACCAGTACCAGATCAATGTGGAGCTATATACAGGGAATACCAGTACCAGATCAATGTGGAGCTATATACAGGGAATACCAGTACCAGATCAATGTGGAGCTATATACAGGTTGTACCAGTACCAGATCAATGTGGAGCTATATACAGGGAATACCAGTACCAGATCAATGTGGAGCTATATACAGGTTGTACCAGTACCACATCAATGTGGAGCTATATACAGGTTGTACCAGTACCAGATCAATGTGGAGCTATATACAGGGAGTACCAGTACCAGATCAATGTGGAGCTATATACAGGGAATACCAGTACCAGATCAATGTGGAGCTATATACAGGGAGTACCAGTACCAGATCAATGTGGAGCTATATACAGGGAGTACCTGTACCAGATCTATGTGGAGCTATATACAGGTTGTAACAGTACCAGATCAATGTGGAGCTATATACAGGGAGTACCAGTACCAGATCAATGTGCAGGGGTACGAGGTATTTCAGGTAGATATGTACATGAAGGCAGGGTAAAGTAACTAGGCATCAGGATAGACAATAAGGTATTTGAGGTAGATATGTACATGAAGGCAGGGTAAAGTAACTAGGCATCAGGATAGACAATAATAAGAGTAAAATAAGGAACAGAGTAGCAACAGGAAATGATGAGTGTAAGTGTGTATGTGTGTCTATTCAGTAGCTCAGGAGGTATTGACATGTTTCTCTGACCATAATTCAATCATTTCCCTGTCAACTGTTATTCAATAACTTACCTGTCAACTGTTATTCAATAACTTACCTATCAACTATTAGTCAGTAACTTAAATGTAAACTATTATTCAATAACTTAACTGTCAACCATTCCGCCAAACCTCAACATGATTCTATTCCCCATCACCAGGGAGGAGAGCCAGCAGGTGGTGGATGTTATCCTGTCTCGTCAGGAGGAGTTTGCTGTGTTCGCTACCTACATCTCTAAGTACGACCGCAGCATGTCCCTACTGGCAGAGAGCTGCAAACTCAACCCTGCCTTCCATGACATCGTCAAGCAGTTTGAGGTAAGAGGCTGGACTTAGTTTGAGCTTACAGACTACTTATTCAAGTGGAAGTCCTCTAACTAAAAACTCAATGTGAGTTTATAGTCTGTAAATTAACCTCTGCATATGCAGGCTCAGAAAAATCAGTCCTGGGGCTGTACCTGACAGTCTCATGCAGGTTTCTCTATGAGCAGAGGGATTTACTATAACAATGTCTTTATTCAGGCAGGAGTTCCCTGTTCCATTTTTATAGCAGCTTTAGTTTGTTATCCAGACTCCACTGGGAGTCAATGGCCTTTCCAAACTCTATTCTGCTCTGCTCTCCTCTACGGGACTGACCTTTTCAATGCGCTACTCTCATGTTTGATACCTTTCACAGTCCGAACACATACCTTTTTGTACTGTGAATCCCTTTATCTTGGCTGTCAACAGAACGTAGGAAGTAGTATCTGAGAGGATGTCTTCAAACTATATGCACAACTCCATAGTAAGCAAATGACTCCTCCGTTGAGTAGGGAGATATGTAATCAAGGCCCCTAATGATGATGATAGGAACCATTAACCATGGCAGAGGATATTAAACATGCTCTCAGATAAGACCATTGGGATGCAACAATGGATTTCTCATTTCCACTCCAGGCATGGTCTGACCTATAGACTTGATTCAGTGCTCATATAGTGGAAATCTCTCACATGCTCCAGGTTACCTAGCTAACCCTGTTAAGTCCTATTGATTGGTAACGGTAGAGTTAGCAGTTCGACTTGTAGAATGCTTGTTTATCTTTGTGCAAGAATAATGCACTATTTCTATATTAAATTGACCTTTGTGTTATGAAGTAATTCAATTAATTTACCACATTAAATTGAATCACCTCAAGTTTCATTATAATTATGTTAATTTTGGAAATGAGTCTTGGCTCTACATGCTACCAAGATTCTACCCAAGACCGCCCACAGAGATGCATAACATACTGTTTCTTGCATATTTATCAAATAGCGGTCCCTCACCATATTTTGATGCATAGTGATTGGTGGACATAATGATTCTACGCATCTCAATGGTGATTAGGATCGCAACCCGACAAGGAAGCAACTGTCTCAGAGCTCATGAATATTCAGGAGCAGCTGCCCTCACCAGAGATACTGTGGTTCCACAGGACTATGATAGGACAGGCAATGTAGGTGAGAGAGAGCGAGAGAGAGAAAGAGAGAGAGAGGCAGAGGCAGCAGCAAAAAAAATATCCTGCAGCAACAGGAAATGTGGAAATATTACATGGATTATAATTCATGGACATTTTTGTAGGGGTTTATATTTTTTGTAGGAAAAATCAAGTCAAATTTCAAAGTGGAAATTACAAACTTCAGAAGCCTTTTTAAACCTCAAATACACAGGAAATCCTGCAACATGGGGATCAAATTAAGATCGTACATCTGTAGATAAAATCTCATTTTCAGTAAATACATGACAGAAACAAGCAGAAAGCAAATCTAGGGTTTTTTGCTCAAATATGAACACTGAGGAATATTATGAAGATGAATGTTATTCCTAGTTAAAAGCTTGTACTAGAAATAACATCCCCTCTGCCTGGCTGTGTAGTGGTGTGGGGACTGCCAGGGGACTCCTTCTGTGTGTAAGGGTCTTCCTCCCCGTAATGTAACACACAGGGCTCTCTGGGACAGTAGAGACCAATGTCACAGACAGACAGTTGAGAGAGACAGTAGGCCTTGTTTATCCTACTATTTATCCTGCTATGGCAGTTTAGCCAGTGATCAATGCAGGAAGTGGTTGTTATTATGTCAGATGACCATGTAGATGATTTATGTATACTTTATATCTCTTCCTAATTGGTTTGTTTTTGTTGTTAATTTTGATAGCTTAAAGGAGTTTGTCCTTCATATTATTTCATCTGCTCTCTCTCTCTCTCTCTCTCTCTCTCTTTCTCCCTCTTTCTCTCTCTTTCTTTCTCTCTCTGTCTCTCTCTCTCTCTCTCTCTCTGGAAGTGGAGGGTTAAGCTCTTTAAGCATTGGTCCAGCAGTCTTGTGTTGTGGGGTGTAATTTCATTGTGGATGTGGTGATGACAGTGATGAAGTAGCTACGGGCTGTGATCAGATCACCATAGGACCTTACAGGATTAGCCCCTCTTCAGCCAATTTGTTGTTTACTGTGCTGCTATGTACTGTGTGTGTGTGCGTGCGTAGGTGCGTGCGTGTGTGTGTGTGATGCAGCAGGTGCACAGAGAGAGATAAAGACAGTGTGATGGTGTGAAATCCCAGTATAGGCAGCTGGGCAATGAGGCAGACACAAGCTAATTAGAGATGCAGCCTCCTTTACAACTCCCCAATTAGATCAGCTGTGTGTGCAGCCAGTGAATCAGCTGGCCGTGTGTGTGTGTGTGTGTTTGTGTGTGTGCGCACTGGCATGTGAACTGCAGACATCTTCTCTCTTTGGCTCACTAACCCAAACAACTACTCACTAATTATCATCTTTGGCTCACAGAAGCCACTTCCGCCTTTCAATTGGATCACAATTTATATGAACAAGCGACACTTGAGGAGCTGGAGTTCTGTCAGTAAGGTTTTTTGAAGGGATGTTGTTATTGAACAGGAAGGGGAACATTTTAAGGGTAATCCAAAGATAAAGGAAACCACACTGAGCGAATGTATTGTAGTATTTTATTGGGATTTTCTTCCCGGGGTCCGAACAGGAAACAAAACAACATAATATACCTAATATAATATACATAACACTACATAAAATACATAACACAACATAATACTACATAATGTTATATAATACTACGTATTATCCTGCCTCTGCCTCATGCTTCAGAAACAGTAGATGGCTCCTGCCCTATGAGCCGTTCCGGGTCACACTAGCCAAGGCTCGTGCAAGGTCACCCTCCTATATATTAAAATGCATAATACAGTACAACATGTATCAAAATGTCTGTCTCTTCACAGTCCTCGTTGTGCCGTAAGGTGTTCTTTTATCTGTTTTTTTCATCTGTTTTTATTGCTAGCTTGAGTTACCTGGGGTGGCTGAGATTTCCATGTAGTCATGGCTCTATTTAATACTGTGCATTTCCCTGCCTCTCTTCTGGAGCTGGGGACTATGAAGAGACTGCTGATTGCATGTCTTGTCTTCTACCGATGAGTGTCTGAACTGTGTGCCAACTGCTTGAACAGATGGTTCGGTACCTTCAACACCTCGCACAAAGACCAGTAGTGATGCAGTCAAGCTCTCCTCAACTTAGAGCCAAGAGAGATTGACATACATGTTATTGACATAACACTGAGGTCTGGGACCTATTTCCATTGTGGTCCTCTTGAGACAAGATGGCTAAACAAGATTGAACACAGTGAAATAATAAAACAAAAACAGAGAAGAAAAACATCTATCTCATCATTCCAGTTACATCATAGGGGTTATACATATGGGCACAGAGGACATCAAACATATTTTTACTTTATTTTTAAAGCTGCCCAGAGAGGAAGTTGTTTTTATGGGCAGAAGCAACTCATTCCATTCTGAGGCTCCAGTATACAAGAAAGTACCTTTCCCAACATTACTCCTGAACCTGTATAAGCACTCATCAGCAACACCTGATGTGGTGCTGTGATAGTGTGCATCCCTAACACGAGGAAAGTAATCAGATATCTGGGCGCAGGACCATAAATACTCCTGTAAACCAAACCTTGTCTAATCTGGGACACCCTAGCCTCAACAGGCAGCCAGTTTAGTTCCTGAAAGCAGCTCCTGCCTATGTCTGTATGTGATCTCTCCTTCAATACATCCCTGATCTGCTTATTCTGGGCTATGAGTTGCCTCTGCCCATAAAAACTATGTCCTCTCTGGGGCGGCAGGTAGCCTAGTGGTTAGAGCGTTGGACTTGTAACTGAAAGGTTGCAAGATTGAATCCCTGAGCTGACAATGTAAAAATCTGTCGTTCTGCCCCTGAACAAGGCAGTTAACCCACTGTTCCTGGGCCGTCATTGAAAATATGAATTTGTTCTTAATTGACTTGCCTAGTTAAATAAAGGTAAAATAAAAATATCTGGAGCTTCCCCTTCATAAGTTTAGATAAGCCCCCAAACCAGGAAGTACTACCATAGTCAAAATGGCATTGAATGAGGGCAGTAGCTAGCACTCATGGAGTCCTTATCAAGCAGCTTGGACTTTCTAGCCAAAAGCATTAACCTTCCCTAGCACTTTATTGGCCATGCTCACACCTCCCAAGCTTCCATCTAGGATACATCCCAAGTTGCTAACAGAAGTTTTAGTAGTCAGCACATCGCCCCCTAATTCCACACTAATTTCAGAGGAACTACTGAACTTAGGTCTGGATCCAAAACTAATTGCTTCAGTTTTCCCTAAGTGCAGAGATAGCTTATTATCTCCAAGCCATTTGCTAATGTTAGTAAGCTCTGTGCTAAGTATGCTCTCCAACATAGTTTTACTTTTGTGAGACAGCAGAAGTGTAGAGTCATCCGCATAAAGAAAAAGATGGCAAGAACAAGCATCTTTCATATCATTAATATACAATAAAAACAGCAAAGGCCCAAGCACACTACCCTGCGGAATGCCACAACTCATTAGTTTTGCCTGAGACAGTGAACCATTAACCTCTACTACTTGCTCCCTTCCTGATAAATAGGACTTTACCCAGCCTAGAGGAATACTACTTAATCCCAGTGCCTCCAGTTTGGAGATTAGGAGACAGTGGTTAATTGTATCAAAGGCCTTCTGTAGGTCAAGCAGTACCATTCCACAGAGATGTCCCTCATCAATCTCTTAGCTGATGAAGTCAGTCAAGTAAAGTAGACATGAATCAGTGGAGTATGTTTCTCTAAAACCCGACTGAAAATCATACATTAGACCCTGTTTGTTAACATATTCATACATTTTGCTCATGTACAACTCTCTCCAGGATCTTTGATGTTACACAGAGGATAGATACAGGCCTATAATTCCCAGGGTCAGACTTTATCCCCTTCTTATACAGAGGTATAATATTAGCTTGTTTCCAAGATGGCGTAGCAGTGCAGACGTGTTTTGTTCGTCCTCTCGTGTACTTCTGTATTTTTCATATTTTTTTGTGTATATATTTCAATTTTATTTTCAATCTCTTTTCCATTTTAATTCAATTATACCTTCAGGTAACCTGCCTCACCCAATGTGATACGGAACCGCTATTATTTTTAATTTTTAGAGAACCACCTAGCCATCAGAAGCTAACCAGCTAATTAGCTACAAGATATTTAGTCATTGTTAGCCACTGCTAGCGGCCTTTACCTTCTACACACAGATACCAGACCTTTTTTTTTCAACCTGGATAATACTCGCCAGTCTACCAGTATCGGACTGTCTCTCCACTACATCGCCGGATTCCTGCCGTAATCCCTGGACCATTACTCCTGATCTTCACAGCTAGCTAGCACCCACCGAGTTACCCAGTACCGAAGCTATTCCTGAGGCCCAACTCCCAGCCTACTCAGTTGTTCACCCGGACTCCACCCAAACACGGCTAGAACCCACTACTCCACCGGATCCTTGCCGTAAGCTCTGTACCTTGGCACCGGATCACCGCTGCTACCGAGTGGCTGTAGTGGCTAACGCCCCTGCCCCGAAGCTAGCACCAGTTAGCCGTGAGACAGGCGCATCTCTCGGCTAGCAAACTAAATTACTACAACTACAAAACCTCTTTCGCCATCTGGCTTGGATCCTTTGTCAACACGGCGCTCCGCCGCACCACCACGACTGGTCTGCCGATGAATACTCCATCCGCTGTGCCTTCAACCGGCCTCTGTCGGACTTCGGAGCAGACGTTTCTACTAGCCCCGGGCTACTAACTTAGACACCGCGTCGCCCGCATGCTAGCAGGCTAGATAGATAGAACTGCCAAAGGAGACAGCCTCCAGCTGTGCCCTGGACACCATTTGTGAATTGATCGCCCCCCATATAGCTTCAGAATTCGTTCTGTTAGGTGACCTAAACTGGGATATGCTTAACACCCCAGCAGTCCTACAATCTAAGATAGATGCCCTCCCCATCTCACACAAATCAGCCAACAGCTCCGCCCCCCCGCAGCTACTCGCCCAAGCCTCCCCAGCTTCTCCTTCACCCAAATCCACATTACAGATGTTCTGAAAGAGCTGCAAAACCTGGACCCGTACAAATCAGCTGGACTAGACAATCTGGACCCTCTCTTTCTAAAACTATCCGCCGCCATTGTTGCAACCCCTATTACCAGCCTGTTCAACCTCTCTTTCGTTTCGTCCGAGATCCCTAAAGATTGGAAGGCTGCCGCGGTCATCCCCCTCTTCAAAGGGGGTGACACTCTAGACCCAAACTGTTACAGACCTACAGTGGGGAGAACAAGTATTTGATACACTGCCGATTTTGCAGGTTTTCCTACTTACAAAGCATATAGAGGTCTGTAATTTTTATCATAGGTACACTTCAACTTTGATAGACGGAATTTAAAACAAAAATCCAGAACATCACATTGTATGATTTTTAAGTAATTAATTAGCATTTTATTGCATGCTTTTTATGGCGGTTTTGGAGCAGTGGCTTCTTTCTTGCGTATGTAAGTGTATGTAAACTTCTGACCCACTGGAATTGTGATACAGTGAATTATAAGTGAAATAATCTGTCTGTAAACAATTGTTGGAAAAATTACTTGTGTCATGCACAAAGTAGATGTCCTAACTGACTTGCCAAAACTGTAGTTTGTTAACAAGAAATTTGTGGAGAGGTTGAAAAATGAGTTTTAATGACTCCAACCTAAGTGTATGTAAACTTACGACTTCAACTGTACCATCTCCCCCCTGATGTTCTGTCCAATACTGTTTAGTTTGTTTTTGGTAGTACTACTACAGCCTAGTTCCTTAAATGATTTCCAAATCTTTTTAGGGACTTTTTTTCTCAATTATTTCCTCAGCAAAGTAACCCCTCTTAGCTTCATCCATCCTGCTCTGTGCTTCATTTCTGTGACGTTTATATAGGACAAAATCATGTTGCTCTTGAGCATTTTTTAATTCTTAATTTTTTTAAATTCCTTGCTTGGATATATTCTAGAATCTCATGATTTAACCAAGGGCTAGATCTCTACTTTACCCTGACCAGTCTAATGGGAGCCATCACATTCACAACATCAAGTAATCTACATTTAAAGACTTCCCAGGCACTGTCTACCCCTACACTATCTAGCACAGGTGACCAGTCAATTTTCCCACTTCCTGCCTAAACTTTTCAACACAGCATTTTTTGAGTCCTCTGATTCTAACGGTTTTGTGACACTTAAATATATCTTTAAAAATCCTCTCCAAAATGTAATGAAATGATCACTGATTCCATAGACTATTACTCTACACTGTGATATTTTAGATTTATCAGACACCAATATTAAGTAAATTGTACTTTGCACTGTTTCACATATCCTGGTGGGATATTTTATCATTTGGGTCAGAGCAAGTGATCTACAAAAGCGCATAAATACATTGTGGGTTGGGCTATTCTTTTTGCAGACATCAGTATTGAAATCCCCTAACAAAATTATTTCCTTCAACAGGGAATCATTACAGTTTGACAACACAATTTCAAAACCTTCATAGAATGCATTCTGCTTGGGCGGCCTATAACACACCCCCAACCAAATCGGCTTGGTTTTGGGAAGGCAGATATCCAGCCAGACAATCTCCAGATTAGCGTTTAAATCTGATCTGACGTTAAAAGCAATGTCTGATCTTACAAACGCACATATCCCCCCACCGTTCCGATTCCGATCCTTCCTGACAACAGAGTAATTACCTCAATCTATCTCAATTTCTCAGTCACAAAAAGATGTATCCAACTATGTCTCAGTAAAACATAAGACACCCACCTCTGATTTGCAAACTAACAGGCGTATCTCATCGATCTTTGGTAGTAGGCTTCGGCGTTGAAGTGCACAAAATGTAAGCCCTTCTCCCCAAAGGCCTCATTGAATTCCCGATCCACTTGTAACTCGCCTCCCACTGCGCTGCCATCTTCCCACTGCACTGCCATCTTCCCACTGCACTGCCTCCGGTGGCCTCTCTGTTGCCACGGAGCACCCCTCCCCAGGTGCTACTCCATCGTCCTCACCACCGTGTCCCCCGTCACTCACCTCTGGTGGCCTCCGCTCCGCTGTGGACCCCCCCTCCTCCGGTGCACTCTCCACCCTCGGTAAGTCCTCTGTTCCTACTCCAACTTCAATGCTCACACGCCCCACGGGTACAGCACACAGACAGCAACGGTAAGCTTCATTGACCCCATGCCCAAAGCTAGAATCGCTGCATTTTAAATGAATCCACTGCGCACATTCCAAACATACCAAAGTTTTGCTGTTACTCGTTATCCACCGTTCACAAGAGGAGCCTGGGTACATAGGCCGTTTGATGGGGTTTGTGATAAAGTGAGGTCCAGGGCATTGATGGATATCACCCGATAAGAGAAGGCATAGAGTTATTATAAGATCTCCACCATTAATTTGAGATTTCAGACTGGCTTTCAATGATCATTTTGGTTTGTGCCAAGGTGCTATGAAAGTTTGGTGTTTAACATTCCTTCCAAATCCAAAGTGCTGGATGCCATCAAAAGTGTTTGCATGACTGAGAAGTTGCTGAGAATGTACTATTCTTTCATCTAAATTGCAGATGCAATTATTTCCAGTAACATTTAACACAAACACATAAAGTAAAAGTGCTGCCACCATGCCGAACTTGCCAGTCGCCATCTTGTCATTAATTAAAACAATAATGGCCCTAGCCAGCTGCCCTGCAGTACACCACACTCAACTGAATTTGCATTAGAGAGGCTTCCATTAAAGAAAACCCTCTGTGTTCAATTAGATAGGTAACTCTCAATCCATGATAAGGCAGAGATTGAAAATCCATAACACCTACATTTTCTCAGCAATAGGTTATGATCAAAGCTATCAAAAGCTGCACTGAAGTCTAACAAAACATCTCCCACAATGTTCTTACTATCAATTTCTTTCAGCCAATCATCAGTCATTTGTGTCAGTGCCGAGCATGTTGAGTGCCCTTCCCTATAAGCATGCTGAAAGTCTGTTGTTAATTTGTTTTCTGTAAAATAACTTTGTATTTGGTCAAACACCATTTTTTTCCTAAAGTTTGCTAAGCGCTGGTGACAGGCTGATTGGTCGTCTGTTTGAACCATTAAAGGGTGCTCTGCTACTCTTGGGCAGCGGAATGACCTTTGCCTCCCTCCAGACCTGAGGGAACACACTGTTTTCTAGGCTTAAATTGAAGATGTGGAAAACAGGAGTGGCAATGTGTTCTGCTACTAACCTCAGAAATGTACCATCCAGTTTATCAGTACCAGGTGGCTTGTCCTTATTTATTGATAGCAACCATTTTTTCACCACTTCCACACCCACATTGCGGAACTCAGAACTACAATACTTTCATTATTTGGTCCGTTATGCATGAATATGAAGGCTCAGCGTTTTGTTGTTTTCCATGTCTTGAAAACAAAAAAGTTATTAAAGTGGTTGGCAATATCAAAGGGTTTTGTGAGGAACAAGCAATCTGCCTCAATGAAGGATGGAGCAGATTTACCTTTTTTGCCTAGAAATTCATTTAAAGTACTCCAGAGCTTTTTACTGTCATTCTTTATATAATTTATCTTTGGTCCATAGTATAGTTTCTTCTTCTTTTTGTTTAGTTTAGTTATGTGATTTTTCAATTTACTGTATGTTTGCCAGTCTGCTGTGATGTCAGAATTATTTCCTATTCCCTTTGCCTCATCCCTCTCAGCCATACAGTTTTTCAATGAATCTATTCATGGGTGTTTTGCAATTCTAACAGTCCGTTTCTTAATGGGTGCATGCCCATCAGTAACCAGAAGAAGCAGTTACATTAATGCTTCAAGTGCTGCGTCAGGTTGTTCCTCATTAAACACATCAGCTCAACAAACATTCAACATAGGTATTATTGAAAAACCTCTTGTATGATCACTTATGCACAATTTTAGGTCCAGTCTTTGGAACGTTGTTTTTTCTAGATATTATATTAGGATCCCTACATCTGATGGATTTGGATAATGCTTCAGAGCAGATTTCTGCAGCATTAGTAAAGATGTGATCAATACATGTGGATGATTTAGCTCCTGTTCTGTTTGGAAATACCCTGGTAGGTTGACTGATAACCTGAACCAGATTGCAGGCGTCAGTTATAGCTTAAAGCTTATTTTTTAGTGGACAGCTTGATGACAACCAGTCAATATTTAGGGCATCCAGAAAAGATATCTCTCTGTTGAAATCACATACATTATCTAGCATTTCACACATATAGTCCAAATACTGACTTTTAGCACTCAGTGGTCTATAACAACTTCCTATGAGAAAAGGCTTTAGGTGAGGCAGATCAACCTGTAGCCATATTACTTCTATATCATCTGACATGAGATCCTCTCTCAGCCTACCAGGAATCTGACACTGGACATACACACTGTTGGAACACCTCCTCCATTTCCATGTGTATCTTTCCTGTATGCTCTACAACCATGTACATGTATAGATACTACTGCATTATCAAAGGAATGGTCTAAATGTGTTTCAGAGATGGCCAGAATATGAATATTTTCTGATATCAGTAAGTTGTCAATTTCATGAAACTTGTTCCTCACGCTACATATGTTAATATGGGTTATGGTTCGCTTGCTTGTTTTTGGTGCTATTCTGAGAGGCTGATCCGAGGTAGACATGTCAGTGACATTTAAGCCAATGGGCTGCCCACAGTGGGCTTCTTCCTAAAGGCAGACAGTTTCAGTGCAAACAGTGAAATTCAATTATATGGGCATATGATTATTGCTGACAATACCCTCAGAGCTAACAGTTAAAGGATCATAGATTAGGTTGCTTACATTGACTCCAGTTCTATTTCTCTGGGATATAATCTGATTTCCATGTCCTCTGTTGGTTATTATGACAGAGAGGACTGGAGCCCTACCAAATCCAGACCATCAGTCTCCTAAGCAGGCTGCTATGTTGATAGAGATAATCCTGGAAAGGGCCTTTAGAGAGAGAGGGAGTGGAATAAAAGAGAGGGAGAGTGAAACAGAGCGAAAGAGAATTTAGCTGATTAGAGGGGGGGTTGACACTAGAATCCTGCTTCCAAATTGTTGTTCTGCCTCTTCAAGGCTCCATCTCTGATGATGAAGCCAAAGGTGTGTGTTGGCTCCTAATTCTCCCTTTTACAGGGTAAGCAATATTATCTCACCAGCCCGGTGCATGTGTGTGCATAGGTATGCGTGAGTCTTGTGTGCATGTGTGTGTTCCACAGTCACCCAGTGTAAATTAAGGGATGGTTGTCTCAGTCCCGTGGGGTGTTCTCTCTCCCTCTCCAATGAGGAACGGGGCTCTATTGGATTAGGAGGATCTTCAGTCAGTGCTGATGTGTGTACCTGCTCCCACACTCTTAGAAAAAAGGTGCTATCTAGAACCTAAAAAGGTTATTCGGCTGATCCCATACAATAACCCTTTGAAGAACCCTTTTTGGTTTCCAGGTAGAACCCTTTACACATAGGATTCTATGTGGAACCCAAAGGAGTTCTACCTGGAACTTAAAGGGTTCTTTGTACCTGGAACCAAAAAGGGTTCTGCTTTTGGGACAACCGAATAATCATTTTGGGACCCTTTTTTCTAGGAGTGCACTGGGTCCTCTGTATTATAGACCTCTGGGACTGGGAATACAGATCTGTCAGACACAATTATCCCCTGATGGATTTAAAAACAATCTTTCTCTTATTGTCTTTTTCTCCCTTCTCCCCTTAAGTAATTCCATAGGGCAGAAGAATAGGGTCGGTTCAGAGGTCAGGTTGGTGGTCAAACGTTCTAGCAAGGTTATATAAGCATTCCCTTTTTCATCTATGACATTTGAACCCGAGGTCACTTAGGCAGAGTAGTGTGTGCATTGTATTATCTATGTGCTTGTGTGAGGTTGTGTGTTTATGTATCTGTGTGTGTGTATGTTCCACAGTGTTGGGGAATAATCAGAATTGGTGGGTAACATAGATTAGATGTTTTATATTCATCATATGCTTATGAGTTATTTCTCATAAGAATGTATTTTGTTGTACTATAGTGGTGGCCAGTGGCAGTTATCTGTTCTATGTCAAGACTAAGTTGCATGGGCCGCAGAGAGGGGAGAGGTCAAGGGGTCATCATGTGTAAACATATCTTTTGCTCTTTTGCTCCACTGTGTCTGTGTGCCAGTCACTCCCTACTTTTCCCATCGGGGAAAGGAGGATGGCAGTGTCTGGAATCATTCTATGCGCCCTCTTTGTTGACCTATAGGGTCACTCTCCTCTCCATGAATTTGTCCAGGATTGGTTGTATTTAGAATTGGTTGTATCTAAATGACAATTTGATATATATCATAGGGTGGGGGTAATGTCTTGGTACCATTTTGTACCAAGGACGAGATAAGAGCTTTGTTTAGGAGACCAAACTGAACGATAATTTATAGCCAACTCTGTCTGACTAGGGGATATTCCTCTGAAGTAAAGTCTTTCTTTGTGTAAGTTCCTAAGACCTGTGGTTTGTCATGTCGTCTAGGGGGGGGGTGGATCTTTGCTATAAAGGAACCCATTTGCCATTATGTTGAGCACTCTCAACTTTTCATTAGAGATACTGAACTGTTGAAAGTCAAAATGCTATTGCAAAAGCTTAATTATTATTAAAGGTGAAGATTAAGCATAACTCTGACTTGTGTGTGATTTGCTCTCTCATCATTTGGTAATTAAGGAAATTTCCACGACAACAGTTAAGAACGCGAGCATGTATTAACCTGACAATGTGTTTATGTGTTCAGAAGCAGGGCCCAGATGGACCTCAGTTCCCACTGCGGCATCAGCTGCAGCAGGTCATTGTGAGAGTCCTCCAGTACCGCATGCTGCTCACAGGTACCCTATACTCACCTCATGATGTACTATTGCAATATTGTAATACTAACTTCATGTGCATACCCTATCATGGCTCTCCACCTTGAATAGTGTTTCAGTATTTGGCATTCTACACCTTATTAACCAGTTTATGTTTTTGACTAATTTGTCTGTGCCATCATTTTTTCTAGATTACTTAAACAACCTTTCCCCTGATTCTAAAGAATATGAGGATACACAAGGTATAGTCTTACTCTGTAGACTCTCCAATATACTTTAACAATTCAGTTGTTTCTTCACACACACACACACACACACACACACACACACACACACACACACACACACACACACACACACACACAGGCTGTTAGATATAATATCAGAGGATAGTTGTTCGGGACAAACAAGGCTGTGTATACTCCCAGCATATTGATGTGCATTAACCCATTCTGTTTCTCTCTCCATTCTCTGCTTCAGCTGCCTTAGTAATCGTGTCAGAGGTGGCAGACCAGGCTAATGACAATCTCAAGCAAGGGGTATGTCAGTGTGTATGGGTGTTTCTGTATTTATTTCAGACTACTGTGTACATTTGTTCATTCAAGTGTTTGCTCGTGGTATACATGACAGCTCAGATTTCAGGTTTTCCCTGTGTAAATCCTTCTTCATTCTGGATGACAACACTATTGTGAGTGAAACCACGTCAATGATATTGGAGACGCCTGTCTCTTTACTTTCACTGGGCTCTGTTGCCTATTGATTAATGAGAGGGTGAGGAAAGATGATGTCATCAAAAGATCCCAGTTGCATCGTAACAAAGGGTGCAGTGTGAGAGAAGACATGACGTATATTTTGAAACACACAAACGCCCTCACATAGATCATCCTGAAACAGATCATCTCTCCCTTCTCTCACAGAATCCTTACCATCTCTCCCATCTCTCACATAATCCTTACCATCCCTCCTGTCTCTCACATAATCCTTACCATCTCTCCTGTCTCTCACAGAATCCTTACCATCTCTCCCGTCTCTCACAGAATCCTTACCATCTCTCCCATTTCTCACATAATCCTTACCATCTCTCTGTCTCTCACATAATCCTTACCATCCCTCCTGTCTCTCACAGAATCCTTACCATCTCTCCCGTCTCTCACAGAATCCTTACCATCTCTCCCATCTCTCACATAATCCTTACCATCTCTCTGTCTCTCACATAATCCTTACCATCCCTCCTGTCTCTCACATAATCCTTACCATCTCTCCTGTCTCTCACATAATCCTTACCATCTCTCCCTCTCTCACATAATCCTTACCATCTCTCCCGTCTCTCACATAATCCTTACCATCTCTCCCGTCTCTCACATAATCCTTACCATCTCTCCCGTCTCTCACATAATCCTTACCATCTCTCCGTCTCTCACATAATCCTTACAATCTCTCCTGTCTCTCACATAATCCTTACCATCTCTCCTGTCTCTCACATAATCCTTACCATCTCTCCCTCTCTCACATAATCCTGACCATCTCTCCGACTCTCACATAATCCTTACCATCTCTCCATCTCTCACATAATCCTTACCATCCCTCCTGTCTCTCACATAATCCTTACCATCTCTCCCTCTCTCACATAATCCTTACCATCTCTCCCGTCTCTCACATAATCCTTACCATCTCTCCCTCTCTCACATAATCCTTACCATCTCTCCCGTCTCTCACATAATCCTTACCATCTCTCCCGTCTCTCACATAATCCTTACCATCTCTTCGTCTCTCACATAATCCTTACCATCTCTCCCGTCTCTCACATAATACTTACCATCTCTCCGTCTCTCACATAATCCCTACCATCTCTCCGTCTCTCACATAATCCTTAGCATCTCTCCCATAATTCTTACCATCCCTCCTGTCTCTCACATAATCCTTACCATCTCTCTCGTCTCTCACATAATCCTTACCATCTCTCCGTCTCTCACATAATCCTAACCATCTCTCCGTCTCTCACATAGTCCTTACCATCCCTCCCGTCTCTCACATAATCCTTACCATCTCTCTCGTCTCTCACATAATCCTTACCATCTCTCTCGTCTCTCACATAATCCTTACCATCTCTCCGTCTCTCACATAATCCTTACCATCTCTCCTGTCTCTCACATAATCCTTACCATCTCTCCCGTCTCTCACATAATACTTACCATCTCTCCGTCTCTCACATAATCCTTAGCATCTCTCCCATAATCCTTACCATCTCTCCATCTCTCACATAATCCTTACCATTTCTCCCGTTTCTCATCTCTCTTTTTTCCCTCTTTCTCTCCCTCTCTTACTCAAACACACACTGACTACCTCCACGAATCCTCTTCACTATCTCCTTCCCCTCCCCGTCACACACACACGGGATTCCTCTATCTGCCCCACCCCCTTCAGGATCCCTCTATCTGCCCCACCCCCTTCAGGATCCCTCTATCTGCCCCACCCCCTTTAGGATCCCTCTATCTGCCCCACCCCCTTTTGATCCCTCTATCTGCTCCACCCCCTTTTTGATCCCTCTATCTGCTCCACCCCCTTTTTGATCCCTCTATCTGCTCCACCCCCTTTAGGATCCCTCTATCTGCTCCACTCCCTTCAGCTTCCAGCAGCACATCCCTTTCCGCCACCTTCCTTCTCATTCACAAACAGACAAGGAGAGTTTCTTTCTTTCTCCATCTCTCACAGGAAAATCCCTCATCTCTCACTCTCCTATCTTTGTCTCTCTCTCGCCCTTTCTCTCTGACACACAGGAGAACTTGCTGCGGCTGGTCCACATTGAGTACAGTGTCAGAGGCAAGAGAGATCTACTCAAGCCAGGAAGGGTGAGATCAGTCTGCCTCTCTCTCCTCTCCATCTCTGGACAGTGTTACTCTGTTCCACAAACATAACATAAACAGTGAATAATAGCAATCTCAGACCGTGGCCTACTAGGATTCCCACACAGGAACTAAAAGCCCAGTGATACTACAGTATAGGCAGCCCCTCTTGCTAACATCGTCTTTGTTTCTCTGTGTGTTTGCAGCTGTTTGTGAAGGAAGGCACACTAAGGAAAGTGTCGAGGAAAAGCAGACAGCCCAGACACCTGTTTCTGGTAACTACTACCTGTCTAACTACTATGCTCTCCTTGTATCATTAGAACTATAACTTTCACTATCTAATATTTCAGTTTCACACATGGTGGTTATTCTGATCATAGAAGGGTGGGGTGTCGTCCAGGCTGGTAGAGGCAATCAGATATAGAGGGAGACATGGCGAGGCAGAGAGTTGCAAAGCAGGGAGGCCTAGAGAGGCAGAATGTATTGGGAGGCAGGAGGACAAGGCTACAGGGCCCCACCACACCCAGCCAGGGACCTCCCTCTCTCAGGGCTTGTTTTCGAGGGCCCTGCTTACTCACAGGATGTTTGGTGTGGGTTACTGGATGCTGGCTTCCTGTGCAGAGAGGGGACTGACAGGGCTGTGAAGGCCAGACACTCTGTTGGATGGGGGGGAGACATAAAAACACAGTCTTAAGGAAGTAGATGGACCAGAAGAAAAGTGTAGGAATTATTAATGTAACATTAATATATTGTGAAATTCAGTTGTTTCTTCAGCAGTCAAACACACACACAGACACACACATGCACACACAGTAGTATAGACAATAACACTTTAAACACAAATCATCTGAACAATTCAAGAAAGAGAGAATAGGAATCAGAGAGATGGGAGATGAGAGGGAGAAAGGCCCATTGAGGAGCTATTTTCTTTCTCTGCTTCTTCACTTTCCTAGTGTATTCATGTCTCTCTCTCCATGTGTCTCTCTAAACTGGGTTGTTTATGAGTGATGGTTGAGACTGATGTGTGTGTGAGTGACTGGGTAGCTCCTCTGGAGTAGATGGCTGGAAAGGGGAAGGAGGTATAATATATAGGCCTTTAAGGAAAGTCCAAACAGAGAGGATGAAAGCCATCACTCACTTAGTGAAACTGAGGAACAGCCCTCAACAACCATCAAGGCACTGTCATGGTAACCAAAGGGGAGTCTTAGAGAGGAGAGAGACATGAGTGAAGGAAGGGATTAGGGGAAGATGGAGAAGAGAGAGGTACTGTCACACTGTCTTCCTCTCTTCTACTTGAAGCAGAAGAGAGGAAGAGAAACGTGTTGGGAAAGTGAATGTGTTGTAGTTGGGCATCTAATGCATGGTCAAAATGGAGTTTATAGGTTGTACTTGGTACACATCTCTTGCCTGGGGTCATTTTGAGCAATCTGTATGTGGTGAGTTTGCTACTGAGAGTGAGTGTGTGAGCCTGAGGCAGGGTGGCATAGGCCTGCAGTGTGAGCACCACTAGAGGTCACAGTCAGGACTGTAGGGTCACATCCTGTTTTGTCCCTGCTGAGCTTGTGTTGTTGTTGTGGTGGCTGGTTCCAGAGCCTCCATCCAGATCAGGCATGCTCTCAGAGCCTCCATCCAGATCAGGCATGCTCTCAGAGCCTCCATCCAGATCAAGCATGCTCTCAGAGCCTCCATCCAGATCAGGCATGCTCTCAGAGCCTCCATCCAGATCAGGCATGCTCTCAGAGCCTCCATCCAGATCAGGCATGCTCTCAGAGCCTCCATCCAGATCAGGCATGCTCTCAGAGCAGCTGGGAACGGGCAGAGAATTCCTGGATGCTGCCTTATGGGCCACGCAGGTTTAGAGCAAACATTATGTGTGACCAATGATGTCACCACTTCTGTCCCACTCTAAATAAGGCCCTTTAACATAATAGGCTGAAGTTCTGAGGATTACAGTATATTGGGTGTGATGAGCAAATAAACATTGGTGACTTTTTATCATGTAGCCTTTGCTGTGTGTTACATGGGAATGTCTGGTTTGAGGGGTAAACATGTGAATAATATGGAAATCCAAAGCTGTTTTTGTGCAACTCAGGAGATTCCCCATGAATTGCAAAAGCTTATAGTGCCCCCCTGTGGCAACAGAACTACACTAGCCAGATATTTAAATGAGATATACATTTCAGGCTGGCAGTCAGGCTTTCCATGCAAACAATAAGCTATGATTGTAACATCTGCTTCTGTCTCCACTAGATGAATGACATGATGCTGTACACCTACCCTCAGCAGGATGGTAAATACAGGCTGAAGAACACTCTCTATCTGTCTGGGATGAAGGTGAGTCCTCCCCCTCCTACAGAGATGACCTTCCCTGACCCTTCACCCCTGACCTCTGGCTCTGTCGTGTTTTGTGTGTGTGTGTGTGCTCACTGTGTGCTGAATGTGCTATGTTGTGCTGTGTGTCCTGTTCTCCCAGGTCAGTATACCTGTCATAGACAACGTGCTCAATGCCCTGAGGATCGAGGTGTCTGACGTCACCATCACCTTGTCAGCCAGGTGAGTGAAAGCAGAGGACACCTGTCTGGGGCTTTGTACAAGGCTTGTCCATTGGTTAGATACAGTATTTATGTACATATGTATAATTATGTGTACAGCCTCAACACATATCTGTTTCTGTGTCCCTAGCTCCTGTGGAGAGAGGGAGGACTGGTTCCACACACTGAGTCGGGCCATAGCAGACCATGCTGCAGGCCTGTGTACTTTTGGTGGCCCCTGCAGTGAGGTAATGAGTTCACCCCTGAATGACTCAGTACAGGACATACCATTGAAGCTCACTTGTATAACATTTTACGTGTGAAATGTATGAAATGCAAATAAGGTTAATGTTATTGTAACATTGTTGTTATGTTATTGTAACATTGTCGTAGCGCTGTCGTAACATTGAGGTAATGTTGTTGTACCGTTGCGGTGACGTTGTTGTGAAAATGTGGTAACGTTGTGGTAATGTCGTTTCCCCATGCAGGGACGTGAGAAGCTGTGGATGGCCCTGGGGGAGGCAGCTCCAGTGCTGGTGCCCGTGTCTCATGTGATGATGTGTATGAACTGTACCTCTGACTTCAGCTTGACCCTGAGACGCCACCACTGCAACGCCTGTGGGAAGGTGAGACACACACCTTACTGTAGGCGTCCCTCACTCCTACTGCTGCTTTAGGACCCCGCACTCACACTGCTGTTACAGGACAACATCCTGACCCCAGCCTAACCCACTGTTTTACATTATCCTGCCAGAAAGTCGCTGTCTACCTATGCTTTAACACTCCCCGGATCACCCCTCTCTCTCCACTCTCATACCTGTTCTCTCTCTCTATCCAAACCCAGGTTGTGTGTCGTGCCTGCTCCAGGAACAGGTATCCTCTGAAGTACCTCAAAGACAGAATGGCCAAAGTGTGTGACCATTGCTACGCTGAGCTCAGGAAGATAGGAGTCAGTATCTCAGGGGCGTGTGGTAACTCCAGCCCCTGCACCCACAGGGCCAGTCGGCCCCTCTCAGCTGTGTTCCAGAGCCTACAGCCCCCAAGCCTGTGGAGAAGCAGGAAGAGCACCTCCCCTCTCAACCAGGTCTGCAATATTCATCACATTTGTCCCATCTTTGTAGTCATGACGTTCTGCACTGATGCAGGCAGCTATGGTAGACCCTGCTAACTTCCTGGCGTTGACCTGTGAGTCTTTGTTACAGGTGGCATTGAGGGCTGAGGACTCGGCCATGAGTGGCAGCCTGCAACGGCGTAAGAAGAGCAAGAGGAAGTGGAAGAGGCTGTGGTTCATCCTCAAAGACAAGGTGCTCTACACCTTCACAGCACGTGAGGTGAGGGGGCACAGAGTCTCCCACACCAGCCCCAAACAGAGACACATACACACACACACACCCTTAATATACTCACATTATGCCTATACTATACTTGACTCTCTTAAAAGCTTCTACATAGTCTCTCTGTGCTCTCTTTCTCTTTCTTTGTTTTGTACTGTTTATTGTGTGTTTTTGTATCAAGCTTTGTAGCTACCATTTTGAACAAGCAGTATCATGAACAACTGAACTCATGAATACAATTGAGCAGTTAGTTTCCATGCTTCTCAGAATGTTTTACAAATATCATTGGTATATACAGCTGAATATGTGACTTGTCCCTTATGAATCTCTCTCTCTCTCTCTCTCTCTCAACACAGGACAAGGTGGCATGTGAGAGTCTGCCCCTGCAGGGTTTCACAGTGAAGCTGACAGAGAGGCCAGAGGGTGAGGAGAGCTTCAACGTGTTTCAGCTCTACCACAAGAAGACTCTATACTACACCTTTAGAGCAGATGACCAGCACACTGCCCGCAGGTCAGGATAAATACACACACACGCACACACACACAGGTCCATGGTGTTCATGTAGTTCACTTGTGTTTCACAGGTGGGTCAATGCCATGGAGGAGGCCACAGTGTTATAACATCTGCCTGTCTGCACAGACTGACCCTGCTGTGCATCACCTACCTACGCTCTCTGTCCTGGTTTATAGCTGTCCCTCACAATGCCTAAATGGAATATCTATGAAAACTTATTTTCTCTTGGACATTGAATATCATTCTTATAATCCATCCCTTAATGCACTGGACCAATTCTCACTCTGGAAGAATACACGTCTCTGTGCAAGAGCATCTTTGACATGGATGCCATCTACAGGCAGAAAGAAGATCATGCAGACTCTGTGTGGGGCAAACATCCAAGCGTGAGGTTACTGCTTGGGAGTCTCTAAGGTGAAAACCTCTCAGATGAGTATACTGCATGCCACAACATGCCACAAATTCCGCTCCTATGTCTGAAAGCTCATAGACAATGTGTTTTTACAACTTTTTCCATTGACAGTCTCCAGTGCCATGTACATTCACAGACTTATCTTTACTTTCTGACACTCCTTTTCTACCATGGATGTGTATGTACATAGAACAACTTGGTATGGGTTTTGTTTTTGATATCATAGGCTTTTTGATGCTGTTTAAACAATACCAAGTTAATATGAACAGCTTATGTATTGTATGAGAACATATAAGAGTCATGTCATATTTGGAATATATAGTGTAATATTCAATTCCCATATTTTGAAGTGAGATATAATAACTATTTGTACAGAAATGTTATTACATGATGTTACATCAATGCCCAATGTATTTTCTGTACTCTATGTAAACGTACTTATTTTACACCGTAGGTGTAACCTTTACACCTGTAATAACAATGACAGAATGTGAAATGTTACAGACAGTATTAGTATTATTCAACAAAACATCATTTTGAAGTATATTTCATAGCTGAATGTACAGTTTTTAAACATTTTTAAACGGGTGACTACATTTTTATGGGCCAATAGTCTCCACTTGAATGCAGTGTGTTATGGCTGAAAGAATGTGCCTGACGTGACGTTATTATCCTTCTTATCATTCATTCAAATGATAATTCATCCGTTTTGGGGAGTTGTGAACTGCATGTAGTTTAACTAGTAATTGAACTATATTTTGCAGTAGCTTGGTGGTTGTTGAACTAATTAAAATACCTGACAGAAAACACATTTAACATTCAGTTGATGTTTTCTATTTCCTGTCCAGTCATATGGTCTATCACATTAGATGTTTTCTATTTCCTGTCCAGTCATATGGTCTATCACATTAGATGGTTTCTATTTCCTGTCCAGTCATATGGTCTATCACATTAGATGTTTTCTATTTCCTGTCCAGTCATATGGTCTATCACATTAGATGTTTTCTATTTCCTGTCCAGTCATATGGTCTATCACATTAGATGTTTTCTATTTTCTGTCCAGTCATATGGTCTATCACATTAGATGTTTTCTATTTCCTGTCCAGTCATATGGTCTATCACATTAGATGTTTTCTATTTCCTGTCCAGTCATATGGTCTATCACATTAGATGTTTTCTATTTCCTGTCCAGTCATATGGTCTATCACATTAGATGTTTTCTATTTCCTGTCCAGTCATATGGTCTATCACATTAGATGTTTTCTATTTCCTGTCCAGTCATATGGTCTTTCACATTAGATGTTTTCTATTTCCTGTCCAGTCAGATGGTCTTTCACATTAGATGTTTTCTATTTCCTGTCCAGTCATATGGTCTTTCACATTAGATGTTTTCTATTTCCTGTCCAGTCATATGGTCTATCACATTAGATGTTTTCTATTTCCTGTCCAGTCATATGGTCTATCACATTAGATGTTTTCTATTTCCTGTCCAGTCAGATGGTCTATCACATTAGATGTTTTCTATTTCCTGTCCAGTCATATGGTCTATCACATTAGATGTTTTCTATTTCCTGTCCAGTCAGATGGTCTATCACATTAGATGTTTTCTATTTCCTGTCCAGTCAGATGGTCTATCACATTAGATGTTTTCTATTTCCTGTCCAGTCATATGGTCTATCACATTAGATGTTTTCTATTTCCTGTCCAGTCATATGGTCTATCACATTAGATGTTTTCTATTTCCTGTCCAGTCATATGGTCTATCACATTAGATGTTTTCTATTTCCTGTCCAGTCAGATGGTCTATCACATTAGATGTTTTCTATTTCCTGTCCAGTCATATGGTCTATCACATTAGATGTTTTCTATTTCCTGTCCAGTCATATGGTCATATGGTCTATCACATTAGATGTTTTCTATTTCCTGTCCAGTCATATGGTCTTTCACATTAGATGTTTTCTATTTCCTGTCCAGTCATATGGTCTATCACATTAGATGTTTTCTATTTCCTGTCCAGTCATATGGTCTTTCACATTAGATGTTTTCTATTTCCTGTCCAGTCATATGGTCTATCACATTAGATGTTTTCTATTTCCTGTCCAGTCATATGGTCTATCACATTAGATGTTTTCTATTTCCTGTCCAGTCATATGGTCTATCACATTAGATGTTTTCTATTTCCTGTCCAGTCATATGGTCTATCACATTAGATGTTTTCTATTTCCTGTCCAGTCATATGGTCTATCACATTAGATGTTTTCTATTTCCTGTCCAGTCATATGGTCTATCACATTAGATGTTTTCTATTTCCTGTCCAGTCATATGGTCTATCACATTAGATGTTTTCTATTTCCTGTCCAGTCATATGGTCTATCACATTAGATGTTTTCTATTTCCTGTCCAGTCATATGGTCTATCACATTAGATGTTTTCTATTTCCTGTCCAGTCATATGGTCTATCACATTAGATGTTTTCTATTTCCTGTCCAGTCATATGGTCTATCACATTAGATGTTTTCTATTTCCTGTCCAGTCATATGGTCTATCACATTAGATGTTTTCTATTTCCTGTCCAGTCATATGGTCTATCACATTAGATGTTTTCTATTTTCTGTCCAGTCATATGGTCTATCACATTAGATGTTTTCTATTTCCTGTCCAGTCATATGGTCTATCACATTAGATGTTTTCTATTTCCTGTCCAGTCATATGGTCTATCACATTAGATGTTTTCTATTTCCTGTCCAGTCATATGGTCTATCACATTAGATGTTTTCTATTTCCTGTCCAGTCATATGGTCTATCACATTAGATGTTTTCTATTTCCTGTCCAGTCATATGGTCTTTCACATTAGATGTTTTCTATTTCCTGTCCAGTCATATGGTCTATCACATTAGATGTTTTCTATTTCCTGTCCAGTCAAATGGTCTATCACATTAGATGTTCTTTATTTCCTGTCCAGTCAAATGGTCTATCACATTCAGATGTTCTTTATTTCCTGTCCAGTCATATGGTCTATCACATTAGATGTTTTCTATTTCCTGTCCAGTCATATGGTCTATCACATTAGATGTTTTCTATTTCCTGTCCAGTCATATGGTCTATCACATTAGATGTTTTCTATTTCCTGTCCAGTCATATGGTCTATCACATTAGATGTTTTCTATTTCCTGTCCAGTCATATGGTCTTTCACATTAGATGTTTTCTATTTCCTGTCCAGTCATATGGTCTATCACATTAGATGTTTTCTATTTCCTGTCCAGTCATATGGTCTATCACATTAGATGTTTTCTATTTCCTGTCCAGTCAAATGGTCTTTCACATTAGATGTTTTCTATTTCCTGTCCAGTCAAATGGTCTATCACATTAGATGTTTTCTATTTCCTGTCCAGTCAAATGGTCTATCACATTAGATGTTTTCTATTTCCTGTCCAGTCATATGGTCTTTCACATTAGATGTTTTCTATTTCCTGTCCAGTCATATGGTCTTTCACATTAGATGTTTTCTATTTCCTGTCCAGTCAAATGGTCTTTCACATTAGATGTTTTCTATTTCCTGTCCAGTCAATTAGATGTTTTCTATTTCCTGTCCATGGTCTATAACATTAGATGTTTTCTATTTCCTGTCCAGTCAGATGGTCTATCACATTAGATGTTTTCTATTTCCTGTCCAGTCATATGGTCTATCACATTAGATGTTTTCTATTTCCTGTCCAGTCATATGGTCTATCACATTAGATGTTTTCTATTTCCTGTCCAGTCAAATGGTCTTTCACATTAGATGTTTGTTTTTTCTTCTTGTAGGTGGATTTACTTTTTGCCTGAGAAATATGGATTGGTAAAAAGTTCCATTCAGCTATAGCTCTATATAAAACTGTAGATTTAAGGCGATTTGTCCTTGGCTTGAGTTGTTTTAGCAGCACTGAATGTGCCTGTCTGGTTTGGTGGTTATGCGTGTTGCTAGTATGCACTAATTGGACAGAAAAATACTGTGCTTTTTTTTAAATATAACATTCCTAAAGAAAATCAGAAGACTAGATAGTAATTTGTTTCTAACGTGAAGCCATGAGAGATTCTGATGCATTTTAATAAACTAATCTGGCAGCCCTGTTTAGAGCAATGAAGAGGTAATCTACCAGCCCTGTTTAGAGCAATGAAGAGGTAATCTACCAGCCCTGTTTAGAGCAATGAAGAGGTAATCTACCAGCCCTGTTTAGAGCAATGAAGAGGTAATCTACCAGCCCTGTTTAGAGCAATGAAGAGGTAATCAACCAGCCCTGTTTAGAGCAATGAAGAGGTAATCTACCAGCCCTGTTTAGAGCAATGAAGAGGTAATCTACCAGCCCTGTTTAGAGCAATGAAGAGGTAATCTACCAGCCCTGTTTAGAGCAATGAAGAGGTAATCAACCAGCCCTGTTTAGAGCAATGAAGAGGTAATCTACCAGCCCTGTTTAGAGCAATGAAGAGGTAATCTACCAGCCCTGTTTAGAGCAATGAAGAGGTAATCTACCAGCCCTGTTTAGAGCAATGAAGAGGTAATCTACCAGCCCTGTTTAGAGCAATGAAGAGGTAATCTACCAGCCCTGTTTAGAGCAATGAAGAGCTAATCTGGCAGAGCTAAT
This sequence comes from Oncorhynchus tshawytscha, assembly GCF_018296145.1. Classification (NCBI taxonomy): domain Eukaryota; kingdom Metazoa; phylum Chordata; class Actinopteri; order Salmoniformes; family Salmonidae; genus Oncorhynchus; species Oncorhynchus tshawytscha. Next base: position 22,628,630 of record NC_056430.1, on the reverse strand, counting down.
CTGGCAGCCCTGTTTAGAGCAATGAAGAGGTAATCTACCAGCCCTGTTTAGAGCAATGAAGAGCTAATCTACCAGCCCTGTTTAGAGCAATGAAGAGCTAATCTGGCAGCCCTGTTTAGAGCAATGAAGAGCTAATCTGGCAGCCCTGTTTAGAGCAATGAAGAGGTAATCTACCAGCCCTGTTTAGAGCAATGAAGAGCAAATCTACCAGCCCTGTTTAGAGCAATGAAGAGGTAATCTACCAGCCCTGTTTAGAGCAATGAAGAGGTAATCTACCAGCCCTGTTTAGAGCAATGAAGAGGTAATCTACCAGCCCTGAAGTTTACCAGAGCAATGAAGAGGTAATCTACCAGCCCTGTTTAGAGCAATGAAGAGGTAATCTACCAGCCCTGTTTAGAGCAATGAAGAGGTAATCTACCAGCCCTGTTTAGAGCAATGAAGAGGTAATCTACCAGCCCTGTTTAGAGCAATGAAGAGGTAATCTACCAGCCCTGTTTAGAGGTAATCACCAGCCCTGTTTGAATGAAGAGGTAATCTACCAGCCCTGTTTAGAGCAATGAAGAGCAAATCTACCAGCCCTGTTTAGAGCAATGAAGAGGTAATCTACCAGCCCTGTTTAGAGCAATGAAGAGCTAATCTACCAGCCCTGTTTAGAGCAATGAAGAGGTAATCTACCAGCCCTGTTTAGAGCAATGAAGAGCTTTTTATATCTTTCTTTGCGGCAGTTGACCATATAACCGGACAGTACTCTAAGTGTGATAAAACCAGGGATTGACCATATAACCGGACAGTGTGATAAGACCAGGGATTGACCATATAACCGGACAGTGTGATAAGACCAGGGATTGACCATATAACCGGACAGTGCTCTAAGTGTGATAAAACCAGGGATTGACCATATAACCGGACAGTACTCTAAGTGTGATAAAACCAGGGATTGACCATATAACCGGACAGTGTGATAAGACCAGGGATTGACCATATAACCGGACAGTGTGATAAGACCAGGGATTGACCATATAACCGGACAGTGCTCTAAGTCTGATAGGACCAGGGATTGACCATATAACCGGACAGTACTCTAAGTCTGATAGGACCAGGGATTGACCATATAACCAGACAGTACCCTAAGTGTGATAGGACCAGGGATTGAATCACCTGATTCAGAGTGCTAGCTGTTACATACTCTGAACATTTTCTTCTAACAGCAATTCCCTTACCCATCTTAATAACAATATTATCTATGTGTTCTGACCATGATAAAGCTGCGTCCAACATGACGCTTAGTAGTTGTTGTTTTTTCACTACATGTATTCTATTCATCGACAAAGTCAATTGAGGGTCATCAGCAAGCATATATCTTGAACCAAATACAATACATTTAGTTTTAGAAATGTTCAACACTAATTTGTTAATGTCAACCCACTCAGACACCATTCTTAGTTCACTGCTCAGTACATCTGTTAGCTCATTACATTCTGATGCTGCACTATACATTGTAAAGTCATCAGCATACATGACCACTCTTGATTTGTTCATTACTGAAGGTAAATCATTAGTAAAGATAGAGTAGAGCAGTGGGCCTAGGCAGCTTCCTTGAGGAACATCACAATGTATATCTTTAATATTTGAAAAGCTACCATTAAAGAACACTTTTTGATTTCTCCAGGATAAATACCATCCAGGATAGAGCTGCAGACTTAAAACCATAACATTTGGTTGTCCTAGTAACAGTTCATGATCAATTACATCAAAAGCAGCACTGAAATCAAGCAACACTGCACCAACTTACTTCCTTCCTATCATCCATAATCTTTAACCAATCATCTGTCATTTGTGCTAAGGCCGTACTCGTAGAATGCTCTTCTTTGCATGCATGCTGGAAACCCGTTATCAGACCATTACATGAGAAATAATCCTTGTACAGATACAATTCTTTCCAATAATTTACTTAACACAGGCAGCAAGCTTATAGGACGACTATTAGGACCAGTGAATGCAGATTATTTTATCCTTAGGTAGTGGAATAACTTTTGACTCTTTCCAGACTTCTGGGCACACCCCATACATAAAGCACTTATTAAAAATATGAGAGATTGGGGTCGATATTTGGTTAGCTGTAACTCTGTACCAGGTGACTTTTGATCTGAAAGAGACAACAGCATCCTTTCTACCTCTTCCCTTTCTACTTGATGAAATTGGAACGTGCATTGCCTCTCCTTCATGATACAATCTTTTATAGATTGTATCAATCTTTTATTTGATTGTAGTGGTGTAACTAACTACTGAAACTACACACTACTTGTTTTGCTAAAATAAATGAAAATCTGGGTGAAGTAGGCAATCATTTCCTTTCCTTTTCGGCATCAAACCTGCGTAATTCTCACCTGGAATTTATTTTTTGGTATTTAATAGGTTAAATTACAAATTATGTTAATATATGACCCCGATGTGATCTCTTCTTGCAATTTCTAGTCATTTACATTTTCAGATTTACATATAATACTTCTTCACAAAGTAGTTTGGTAGTGAACTACTTTTTTAAAGTAGTGTTACTTATGTAAAATATATATATTTGAAGTATCTTTAGTGTAGCTTAAAGTCTTTCAGTGTCAAGTAATTGGTGGCTTGGTAAACTATCTTTTCAGAGGAGCTTCCTCAACACTACAATTAATGTCTTAAGTGCCAATCTCTTCCAGGTAGATATAAAAACAAATGCTCTAAACTTAGCAAAGAGAGTCCTATTCATTTATATAACACACATAACATCCTATCACCTTAAATCCATGTGATTCCACGGTTTCTTTTTGCAATCACAAAAGAATATGTGGAGGTGCCATGTTGATGCCTTTTGGCATGCTGTTTTTGCACTGTACTGTCCAATTCATTAACAATTAGGTTAATACCATAATCGAAACACTCTCGACTACATTGTATTATTATTGTATATAAATTACATATACAAAATTAGTCTTTATGAAAAAAACAGATGCAAAGAAAATGGTAAAACAAAAAATACCTATATCAGTTTTAGCACCAACAGTTGATTTTCAAGAGAAACATTATTTGCCTTGTTTTTATTTGTAGATGTTGATGAGATCACACTTTTCTAATTCTGCTTCTTTGAGATCATATGTTAACTGACTATCCTGTCACGCTTGTCAGAGTACATTTCACAGTAGTCTGTTCAAAATGCAGCTTGTCATGCGTATGTCCTGTATATCTACACTTAGCCAATACATGTGTTCTTCATACCTGTGTTTATGGGTTATGTCAATAGTGTTATGGGATTATACCTCTAACATGCATATAATTAAGCAATGTAAATGTTGATGTACAGTATGTAGTTAAAAAGTACAGTAAATAAACTCAGCAGAACATTATTTCCTCTGTACTTAAGACAAACAAAGAACGTATATTTGATCAGAATCAATAGTGTTGCAATCGATATGACAGAGTTACTGGGACTATATAAATAACAAAGTCAGTGGGACAAAGTCATAATAAACAAACTGATACCTGTGCAGGTGGTTCTCGAACCATAGACTGTTAAAGAGTCACTTGAAATTAAGTTAAAACAAACACGTATCCCCTCTCTCTGATATGCAGGTGTATTTGTAGATCAAGAAATGGTTAGGCACACAACACTGTTGGTGCTTGAGCCCTGTCTACTGTCTAGAAATAGCAGTAGACCGAAATAGCCTGAGACCAGACCTGAGATCTGGAGAGGAAAAGACCTTAGATCTTTAGAGGGAGGGAAAGATCTGAGGGGCTGAGCACAGGGCGGGGTGGGGTAGCGGTTCTTTGTCGGGGTCAGGCACTTGGTTCTTTGTCGTGGGCTGGCTGTGCCTCTCATCCTTGTCCTTGCAATCAAGGACGAGCTGCTCACACCCCACTTATACCCTTCTGTAACCCTTCACCTCCCGAGTCGGATTAGAAGTCCACTCCGAATCTTTCTTCTCAGAGGTGTCTTGGAGCAGCATAGGATAAGTTCAATTGCCTGGGTGGTACAAATGAAGGATCCAATTCAGGAAAGTCGTATTCCTGGTTGTAATGCTGGCGAGTTACCGCCGCTCTGATATCCAAAAGTGATTTCCGGCTGTACGTAATAACGTAAAAAACATTCTGGGCTAATAATGTAAGAAATAACACACCAAAAAAAACTAAATACTGCAAAGTTGCTAAGGAGCTAGAAGCAGAGCTGCCATGTCTGTCGGCGCCATCTTGCTGGCCTGGTGTGGTGGCCTTCATTATTTCTCTCCCATCTGGCAGACATTAGGAGAGAGAGGACAGACAACTTATAATGCAAGCTATAAGATACAACAAGTAATAAAAGACCACACGATGGATTTTTGTAATATTGCGAACCTGTATTTAGTACATCTTACCAGTTTGATGCCAGATGAGTTGACGTTGCTCCCCTGGGAGCGAAAACATGAGCGCTGGAACGTTTCCCAGTGGCCAAGGGCAACATTTGTCATCGGTGCCTTATAGTAGGCCTCTAGGCGCAATGTCAGCAAGGACCCACATTTATGTCTTCACAAAGTGATGTGTCGAGCACTCAGCTATCGGGAGGGAACAACACTCTCGACGACTGAACAGTTGATCTAAGTAGGCTGTGAATTTGTTGTACCTGTAATTAGGGTAAAGTAATTTAACAATGTCTTGTACTATTCAATTCAAAATCAAATTTATTTATATAGCCCTTTGTACATCAGCTGATATCTCAAAGTGCTGTACAGAAACCTAGCCTAAAACCCCAAACAGCAAGCAATGCAGGTGTAGAAGCACGGTGGCTAGGAAAAACTCCCTAGAAAGGCCAAAACCTAGGAAGAAACCTAGAGAGGAACCAGGCTATGTGGGGTGGCCAGTCCTCTTCTGGCTGTGCCGGGTGGAGATTTTAACAGAACATGGCCAAGATGTTCAAATGTTCATAAATGACCAGCATGGTCGAATAATAATAAGGCAGAACAGTTGAAACTGGAGCAGCAGCACAGCCAGGTGGACTGGGGACAGCAAGGAGTCATTATGTCAGGTAGTCCTGGGGCATGGTCCAAGGGCTCAGGTCCTCTGAGAGAGAGAATGAAAGAGAGAAGGAGAGAATTAGAGAATGCACACAGGACACCGAATATGACAGGAGAAGTACTCCAGATATAACAAACTGACCCTAGCCCCCCGACCAAACTACTGCAGCATAAATACTGGAGGCTGAGACAGGAGGGGTCAGGAGACACTGTGGCCCCATCCGAGGACACACCCGGACAGGGCCAAACAGGAAGGATATAACCCCACCCACTTTGCCAAAGCACAGCCCCCACACCACTAGAGGGATATCTTCAACCACCAACTTACCATCCTGAGACAAGGCTGAGTATAGCCTATTTAGCCTAATAGTATACTATTGCATATTGCTGACAAAATAAGGGAAAATGTTTCCCCAAATAACAACATATCCCAAACAAGGACTGGGTAAATTTATATAAGACTAAAACTGACCAGCAAGTCTTGACTGAACAAAACACAAGCTAATAGATCACACCTCATTATACTGTTATACTACACTAACCCGGCAACAACTGGGTTGTGTTTTGGCTGCTGATACAGGGGCTCAACCATCTCTTCCCTTGCATAAATTATGTCTTTGAAGACAGTCTACTCCACTCTCCTTGCTCCACAGTCACCTCCACACTGCCTGGACTAGGTGGGACGTGTAGAGGAGCAGTTTGGCCCCTAGAAATGCCTTTCCTAATGCTCTCCTCTCTGCCTTGCAGTCATCTGTAATGATGAGGCGAGGACCAGCCTGACCTCTTCCTCAGGACTTCCTTCAACAGTTGAAGGCCCTCAAAGGTGGTGATGTATGTTTCATAATTAACTACTCTTGGTGCGATTGTGATAACGTACAGAAACCCAAGTCCTTTTGTTCCCCCGACTTAGAATACCTCACAATTAAATTCCAACCATATTACTTCTGTCGTGTCTTTGGCTATGCCGGATTAAGTGATATGACATGCTATTCTATAAAATATTACCTGATTGAGCTAATCATGTAAATGTAATTAACTAGTCAGGGCACCACAAAATAATATTTATAGAGCTGTTATCTTCCGAATAAACTCTTAAAGACTTAGTAATATTTCACATCAATAGCAGTCAATATTAATCGTCACCTTAATTCAGTCTCATCTGAAAGTTGTAAATTCTTGGTTATCTTCACGAACCCTGGCTAACAAGTTGAGTCAGCAATACAAAAATTGGGTATAATTTTTTATTTACTAAATACCTAACTAATCACACAGAATTACATATACACATAATTAATCATAACTTGATTACAAATGACAAAGGAAAACATCCCTAGATGGCGGAACAGATATGACAGCTGGTTACACAAAAGAAAAGGGGCTGGGTTTGAGTGAAAGAGCGGGAAGACTGAGGGACAAAGGTAGAAGCTGTGCTATCGTAAATACAGTATCTTATGCATTCTAAATTACCGCCCATTTGGAAAAGGAAAATGCAATAAATATTTACTCTGAGCTGCGCTTCGGTAGGTTGGTAGTAGATGGAAGGCCGTGTTGCCAAACCGAGTCCTTTGAAGAATGTCTCTGGTGGTCAATTGGATACGTTGTAGTAACATCGTTGTGTGATAGACGGAATACTCTGTCTGTTCGTTCCTAACCTACGTTTGCAGCTGCTGTTGCTAACTCAACGGCTAGGAGGTATCACTTCTGTAGTGAATAAGAGTTCAAAGTTCATACCATTTGCAACCAAAGCTCACGCTGATGTTGACTTCGTTCTGTAGTTATTATCTGAACCATTCTGACATCGGACCGTCGTCCTCACATCCTCGGAACAGAAGGTTATATTGTCGTCAAGGCTTTATATAGTGGAGCGAGAAGGGTGTGTCTGAAAAGTTTTATAACCCATGACTCTACACAGGGGCGGGCCACTGATTGAGCAGAGCCCTAACCTTATGAAAACCCAATTCTCACATTTTAGAAGCTAAAATCACATTTCATCCCGTCACGAATAATTTCATATTCAAACATTTAAGTTGAACAACAATTCCATGTGAATCCGATAACTCTGACCTGTGGACTTTCCACTGTAGAGTTTATGTCATCTTATCATTGATGAGAATGTCTCAGATGACAACCGAACTGACATCATATTCAGTAAGTACCACCGCATATGTTCAATAGGTCGGATTACCAGAATATAGTTAATTTCCCCCCACCTTCTGATGTTCCCAGAATCTCTGTTAACCAAGGGGTTTGCAAATGTAACATCATTAGGGTTGCGATATGAAAAAGGGGGGTATTTATGACTGTCATAAACCTCCCCCCGGGCCAACGTCATGAGACTTCCCAAGAGAATTATCTTTGGTAATAGTCGCAGCCATGTATATTCCCCTTCAAGCCGATACCACGATGGCCCTCAAGGAACTACATTGGACTTTGTGCAAACTGTTGACCACATATCCTGAGGCTGCATTTATTGTAGCTGGGGATTTTAACAAAGCAAATCTGAGGAAAATGCTACTGAAGTTCTACTAAACACATTGACTGTAGTACTCGCGCTATTAAAATGCTTGATCACCGATATTCCCCCTTTCGGGATGCCTACAAGACCCTCCCCTGCCCTGCTTTCGTTAAATCAGATCACGACTCCATTTTGCTCCTCCCTTCCCATAGGCAGAAACTCAAACAGGAAGTACCTGTGCTAAGGTCTATTCAACGCTGGTGTGACCAATCGGAATCCATGCTTCAAAATGGACTGGGACGCGGACTGGGATATGTTCCGGGTATCTGATATCTGAAATGGTACACCCACACAGACCGTGTCAGGTCTGTGTGGGGAAGAAGGCTCAACAGCGCCTCTTCAACTTCAGGAGGCTGAAGGTATTTGGCTAGGCCCCTAAAACACTCACAAAAGTTTGCAGATGCACAATTGAGAGCATCCTGTCAGGCTGTATGATCGCCTGGTATGGCAACTGCACCACCCGCAACCGCAGGGCTATCTAGAGGATGGCGCGGTCTGCCCAACGCATCACCGGGGGCACACTGCCTGCCCTCCAGGACACCTACAGCACCCGATGCCACAGGAAGGCCAAAAAGATCATCAAGGACATCAACCACCTGAGCCATGACCTGTTCACCCCTCTACCATCCAGAAGGTGAGGTCAGTACAGGTGCATTAAAGCTGGGACCGAGAGACTGAAAAACAGCTTCTATCTCAAGACCATTAGACTGTTAAATAGCCACCACTAGCCGGCTACCACCCGGTTACTCAACCCTGCACCTTAGAGGCTGCTGCCCTATATACATAGACATGGCATCACTGGTCACTTTAATAATGTTTACATACTGCTTTACTCATCTCATATGTATATACTGTATTCTATTCTACTGTATTTTAGCCATGCCACTCCGACATTGCTCGTCCTAATATTTATATATTTCTTAATTCCTTTCTTTGACTTGTAGATGTGTAAATTGTTAGATACTACAGCACTGTTGGGAGTTAGAAACGCAAGCATTTCTCTACACCCGCAATAACATCTGCTAAATATGTGTATGTGACCAATACAATTTGATTTGATAAAATGGTATTTTATTTGATACTGTGAACATGGAGATAGACCTCTGCACTCGTCTAGTAGGGCACACAGTAGCTCCATGCAAGCGCCAGGCTGCTGTGGTCCAGTTATACAAATACCTACAAACACTGGAGGGCTGAGTTGCTGAAGATACAGGAGGTAAAATAGTGGCTATTTTATTTTTGTTTATGGTTAGACAATCATTTTCATGTGAATATTTGATGTACCAAAGCGGAGTGCTGAAGTTGATTAAATACTGTATTTCTTACAGCAGCAATACCTCTGGATTTTCTGCAGCCACTGAGACAGCCAAGTCAGTCAGTAGATGCTGAATGAGCAAAACAGACACATGGATTTGCTTTCATTGCTCTGTATTGCTGTATAACATTTAGCTACCCTGCGATTTATTTGCCGACCTGTGCCTGTTGTTTGGCGATGCTTCTCCCATGTCGGAGTGCATATCCGTGGGCGCTTTTGATAAGGAATGTGGTTTGCGTGGCCTAGCGGTGCCCAATAAATAATAAAATCCAATTGTTAGATGCAACCACCCCTCTCCGAATCAAAACCAAACATGGATGTCAATGTCTGCGCTCGCACCGACGCTTCATTCTTCTTCCTGATGCGGGAAACCGTTGCCAAACTGGCATAGGTACGGGCCGGCAAATATCTTTCACGCCTCTCCAATGGTATGCCCTAAGACATAATGTTACTGTTAAAATGACTGCACTTACTGTTATTAACTGTATACATGACAGCAAGCCATGTAGGACTAGCAGTAACCCTATAGCAGGCCTATTATTACCCATTTTTATCTAATACATTAATAGACTGGTTTATTGCATATTTCTCTCTCTTTTCACATGGTGATTTGCATCAAGTGAATTGTGACAGGAGTCATCAGGCCTCAGGCCCTCCGGCAAGGGAGAAACAGAGATAGGGAAACAAGGTGGTTAGAGGGAGCATGCCTTGGACTACACAGTAGGCTACACCTACAGACTGGAATGGTTATTCACTCACCACTTCTTTGCTGATTTTCCTTGGGCTGGTGATTGCATGCCTCATCTGTACTCATCTTTGTGTTTGCCAATCGTGAAATCTGACAAGTAAGAGTAATATTCAAGATATTGTTAACATAAATAAGTACAGTATAATGACTTGCACGTTCAACACCTGAATTAACACCTGAATGAATCATCCTTTCCCCATTATATACATTGAATGTCTTCTCAGATTATGCTTTTACTTACCCAGTTATTTTGCACTGCTGCAGACTACATTTACACATGTAGCAGTGAACATTTAGAAGGCTACAGTCTATCCAGATGAAGAGAAGGACAAGAAGGCGTAGCCACTTAGACTATTAGGATGTTCCCTTATTTTGTTAGTTTGTCACTCACTGTTTACTAACTGAGGGTTGGAGTTGCACAGGTGCAGCTTGCATTTGTGACTGGAAGCGGTTTGAAAGTCACACATACGCCCACACCACAGCAGCCTTGTATTTGGTTGAAAGAAAAGCAGAGTACATTAAAATCTTGAATTTAGTAACTTAGTCATTCAAGTCATTTCCCTTGTTTTTTATTAACAAAGCCCTATCTCCACACATCTTGGAGTAGGTTTGCTACAGAATGTCTCTTTTTTTTCATCACGCAGACTTTTGCCATTCAAGGCCCTATCTCAAATGGACCCCTACACCCTATGCACTTGTAGAGATCTGAGAATATTTGGATTGGTAGATGCAATATGATGAAGCTTCAAATTAGCCTATCAGGGGATAACAAGGTGGAGCTACTACCATATTGATTGCACCTGTCAAATAATTTCAGAACTCCACAAGTGCATATGGTCGGGGGTCCATTTGGGACTGGGTCCTAGTCTGAAACCAGTCTCTCCAATTGTGGACCCAGATGCTCTCTATAGTCTTGCCTGAAAACGTTTTGATCAACCTAACTACAATTTCTGTTAACCTTTCTACATAATATTACAGCTAGGCCTACACTTGTCGACAGGGATAATATAACACAAATCATGTATAATATCAAATTTATCCTGTCAGCTAGCTAACTACAATAGCCAAGAGTTTTGAAAATAGTCTTAGCTCACAGTACCGTGTTTGAAGCATTCATTGCGCGCTGTATCGTTTGCAGCATCCATGCTTGCTAAAATCATATTTTTAGAGCAAGTTTTGAAAGGACATTATTTAAGCCAGTAATGTACAGTTACCACACATTATGTTTGTACTTTTTCCAGCAATAATACGGCAAATTAAAAGCTTAAACATCTCGTTAACAAGGTAATTTTGGTACTTCAATGAGTTCGATCACATTTTCTCCTGTACGCGCCTACTTTTCGATGAGGGTGCAATTGTGGCCCGCAATTCGGGGATTTCCTGCATGTGGGCATTGTTGCATCTGCAGAAACCCCTCTTTATACTTCTGTGGTAGCTAGCTAGCCGTACACCGGTAGAAAGTGTCCTTCACCCAGGGGGGCGTTCCTGGCCACATTCAGGAACGCACCAAATTGCGTGCTGCAGGACCGAGAATCCTTTTCTCCTGTCTTCTGAAGGCACCTGCCTGGTAGAGGCTCTCCGAATCTATCCAATCACCACTCTTATGTTGTTAAACAATGACGTGGACGTATGTATGCTAGAATACGGGGCGTGATTTCGGCTAACCTCGTTTGGGGAAAAAATACACTACCCAAACATAATGATTTATTATATCTGGAGCATCAAGATCACCACTATTCTGGAGCATCAGGATGGGGCTGTACATAGGCTCCCTCTGGTGGCAAAATAGGAAAGCAGCCTGTTTTCCCAACGCACCTGGAGCCTTCCCCTAATTGAACACGTGTGCACGCATGCAGACACACATGTGAATGGCCTCACACTCCAGTTCGGTAGGTGGCGGTGTTGCGATCCGCCAATACAAATTTGAGGGTGAGAGACAGAGAGAGAGACTCACATTGTGAAGCAAAAATATCAGCCTGTTCTGGAATGTGTCACAGTGTAATGAGTTTACTCCCAGTGAAGGAACACAACTGGGATTGTGGAGTTTGGGCTGGTGTTCAGTAAATGAGCCTGCACATTTGCTGTGCTTAAATTGTGTTGTTTCTGTTATCACCCATGATGAATGTATCTTAAAACTATAACACAGTCATTGGGTGTGCTTCTGCACAGCTTATATAATTGTTATGTTCAGGTAGTTCCAGAGATATTAAACTCTTCTCCATCAGACCATCTGTAGTCCTATGCAGACATTTGTATGCACCGAATGGCCCTCATTATTCAAATGATTGTACTCTCAAAATCTGATAGTAAAGTAGACATGAGCTCATTTCCATTGTGAGGGGTTTATGATACATACCGCTTGTGGACTCTACCTGAAGTCTTCTGTAGCTTCAGATTCTATCTCTATATATGCATGTATCCCTTAGTGTCTTTGTGCCCACCCTGCTTCCCGGCTAGAACTGATGGTAATATGACACAACTGAGGTACGGTAATTAGCTATATCAAAGAGTTTCCCAGAGTCCCAACCGACCAGCACACCAAGGAAAGTAACGCAGCAGTTGGTATGGGTAATTAAAGTTAAATAAACAGCACAAAACATTTTGGCCTAATTCGTTTTCAACGCTAAACATAAGTACCTTGTTTTCACTTCAATGGCTGATCCATCCAGGTCTTCTGAAACCACCTCAAAGCCTGGGTTTCTCAGAGTATACAAACTAACAGAACCTTATTCAGGTCAGTGAGGAGAGAAGGAACAAGGGGATACTTGACAGAGTGAGCGAGGACAAAACTGGAAGAAGTAGGTAGCAGGGGTTGAGGGAAAATTAAGATGTAGCAGGGTTCAAGACTGAAGAGTGGGTACAGTATGTTTGGATATGTTGGCTAAAGATGTTTTTTTAAAGATTGAGTTACTGAGATCAGAGAGAACAGTGAAGGAAAGATGGAGAAATAAATGGGGTTGTTCTAGTTACCACAATCCCTGAAGTCCCCGTGACCCAATACTAAGTTAGTGCTGAGAAGGAAAGAAAGAGAGGCAGGGAAACAGAAACAGAGACAACAGGAAAAATGTCCCTTTTCGAAAGAACCTAAACAATGAAATACACCTCCCACTGGGCACAAACGTCAATTCAACGTCTATTCCACATTGGTTCAACATAATTTAATTAAAAGTAAGTGGAAACAAAGTTGATTTAACCAGTGTGTGCCCAGTGGGCTTACTCTACTTTTCACAAATCCATCCATGTCCTTTGTGCTCTCCTTCTCCTCGAGCATGTCCCTCCTCGTTCTCAGGTGGTAGACCTCTCCCTCTCTCTTTCTCTCTCTTCCTCTGTCTTTGAGTCTCTGTGTTCTGTAGAGTCCTAAAGGTGAGAAAGGAGCTCTAAAGATATAAAATGACACTTCCTGTCTGTACCTCCTCAGAAAGTTTCAGAAGCACATTCAGAAGTTACAATGTGTCATTGATTGAGTGCTGCACAATCAGAGGGATTGTAGACAGATGTAGAGATGTAGAAAAAAGAGAGAAATTGTTTAGCATGCCAGATATATAGTTGAAATGTATTCCATTTTTAGTTTGCATCCCAATATTACACTTTATATGCATCACAGGAGACTGAATTATAATGTTTATGAACTATGAAATTATGAAAAATATTAACATTCCACCCATGAACCCACAAGGTCATTTGACTGCAGGAAAGGGCTAAAGGGCTACCAATAGAAATGGAGAGTACAGTACATACGAAGGGATAATGTGTTCACCAATAGGACATAACTTTGGGACAGAACATACAGTTGAAGTCAGAAGTTTACATACACCTTAGCCAAATACATTTAAACTCAGTTTTTCACAATTCCTGACTTTTAAATCTAGTAAAAACTCCCTGTCTTAAGTCAGTTAGGATCACCACTTTATTATAAGAATTATGACATTTCAGAATGATAGTAGAGAGAATGATTTCAGAAGTTTATATACACCAATTAGTATTTGGTAGCATTGCCCTTAAATTGTTTAACTTGGGTCAAACGACTCGGGTAGCCTTCCACAAGCTGGGTGAATTTTGGCCCATTTCTCCTGACAGAGCTGGTGTAACTGAGTCAGGTTTGTAGGCCTCCTTGCTCGCACACGCTTTTTCAGTTCTGCCTACAAATTTTCTATGTGATTGAGGTCAGGGCTTTGTGATGGCCACTCTAATACCTTGACTTTGTTGTCCTTAAGCCATTTTGCCACAAATTAGGATGCATGCTTGGGGTCATTGTCCATTTGGAAGACCCATTTGCGACCAAGCTTTAACATCTTGACTGATGTCTTGAGATGTTGCTTCAATATATCCACATAAATTTCCTTCCTCATGACGCCATCTATTTTGTGAAGTGCACCAGTCCCTCCTGCAGCAAAGCACCCCCACAACATGATGTGGCCACCCCCGTGCTTCACGGTTGGGATGGTGTTCTTCGGCTTGCAAGCCTCCCTCTTTTTCCTCAATACATAATGTAGGTCATTATGGCCAAACAGTTCTATTTTTGATTCATCAGACCAGAGGACATTTCTCCAAAAAGTACGATCTTTGTCCCCATGTGCAATTGCAAACCGTAGTCTTGCTTTTTTTGTGGCGGTTTGGAGCAGTGGCTTCTTCCTTGCTGACAGCCTTTCAAGTTATGTCGATATAGGACTTGTTTTACTGTGGATATAGATACTTTTGTACCCGTTTCCTCCAGCATCTTCACAAGGTCCTTTGCTGTTGTTCTGGGATTGATTTGCACTTTTCGGACCAAAGCACATTCATCTCTAGGAGACAGAACGTGTCTCTTCCTGAGCGGTATAACGGCTGCGTAGTCCCATGGTGTTTATACTTGCGTACTATTGTTTGTACAGATGAACGTGGTACCTTCAGGCGTTTGGAAATTGCTCCCAAGGATGAACCAGACTTGTGGAGGTCTACAATTATTTTTCTGAGGTCTTGGATGATTTCTTTTGATTTTCCCTTGATGGCAAGCAAAGAGGCACTGAGTTTGAAGGTAGGCCTTGAAATACATCCACAAGTACACCTCCAATTGACTCAAATTATGTCAATTGGCCTATCAGAAGCTTCTAAAGCCATGAGATAATTTTCGGGGATATTTTCCCAACTGTTTAAAGGCACAGTCAACTTTGTGTTTGTAATCTTCTGATCCACTGGAATTGTGATACAGTGAAATACTTTGACTTCCTGACTGACTGAAATAATCTGTCCGTAAACAATTGTTGGAAAAATGACTTGTGTCATGCACAAAGTAGATGTCCTAAACGACTTGCCAAAACTATAGTTTATTAACAAGAAATTTGTGGAGTGGTTGAAAAACAAGTTTTAATGACTCCAACCTAAGTGTATGTAAACTTACGACTTCAACTGTATGTTGTGCATTAAAACAGAATGTACCAGTGTCCATTTGATAATCGGGCCATTGATGTTATACACAGTATAGGTTAGCATGGCATGTAAACCATATGAAACAGATGGACAAGCCATTTGTTCTAGATTAAAACATCTGTTAGTCAGTGGCTAAAAGAGGAAAGTGAAGTTTTGCTGCTTTGAGAGAGTGTATTCTATGAAGTGCTTCACTGTTTGACACTCACACACTGTCTCCATATATGGGTAAAACAACTGTGTTGGCCAGAGAACAGTGGTCTGGTTTATCTCATGGTTGTGTGTATGCCAATTGAATACACGCACAGACACACACATACAAACAAACAGTAGCCGATTCATACAGAAAGCCACTGTGTCAGTTTAAGAGCAGTTCTGTGTTTTCATGAAGCTCAAATTAACAAGGACATGTGAATCAAGACGTGAAGAGGAAGAGAAAATGACAGGACACAAAGAAGAAGTGAGAATGGATGCTATAGAAACAAGGGAGGAACATAGAGAAAGGCTTGCTCCGTCCATAGCGGAGGTCATGATGAAAGGATCATTTATTTCCTGTTTTATTTGTTATAGAGTTCCCCTTCATTCATCCCTTCCTCTCGTTACTCACCCTGATGTTTGTCCTGGCACCACAGGGACGACAGCAGCAGGCATCGCCGTGGGAAACGTCTGTGCACCCTGCCCTAACGACCAGTGCCAATATGAATATACAGTTGCACAATATCCAGGGCAGGCAGGAGATACAGGAGTGATATACCACACAGCATCAGAGCTAAATGAAGGGTACAGAACACAACCAAATTCAGTCGTATCACTGTATCAACACTTGAATTTAATGACATGACAGGAGACAAATTGGACGAAAACAAAGCATTTACAAAAGCCAGAGTGATCTCTTTTACACTAGGTTGATTACACTGTACATGTCAAACACATGCACACTTTAGGGAAATAACCTAACCGAAACATATTGTGTGTGAAATAGTACAGCCATGGAACCATGTACAATAACATTTACATTGCCTTCCAGGGAATGGAACTTTGTCGAGAATTTCAATAAGCATTTCTCTACGGCTGGCCATGCTTTCCTCCTGGCTACCCCAACCCCGGCCAACAGCTCCGTACCCCCTGCAGCTACTTCAAATCAAATCAAATCAAATGTATTTATATAGCCCTTACATACATCAGCTGATATCTCAAAGTGCTGTACAGAAACCCAGGCTAAAACCCCAAACAGCAAGCAATGCAGGTGTAGAAGCACGGTGGCTAGGAAAAACTCCCTAGAAAGGCTAAAACCTAGGAAGAAACCTAGAGAGGAACCAGGCTATGTGGGGTGGCCAGTTCTCTTCTGGCTGTGCCGGGTGGAGATTATAACAGAACATGGCCAAGATGTTCAAATGTTCATAAATGACGAGCATGGTCGAATAATAATAAGGCAGAACAGTTGAAACTGGAGCAGCAGCACGGTCAGGTGGACTGGGGACAGCAAGGAGTCATCATGGCAGGTAGTCCTGGGGCATGGTCCTAGGGCTCAGGTCAGTTGAAACTAGAGCAGCAGCACGGCCAGGAGGACTGGGGACAGCAAGGAGTCATCATGTCAGGTAGTCCTGGGGCATGGTCCTAGGGATCAGGTCCTCCCAGAGAGAGAAAGAAAGAGAGAAGGAGAGAATTAGAGAATGCACACTTAGATTCACACAGGACACCGAATAGGACAGGAGAAGTACTCCAGATATAACAAACTGACCCTAGCCCCCGACACATAAACTACTGCAGCATAAATACTGGAGGCTGAGACAGGAGGGGTCAGGAGACACTGTGGCCCCATCCGAGGACACCCCCGGACAGGGCCAAACAGGCAGGATATAACCCCACCCACTTTGCCAAAGCACAGCCCCCACACCACTAGAGGGATATCTTCAACCACCAACTTACCATCCTGAGACAAGGCTGAGTACAGCCCACAAAGATCTCCGCCATGGCACAACCCAAGGGGGGGCGCCAACCCAGACAGGATGACCACATCAGTTAATCAACCCACTCAGGTGACGCACCCCTTCCAGGGACGGCATGAGAGAGCCCCAGTAAGCCAGTGACTCAGCCCCTGTAATAGGGTTAGAGGCAGAGAATCCCAGTGGAGAGGGGAACCGGCCAGGCAGAGACAGCAAGGGCGGTTTGTTGCTCCAAAGCCTTTCCGTTCACCTTCCCACTCCTAGGCCAGACTACACTCAATCATATGACCCACTGAAGAGATGAGTCTTCAGTAAAGACTTAAAGGTTGAGACAGAGTTTGTGTCTCTGACATGGGTAGGCAGACCGTTCCATAAAAATGGAGCTCTATAGGAGAAAGCCCTGCCTCCAGCTGTTTGCTTAGAAATTCTAGGGACGATTAGGAGGCCTGCGTCTTGTGACCGTAGCGTACGTGTAGGTATGTACGGCAGGACCAAATCAGAGAGATAGGTAGGAGCAAGCCCATGTAATGCTTTGCAGGTTAGCAGTAAAACCTTGAAATCAGCCCTTGCTTTGACAGGAAGCCAGTGTAGAGAGGCTAGCACTGGAGTAATATGATCTTGTTGTAATAATAATACTAAGTAATAATACTTGCCCAAGCCTCCCCAGCTTCTCCTTCATGCAAATCCAGATATCATGTGTTCTGAAAGAGTTGCAAAACCTGGACCCGTACAAATCAGTTCTGACTTAGAATATGTGGACAACTACAAATATATAGGTGTCTGGATAGACTGTAAACTCTCCTTCCAGACTCATATTAAACATCTCTAATCCAAAATCTAATCTAGAATCGGCTTCCTATTTCGCAACAAACCCTCCTTCACTCATGCTGCCCAACATGCACTAGTAAAACAGACTATCCTACCGATCCTTGACTTCGGCGATGTCATTTACAAAATAGCCTCCAGTACTCTACTCAGCAAACTGGAAGCAGTCTATCACAGTGCCATCCTTTTTGTCATCAAAGCCCCATATACCACCCACCACTGCGACCTGTATGCTCTCGTTGGCTGGTCCTCGCTACATATTCGTTGCCAGACCCACTGGCTCCAGGTCATCTATAAGTCTTTGCTAGGTAAAGATCCACCTTATCTCAGCTCACTGGTCACCATAACAACACCCACCCGTAGCACACGCTCCAGAAGGTATTCTCACTGGTCATCCCCAAAGCCAACACCTACTTTGGCCGCCTTTCCTTCCACTTCTCTGCTACAATGACTGGAACCAATTGCAAAAATCGCTGAAGTTGGAGACTTATATCTCCCTCACTAACTTTAAGCATCAGCTATCTGAGCAGCTCACCGATCGCTGCAGCTGTACACAGCCCATCTGTAAATAGCCCATCCAACTACCTACCTCATCCCCATATTGTTTTTATTTACTTTTTTTGTTCTTTTGCACACCAGTATCACTACTTACACACCATCATCCGCTCATCTGTCACTTCAGTGTTAATTTGCTAAATTGTAATTACTTCGCTACTATGGCCTATTTATTGCCTTACCTCCTAACTCCATTTGCACACACTGTATGTAGATTTTTCTATTGTAATTGAATGTACTTTTGTTTATCCCATGTGTAACTCTGTGTTGTTGTTTTTGTCGCACTGCCTTGCATTATCTTGGCCACGTCGCAGTTGTAAATGAGAACTTGTTCTCAACTGGCCTACCTGGTTAAATAAAGGTGAAATAAAATAAAAATATATATAAAACAATGTGCTAACTCTATACAGTACACAAACATGTTAATAACACACTCTTTCCTTTCTTCTCTCACAACAATGCCACAGTCATAGGTATGACACAAACGCATCCATGGGGTTATTTTTGTGTCATTACCCTTCTCTGTCCCCTCATTAAAAACCACTGTATTTTATTTATACTGGAGAGCACCCTGCTGTTTATGGATGTGATTGATGAGTAACCACCTCTAGTCTAACACACCAAATCTGTGTCAGCATTCACTTACAATTAGAAGTACAATTGTGTGTGTGTCATCCGTAAACTTTGAAATGGACTAAAAATAGCAGTATAGGAGCTGGGACAGATTGGCTAAATTTACCAGCTCTTTGTCTCTTATAGCCAGAGAGGTGGGTGGGCGGGGTGTGTGGGGTATGATGACTCAGCAGCACATGACTCTACTCTGTGTGGATAAGGAGGAAGAAATGGCTGGGCCACAGGACTGGGAGCATGTAGGTGGGGCCACAGGACTGGGAGCATGTAGGTGGGGCCACAGGACTGGGAGCATGTAGGTGGGGCCACAGGACTGGGAGCATGTAGGTGGGGCCACAGGACTGGGAGCGGCCACAATGGTTTAGCCAGGCCTCCAAAGGGTGTTTCTGGCTGCTCTAACCTGTGGAGTAAGAGGCTTTCTGTTTGTGTGTACACTGCCCTCCTTCAGTTTGCTGGTTATATGACCCTCTGCCAAATACATATTTTCATGGAAAGTAATAGAGGCAGCCTTGAATTCTGTAGCCTATTCATGAGCTTTACTGGGTTTTATTTTCAACATATAAAGATTGGCTAAAAACATATTAGAGCTTTTAGAGGACTGCATCTTAAGCACCATTGTTGATACTGTTTGTTACAACAACAACAAAACGGAATATCTTCTTTGAGGCAAGTCTCCTAGCAGTGAAAAGTAAAAATGTGGTAAAACTACAAAAACATTTACACCTCTCTCTCAAAATAGATTATGACTCAAATTTGAAGTAATGTTCTACTGGTGGCCAATTATCCCTTTCTGTGTACTGTACTCTCTATTTCTGACTTTTCGACTTTCACGAAATCAAACGCTCTGCCTCTCTCTCTGTACTTGGGATTGCACCTGGACGACGTCACCACCACTGCACTCCATAGCTGACAGGCTGCGAGAGAGTTGCGTGCGAATGCTTCCTTAAACACGCTGAAGATTCCCAGTGTAGCATACAAACAAGGGCAGAGCATAATAACTCAAAGCAAACTTGATCGGGACCCTTTTAAACGCGTTATAAAGGTAAGTCGATTCCCTTACATTTAAATAATTGTAACTCAATTGGAGGAAATCTTCAATATTTGACAAAATTACAGTAAAAGGACACGGTCGAATTGCACACTGACGTCACGATCGGGACGAGTTACTTTCGATAAAAGCGCATTGTTTTTTGTGATTTTTTACAATCAAATCTTACAGTGGTTTAACGTTTTTTGTGTTGATACTTTGGGGCACTACTTAGTACCTACCACATCTGCTGATTGCTGAAAATGAGCAATCTGACAAGTTTCTTTACTACAAAATCACTGCGGGAAAGTTTTAGGTAACCTATGTGCGCTTCAAAGCAACAAAAAAAAACGATACATTGAACCGGGTCAAAACGAAGCGGTTGGTGGGTAACACACATTGTGCTCTCAGATAATGATTTCCTCTCTGTTCATGTTACGTAAGCCATGTTCTGTGGGAATCCTTATTCATATACTTTCCTCGCCTGCTTTTGGGAGCCTCATTTTACGGTCTGTCAAATGCTGTTTTGGTTGTTAGTAGGCTAATTCAATGCGCTTTACGGACTCTCCGTTTTTGTGAGAATTAAGTTGATAAAAGTGAATCATCAATCAACTTTTGGTCATCCTCGTCTAGTTTAGATGTCTTCATGGGTCCGGGTGGACCCGATATACCCGAGACCTGACCCTGGCACTATTGGATTGGGGGCTGAAGAATACTAACATGTCCCTCAGGTCTGGGTCAGGTCCTGTAGCATATTTTATTTTACGCTAATAAGCTGAATTTCTTTACTTATAAAAGGCCTAGCCAACATATAAAACATATTCCTTAACCAGTAGAGCAACTTGGCTGATAAGAGGGAAAAAAATAAATTGTCACTCTAGTCCAGGTTGAGTCTAGGTTGAGATGTCCTCTGCTCCATTTGGGTTCGGGTCTCCATTTCTTTAAAGATAAGTAAATGTAGTTGGGTCAAGTTTTTGGACACGTGAAGACCTGTAGTCTTTAGTTTCCATGGGCCTTGAGCTGCAATATGGTCCCAAAGGTGTTCTGAACAAATTGTTATTTGTGTGGAAGGATCTGGTCCATTTCAGCTGCCACCAAAGTACATGATGTACACTATCATTTTTCTCTAGACTTTATGCCACAATGTTATTACTCTTCTATGTTACTGTGGTTACCACACACTCATGAGTCACTAGTGTTTGCTAGTGCCCCTTGTAGTAATCTAGGAATTCTGCAAAACAAGCCCACAACCACAAGTTGTCATTTACAGTCGTTGGTGTCAATCACCACACAATACAGTGGGTCTATGCAACCTAGAAATTAAACATTTGTGACCACTGGCCCAGACTTTTTTTCAACATTTGTCTGCGCTGCCTACTGAGAGGAAATGTATAGAAAGATGATAATACATTTTACCAACTGTATTTATCTAATTTTATTTTTATTTTATTTTTTATTTTTTATTGTCACATGCGCTGAATACAACTAGTGTAGACTTTACTGTGAAATGCTTGCTTACGAGCCCTTTCCAATGATGCAAAGTTTAAAAATAAAATAGTTCCACGAAGAATGAAATAAAATACACAAGAATGGAGCTTCAGCGAGTACCAGTACCAGATCATTGTTTAGAGGTATGAGGTATTTGAGGTAGATACAGTGGGGCAAAAAAGTATTTAGTCTGCCACCAATTGTGCAAGTTCTCCCACTTACAAAGATGAGAGAGGCCTGTAATTTTCATCATAGGTACACTTCAACTATGACAGACAAAATTAGAAAACAATCCAGAAAATCACATTTGTAGGATTTTTTATGAATTTATTTGCAAATTATGGTGGAAAATAAGTATTTGTTCAATAACAAAAGTTTATCTCAATACTTTGTTATATACCCTTTGTTGGCAATGACAGAGGTCAAACGTTTTCTGTAAGTCTTCACAAGGTTTTTCACACACTGTTGCTGGTATTTTGGCCCATTCCTCCATGCAGATCTCCTCTAGAGCAGTGATGTTTTGGGGCTGTTGCTGGGCAACACAGACTTTCAACTCCCTCCAAAGATTTTCTATGGAGTTGAGATCTGGAGACTGGCTAGGCCACTCCAGGACCTTGAAATGCTTCTTACGAAGCCACTCCTTCGTTGCCCGGGCAGTGTGTTTGGGATCATTGTCAAGCTGAAAGACCCAGCCACATTTAATCTTCAATGCCCTTGCTGATGGAGGGAGGTTGTCACTCAAAATCTCACGATACATGGCCCCATTCATTCTTTCCTTTACATGGATCAGTTGTCCTGGTCCCTTTGCAGAAAAACAGCTCCAAAGCATGATGTTTCCACCCCCATGCTTCACAGTAGGTATGGTGTTCTTTGGATGCAACTCAGCATTCTTTATCCTCCAAACACGACGAGTTGAGTTTTTACCAAAAAGTTATATTTTGGTTCCATCTGACCATATGACATTCTCCCAATCTTCTTCTGGATCATCCAAATGCTCTCTAGCAAACTTCAGACGGGCCTGGACATGTACTGGCTTAAGCAGGGGGACACGTCTGGCACTGCAGGATTTGAGTCCCTGGCAGCGTAGTGTGTTACTGATGGTGGGCTTTGTTACTTTGGTCCCAGCTCTCTGCAGGTCATTCACTAGGTCCCCCCGTGTGGTTCTGGGATTTTTGCTCACCGTTCTTGTGATCATTTTGACCCCACCGGGTGAGATCTTGCATGGAGCCCCAGATCGAGGGAGATTATCAGTGGTCTTGTATATCTTCGATTTCCTAATAATTGCTCCCACAGTTGATTTCTTCAAACCAAGCTGCTTACCTATTGCAGATTCAGTCTTCCCAGCCTGGTGCAGGTCTACAATTTTGTTTCTGGTGTCCTGTGACTGCTCTTTGGTCTTGGCCATAGTGGAATTTGGAGTGTGACTGTTTGAGGTTGTGGACAGGTGTCTTTCATACTGATAACAAGTTCAAACAGGTGCCATTAGTACAGGTAACGAGTGGAGGACAGGAGCCTCTTAAAGAAGTTGTTACAGGTCTGTGAGAGCCAGGAATCTTGCTTGTTTGTAGGTGATCAAATACTTATTTTCCACCATAATTTGTAAATAAATTCATTAAAACCCCTACAATTTCTTTTCTAATTTTGTCTGTCATAGTTGAAGTGTACCTATGATGAAAATTATAGGCCTCTCATCTTTTTAAGTGGGAGAACTTGCACAATTGGTGGCTGACTAAATACTTTTTTGCCCAACTGTATGTGCATGAAGGCAATATAAAGTGTCTGATAAGGCATCAGGATAGATAATAGGGAGAGTTAAAAAAAGAAGAAAAGAGCAGCTGCAGAAAATGGTGAATGTGTTTGGGTGTGTCAATGTGCCATTCAAGGGATTTCCTATTTTTTAAATATTTTTTTTTTACAATTTTCTACATTGTAGAAACATATGGAATCCTGTAGTAAGCAAAAAGTGTTAAAAAAAATCATGATATATTTTAGATTCTTCAAAGCAGCCACCCGTTGCCTTGATGACAGCTTTGCACAGTCTTGGCATTCTCTCAACCAGCTCTAATGAGGAAGTCACCTGGAATGAATTTCAATTCACAGGTGTGCCTTGTTAAGTTAACAATGTCGATTTCTTTCCTTCTTAATGCGTTTGAGCCAATCAGTTATGTTGTGACAAGGTAGGGTTGGTATACAGAAGATAGCCCTATTTGGTAAAAGACCAAGTCCATATTATAGCAAGAACAGCTCAAATAAGCAAAGGGAAACGACAGTCCATCATTACTTTAAGACATAAATGTCCGTCAATACGGAACTTTTTTAGAACTTTGAAAGTTTTTGCGACTGCACTTGAATAAACTATCAATCACTATTATGAAACTGGCTCTCATGAGGACCGCCATAGGAAAGGGAGACCTAGAGTTACCTCTGCTGCAGAAGATAAGTTCATTAGCGTTACCAGCCTCAGAAGTTGCAGCCCACATACATGAACTCTGTGAAAAATGTAACAGACACACCTTAACATCAACTGTTCAGAGGAGACTGTGAATCAAGCCTTCATGGTTGAATTGCTGCAAAGAAACCACAACTAAAGGACATCAATAAGAAGAAGAGACTTGCTTGGGCCTAGAAAAAATTGCAGTGGACATTAGACTGGTGCCTTTATGGTAGAGTGGCCAGATAGATGACACTCTTCCGTAAAAGTCCCATGACAGCCCACTTGGAGTTTGCCAAAAGGCACCTAAAGAACTCTCAGACCATGAGAAACAAGATTCTCTGGTCTGATGAAACCAAGATTGAACTTTTTGGCCTGAATGCCAAGTGTCATGTCTGGAGGAAACCTGGCACCATCCCTACGATGAAGCATGGTGGGGGCACCATTATTCTGTGGGGATGTTTTTCAGGGACTGGGAGACTCGTCAGGATCAAGGCAAAGATGAACGGAGCAAAGTTCAGAGAGATCCTTGAATAAAACCTGCTCCAGAGCGCACAGGACCTCAGACTGGGGCGATGGTTCACCTTCCAACAGGACAGCGACCCTAAGCACACAGCCAAGACAAAGCAGGAGTGGCTTCGGGACAAGTCTCAATGTCCTTGAGTAGCCCAGCCGGAGCCCGGACTTGAACCCAGTCGAACGTCTCTGGAGAGACCTGAAAATAGCTGTGCAGCAACACTCCCCATCCAACATGACAGACCTTGAGAGGATCTGCAGAGAATAATGGGAGAAACTCCCCAAATACAGGTGTGCCAAGCTTGTAGCATCATACCCAAGAAGAATCTATGCTGTAAACCCTGCCAAAGATGCTTCAACAAAGTACTGAGTAAAGGGTCTGAAAACTTATGTAAATGTGATATTTCAGTTATGTAATTATAAAAAATATCAAACATTTCTAAAAACCTGTTTTTGCTTTGTCATCAAATCAAACCTTATTTGCCACATGCGCCGAATACAACAAGTGTAGACCTTACCGTGAAATGCTTACTTACAGGCCCTTAACCAACAGTGCAGTTCAAGAAGAAGAACATATTTACAAAGTAGGCAAATAAAAAGTAACACAATAAGAATAAAGAGGCTATATACAGGGGGTACCGATTCAGTGTGCAGGGGTACAGGCTAGTTGATGTAATATGTACATGTAGGTGGGGGCGAACTGACTATGCATAGGTAACAAACAAACAGCGAGTAGCAGCAGTGTACAAGGGCGGGGGGGTCTCAATGTAAATTGTCCGGTGGCGATATTTATGAATTGTTCAGCAGTCTAATGGCTTGGGTGTAGAAGTTGTTGAGGAGCCTTTTGATGCTAGACTTGGCACTCCGGACACCGCTTGCTGTGCGATAGCAGAGGATACAGTCTATAACTGGAGTCTCTGACAATTTTATTGGCTTTTCTCTGACACCGCCTATTATAGGTCCTGGATGGCAGGAAGCTTGGCCCCAGTTATGTACTGGGCTGTTCGTGCTACCCTCTGTAGCGCCTTACGGTCAGATGCCGAGCAGTTGCCATACCAGGCGGTGATGCAACCGGTCAGGATGCTCTCGATGGTGCATCTGTAGAACCTTTTGAGGATCTGGGGACCCATGCCAAATCTATTCAGTCTCCTGAGGGGGAAAAGGTTTTGTCGTGCCGTCTTCACGACTTTCTTGGTATGTTTGGACCATGATAGTTCGTTGGTGATGTGGACACCAAGGAACTTGAAACTCTCGACCCGCTCCACTACAGCCCCAGAGATGTTAATGGGGGCCTGTTTGGCTCACCTTTTCCTGTAGTCCATGATCAGCTCCTTTTGTCTTGCTCACATTGAGGGAGAGGTTGTTTTCCTGGCACCACACTGCCAGTTCTGAGTTCCTCCCTATAGGCCGTGTCATCGCTGTCGGTGATCGTCAGCAAACTTAATGATGGTGTTGGAGTCGTGTTTGGCCACGCAGTCGTAGGTGAACAGGGAATACAGGAGGGGACTAAGTACACACCCCTGAGGGACCCAGTGTTAAGGATCAGCATGGCAGACGTATTGTTACCTACTCTCAACACCTCTTACCATAAGTCTTTGCTAGGGAAAGCGCCGCCTTACCTCAGCTCACTGGTCACCATAGCAACATCCACCCATAGCACGCACTCCAGCAGGTATATTTCACTGGTTATCCCCAAAGCCAACACCTACTTTGGCCTCCTTTCCTTCCAGTTTTCTGCTGCTACAATGAATATAACGAATTGCAACAATCACTGAAGTTGGAGCCTTATATCTCACTCACTGACTTAAAACGTCAGATATCAGAGCATCTTACCGATCGCTGCAGCTGTATAGCCCATCCAACCAACATCATCCAATATTTGTTTTTGTTTTTTCTGCTCTTTTGCACACCAGTATTTCTACTTGCACATCCTCATTTGCACATATATCACTCCAGTGTTAATTGCTGAATTGTAATTACTTCGCCACTATGGCCTATTTATTGCCTTACCTCCTTACTCCATTTGTACACACTGTATACAGATTTATCTATTGCGTTATTAACTGTATTATTGTATGTTTATTCCATGTGTAACTCTGTGTTTTGTTGCACTGCTTTGCTATATTTTGGCCAGGTCGCAGTTGTAAATGAGAACTTGTTCTCAACTGGCCTACCTGGTGGGAAAAAATTAAATAAAAATGGGACACAATAGGACTGGAAGGGTAACTCTACACATGCATTGGATGCCTAAGGAGGCTGAGAGGTGTGTCAATATTGGCTGTGGGCTGGTCTGGTGGCTGCTCTGCTTTGTATCCGGGTGTGAGGAGACAGTTATGACAGTTGCTCAGTGAAGATTCCCCCATGCAACACTGATCCACAGGGACGCACAACAAACACCCTCTCTATGGATCTGCTGGAGGAACACAGTACAGCTTGTGCATGTGATGTATAAGGAGAGATTGGCTTAATTAACTCTGCTTTGAATCTTTTTCTATAAAATGATTTAGCTGAGGCTAAAGTCTAACACTCCATAGCATAGCTAATCTGGCAAACTCTATTTAGAGCTCTCTTTTGGTAGAGCAACTGACTGTGATGTCTCTCTTCTCTGGTGGGAGAAAGATGGTTGAGGTGGGTCAGAATATACTCTTATATACTCAGAATATACTCTTGCCATTTCTGTGGTTGTTTGACCAAAAAGCTTAATCTGTAAGCCATAATGTACTATTGCAATAGTGGGAAGTTGCTGTGCAGACACGATTACGAAACACACACAGACCTTGTTTAGATACTAATGCTTTGTTGTCTGCTCTGTTGTGGTGTAAGCTACATGGCAGGCTTGTATTATTTATTCATTTTGAGCACACCTGCTGCCAGGTGTGGCTTTCAGCGCATCACACACACACACACACACAGCGAGAGTGGGTGGGAGAGAAACAGGGGTACTTGGGCTGAATCTACAACACTCTCCCATACTCCATTATTTATCCTAGCAGTTATATAGGTGATGAGTTTGGTCTTTCACACATTCTGCTACTTAGTGACACTCTCTAAACACATTTTCTCTGTCACACACACCCAGGATGACAGCAGTTTAGCAGCACCCAATGTTGTCGTCTTGCATCATTTAGCCTCTCTCGCTCTCTCTCTATCCTACCCACCCTGTACTGTGTAGTGGAGTCAGTCACTCTCAGACACCTCTATTATCTGCCTGCTAGTCTGGCCACTGCACTGTGCTGTCTGCAGCTTGTGGTAATCAAGCAACAAGCTCTGTCTCACTGCAGAATTAGATGTTTCTCCAAACAGCAAATTTCAAAGTGTTTCTGACACCCTGGGTTGACTCCTGCTCAGTATCTTTCCATTGCTCCAAATGTCGAATTTAGAAGGTTAAGGATTGAGTTTTTGGATAGGGTTAAAACATTAAAGGGTAGGAAGCATGAGTTCTTAACAACACAGTGTTCAAATACTTAGTTGTAGTCACATTCTGGTTACCTATGACTACAAACATACACTGAACAAAAATATAAACGCAACATGAGCTGAAATAAAAGATCCCAGAATTGTTCCATATGCACTAAAATATTATTTATTTCAAATGTTGTGCGCAAATTTGTTTACATCCCTGTTAGTGAGCATTTTATCCTTTGTCAAGATAATCCATCCACCTGACAGGTGTGGCATATCAAGTAGCTGATTAAACAGCATGATCATTACACAACTGCACCTTGTGCTGGTGACAAAAGGCCACTCTATAATGTGCAGTTTTGTCACACAACACATTGCCACAGATGTCTCAAGTTGAGGGCACATGCAATTGGCATTCTGACTGCAGAAAAATAAGAATGTGTTCTTAACTGACATGCCTAGTTAAATAAAGATTAAATAATGGTATAAAAAATAATCAGCCTAATCGGTGTCCAAAAATACAGATTTACGATTGTTTATGAAAACTTGAAATCGGCCCTAATTAATCGGCCATTCCGATTCATCGGTCAACCTCTAATGTCTGTAGTTGAGACATTATCTCCGGATAGGGAGGAAAAAGGAAGGCTTTTATTGGCTCTGTCCAGTCCCTACTGTGCTAATGTTCAGGAAACAACCTCCGTCATACCCAAAGTTATAGGGGATGATTTGTAGAATGATTTGTAGAAACATGTTTATTCATTTCACAGTGTGTTGGGCTTTTGAGTCTAACAAATATAGTCAAATCAAATCATACTTGATACTTTCTTGTCTTATTATTATTTGTTTTTTAAAATATTTTTTTTACCCCTTTTTCGTGGTATCCTATTGTTGTAGTAGCTACTATCTTGTCTCATCGCTACAACTCCCGTACGGGCTTGAGAGAGATGAAGGTTGAAAGTCATGCGTCCTCCGATACACAACCCAACCTAGCCGCACTGCTTCTTAACACAGCGCGCATCCAACCCGGAAGCCAGCTGCACCAATGTGTCGGAGGAAACACTGTGCACCTGGCAACCTTGGTTAGCGTGCACTGCGCCCGGCCCGCCACAGGAGTCGCTGGTGCGCGATGAGACAAGGACATCCCTACCGACCAAGCCCTCTCTAACCCAGACGATGCTAGGCCAATTGTGCGTCGCCCCATGGACTTCCCGGTCGCGGCCGGTTACAACAGAGCCTGGGCGCGAACCCAGAGTCTCTGATTGCACAGCTGGCGCTGCGGTAATGGGGATCAGTGAGAATCAGCGCTGCAGGATCAGCGCTGCAGTACAGCGCCCTTAACCACTGCACCACCTGGGAGGCCCGCTTTCTTGCCTTATTTGAGGTCTGGGAAAAATCTAAGAAATATTGATTCATGGCAATGTTTTTGGTATTTTATTAGGATCCCCATTACCTGTTGTAAAAACAGCAGCTACTCTTCCTGGGGTCCACACAAAACATTAATAGACAACATTAATAGACAACCGCTCAAGGACAGAACTACATAAATCAAACAAAAATGACAAAACGCACATGTAGCCTACAATGCAAGCACACAAAATATCTAGGTCAAATAAGGGAGAGGTGTTGTGCCGTGAGGTGTTGCTCTCTGTTTTTTATTTATTTACTAGGTTTGCTGTTCAATTGAGCAATATGAGATGGAATGGAGTTCCATGCAATAATGTCTCTATATCAAATTTTATTGGTCACATACATATGGTCAGCAGATGTTTATTACGAGTGTAGCGAAATTCTTGTGCTTCTAGTTCTATCTAACAAGTAATATCTAACAATTCCACAACAACTACCTTATACACACAAATCTTAGTAAAGGAATGGAATAAAAATATATACATATATGGATGAGCAATGTCAGTGGCATAGCCCAAGATGCAATAGATCATATAGAATACAGTATAAACATTATTAAAGTGGCCAAAGTCTCCATGTGAGCAGCAGGCTCTAATGTGCTAGTGATGGCTATTTAACAGTCTGAAGCTGTTTTTCAGTCTCTCATCCCAGCTCTGATGCACCTGTACTGACCTCGCCTTCTGGATGGTAGCGGGGTGAATATGTCCGTAAACCCACCAGCCAGCTGGTCTGCGCATGCTCTGAGGACACGGCTAGGGATGCCATCTGGGCCGGCAGCATTGTGAGGGTTAACGTCTTAAATGTCTTACCCACGTTGGCCACAGAGAAGGAGAGCCCATAGTCCTTGGGGCGAGGGCTGCATCGGTGGCACTGTAATTGTCCTCAAAGCGGGCAAAGAAGGTGTTTATTTCATCTGGATGCAAGACGTCCGTATTCTGCGATATAGCTTGTTTTCCTATTGTAGTATGTGCTTGTCTGTAGATCCTGCCACATATAGTTGAAGTTAATGCACAACATACAGTTGAAGTTGTAAGTTTACATACACTTAGGTTGCATTCATTAAAACTTGTTTTTCAACCACTCCACACATTTCTTGTTAAGAAACTATACTTTTGGCAAATCTACTTTTTGGCAAGTCATTTTTACAAAAATTGTTTACAGACAGATAATTTCACTTATCACTGTATCACAATTCCAGTGGGTCAAAAGTTTACATACACTAAGTTGACTGCCTTTTTAACAGTTGGGAAAATTCCAGAAAAATATGTCATGGCTTTAGAAGCTTCTGATAGGCTAATTGACATAAGTTGAGTGTAACTGTGGATGTATTTCAAGGCCTACCTTCAAACTCAGTGCTTCTTTGCTTGACATCATGGGAAAATCAAAATAAATCAGCCAAGACCTCAGAAAAACAGTGGGAGCAATTGGGAGCAATTTCCAAACGCCTGAAGGTACCACATTCATCTGTACAAACAATAGTACGCAAGTATAAACACCATGGGACCATGCAGTCGTCATACTGCTCAGGAAGGACATGCGTTCTGTCTCCTAGAGATGAACGTACTTTGGTGCGAAAAGTGCAAATCAATCCCAGAACAACAGCAAAGGACCTTGTGAAAATGTGTATAAAACTATCTATATCCACAGTAAAATGAGTCCTATATCGACATAACCTGTAAGGCCATTCAGCAAGGAAGAAGCCACTGCTCCAAAACCACCATTAAAAAATCCAGACTACGGTTTTCAACTGCACATGGGGACAAAGATTGTACTTTTTTGTAGAAATGTTCTCTGGTCTGAGGAAACAAAAATAGAACTGTTTGGCCATAATGACCTACATTATGTTTAGAGGGAAAAGGGGGAGGCTTGCAAGCCGAAGAACACCATCCCAACCGTGAAGCACGGGTGTGGCAGCATCATGTTGTATGGGTGCTTTGCTGCAGGAGGGACTGGTGCACTTCACAAAATAGATGGCATCATGAGGTAGGAAAATTATGGGGATATATTGAAGCAACATCTCAAGACATCAGTCAGGAAGTTAAAGCTTGTTCGCAAATGGGGTCTTCCAAATGGACAATTACCCCAAGCATACTTCCAAAGTTGTGGCAAAATGACTTAAGGACAACAAAGTGAAGGTATTGGAGTGGCCATCACAAAACCCTGACCTCAACCCTATAGAAAATGTGTGGGCAGAACTGAAAAAGTGTGTCCGTGCAAGGAGGCCTACAAACCTGACTCAGTTACACCAGCTCTGTCAGGAGGAATGGGCCACAATTCCCCCAACTTATTGTGGGAAGCTTGTGGAAGGGTGCCTGAAACATTTGACCCAAGTTAAACAATTTAAGGGCAATGCTACCAAATACTAATTGAGTGTATGTAAACTTCTGACCCACTGGGAATATAATGAAAGAAATAAAAGCTGAAATAAATCATTCTCTGTACTATTATTCTGACATTTCACATTCTTAAAATGATCCTAAGACAGGGATTTTTTTTCTAGGATTAGATGTCAGGAATTGTGATACTGAGGTTAAATGTATTTGGCTAAGGTGTATGTAAATTTCCGACTTCAACTGTACGTCTTGTGTCTGAGCTGTTGAATTACACTCCACTTTGGCTCTATACTGACATTTTGCTTGATTAATTGCCATGCGGGGGGAATGACTACTCATGTCGCCTTGTCATGGTTAAATGCTGTGGTACGCCCTTTCAGTTTTGCGTGAATGCTGCCATCCACGGTTTCTGGTTAGAGTAGGTTTTAATAGTCACAGTGGGTACACCATATCCTATACACTTCCTTATAAACTCACTCACGGAATCAGCGGTAATGTTGATATTTTTCTCCAAGGCTACCCGGAACATATCCCAGTCCGCGTGATCAAAGCAATCTTGAAGAGTGGATTTCGATTGGTCAGACCAGCGCTGAATAGTCCTTAGCACGGGTACTTCCCGTTTGAGTTTCTGCCTATAGGAATGAAGGAGCAAAATATAGTCATGGTCAGATTTGCCAAAAGGAGGGCAGAGTTTATGCCTTTAACCTTTTATTTAACTAGGCAAGTCAGTTAAGAACAAATTCTTATTTTCAATGGCGGCCTAGGAACAGTGGGTTAACTGCCTGTTCAGTGGCAGAATGGCAGATTTGTACCTTGCCAGCTCGGGGGTTTGAACTTGCAACCTTCCGGTTACTAGTTCAACGCTTTAACCACTAGGCTACCCTGCCACCCTACAGTCGATATGCTGATAGTATTTAAGTAGCCTTTTTCTCAAATTTGCTTTATTAACATCCACAGCGACCAATAAATGCAGCCTCAGGATATATGTTTTCCAGTTTGCATAAAGTCCAGTGACGTTCCTTAAGGGCCGTTGTAGTATCGGCTTGAGGAGGGATGTACACAGCTGTGACAATAACGGAAGAGAATTCTCTTGGGAGATAATACGGTCGGCATTTGATTGTGGAATTTATAGGTCAGGTGAACAAAAAGAGTTGAGTTCCTGCATGTTATTACAATTACACCGTGAGTCATTAATCATGAAACATACACCCCCGCCCTTCTTCTTCCCGGAAAGATGTTTATTCCTGTTGGCGTGATGCACTGAGAATCCAGGTCGCTGTACCGACTCCGACAGCATATCCCCAGAGAGCCATGTTTCAGTGAAACAGAGTATGTTACAATCCCTGATGTCTCTCTGGAAAGCAACCCTGCACTGATTTCGTCATCTTTGTTATCTAGGGACTGGACATTAGCGAGTAATATACTCGGAAGCGGTGGGTGTTGTGCGCGCCTCCGAAGTCTGATTAGAAGACTGCTCCGACTCGCTCTTCTCCGGCGGTGTTTTGGGTCGGCCTCTGGAAATCAGTTAAAATGCCCTGGGTGATGCGGACAAAGGGTCCGCTTCGGGGAAGTCGTATTCCTGGTTGTAGTGCTGGTAAGTTGACGCCGCTCTGATAACCAATAGTTCTTCCCGGCTGTATGTAATAACACTTAAGGTTTTCTGGGCTAACAATGTAAGAAATGATACATTAAAATAAAAATGCAATACTGTAAAGTTTCCTAAGGACAAGAAGTGAGGTAGCCCTGTCTGTCGGTGCCATTTTATGTATCATAATACTGTACGCTTTCTTGAATTTGTTCTGGATTTGGCAACTGAAAAGCACCATGGTACCCTACGTTGCTACCCTAAGTTGATTATGCAAACAATTTGGGATTGTGAACACAATGTTTCTTCTAAAAAGAAGTGATGCAGTTAGTCTCTCAACTCTTAACCAAGAGAGAATGGCTTGCATAGTATTTATATTGATTACAATGAAGAGCAAGACATGCCGCTCTGTTCTGGGCAAGCTGCAGCTTACCTAGGTTTTTCCTTGCAGCACTCGACCACACGACTGGACAGTAATCAAGATACGACTAAACTATAGCCTGCACGACTTACTGTTTTGAGTGTGGTGTCAAAAAAGCAGAGCATCTCTTTATTACGGACAGACCTCTCCCCATCTTTACAACCATTGTATCTATATGTTTTGACCATGACATTTTACAATCTAAGTTGATGCCAAGTCATTTTGTCCCCTCAACTTGTTCAATAGCCACACCATTCATTACCAGATTCAGCTGAGGTCTAGAACCTAGGGAATGATTTGTAACAAATACAATGCTCTTAGTTTTAGAGATGTTCAGGACACATTCCAAAACAGACGCAACTCTTTGTTAACCGTTTCAGTGACTTCATTAGCTGTAGTTGCTGATGAGTATATGGTTGAATCAAATAAAAATGTTCAGCTAAAATGGTCAGAAGTAGTCAAAGCTAGTGGAAAGCTTTTGTGGGTGGTCAGATTCATTCACAGAGAATTTACAGGTATATTTATGCCAGCTCTACTTGTGTGTAAGGCGGTATGGTTATCTTGTACAAGCAGCTACCATACAGTTTAACCATATTAACAGATAAAGAGATGACGCATTAACAGACAAACAGTAGTAAATTACACTCTGTGACACCATTTTTTCCCGCATTCCAAATTGCCATTGCAGTTCTCACAATGAGCAATAACTTCAGTAGAAACCTTCTTTGAGTTGACACACACACACACCCACACACCACACACACACCACACACACACGCCATGTTATTAGCTGTATCTGTAATCTAGTCCAGGCTGCCACAGGCGATGCTTGTTCAGGTTCATTATTGTCCTGTGGAGGTTGTTTGCTTAGCTCTAATTGCTAGGGCTGAGCCTGGCCCTGGTTTATAGGCCCTCCTTGTTCTCTGGCTGGATACGTTTCTCTCGCTCTCTTCTGTCTTTCACATCTCAAGTTACAGTCACTCTGGCCCTCTGGGTTTAGGAAAGGCGAACTTGTTCAAAAGCACAGAGTCTTTTACACTCCGTGACACTGCTGTTTGGACTGAACTGAGCTTGGCTTGGGTTTTAATCACACATTTATCGTGCTAGAGGAATCCCACTGCCTGGAAAATGGTTTGTGTAAGATTGATTCTCAATATTGTGCACCAACCGGGTTTACGTAATATTTCCGTGTTGAGTGTGCGTTCGTTTGTGATGGAACCTGTGCACATACTGTACACACTCACTGTGAACCCAGACCGATTCAGACGGATCTATATTCTCTGGTTGAACAGCAGTGGCAGTCGGTGCCGTTCTAAGAAGAGGGAGGACCTTTTTTTAAATCTTTTTTTTTAATGACCATGGCCTTATTTCTATTACAGTATATTGGATGACTCTCATTAATATTCACCCAGTTCAATGTACCAGCGATAGGTTTAGGCTGCTACATGATACAAAAAAAAATCTTATACACATCATGAGGTTGCTACAACCTAGCCTATGAATCAAAGTTTACAACAGGTGCACACAGGTGAAGAGACAAATTTGAGGTGACAGTGACATTCAATACCGCCTTGCACACTCTTGCCTGCATCTAGCTGCTATAGGGTGTAATCATTAGTCCAACAGTTGCAAACAAGTTTCTATTGGACAAATTCAGGTATGTTTATCCCCGTTTTGTTCCGTTTGACAAACATTTTTCAACAGAATCAGTGGAATGAATACATCCCTGATCACGCGTAAACAGAGTTCATTCTCATGACAGCCATGTTGTATTCCTTCTCTTCCCTTCGCTTGTGGACTTCAATGCACAACACATCAGCTGTGTGTTACCAGATGAAAATTAATTTTCTGATCCTTTGATTGGGTGGACAACATGTCAGTTCATGCTGCAAGAGCTCTGATAGGCTGGAGGACGTCCTTCAGAAGTTGACATAATTACTGTGTACGTCTGTGTAAGAGGGTGAGAACCATGAGCCTCCTAGATTTTTTTTGTTTTATTGAAGTCAATGTACCCAGAGGAGGACTGACGCTAGCTGGCCTCCGGCTACACCGTGGTGCTACCCTACAGTGCTGTTGAGGCTACTGTGGACATTCTTTGCAAAATAGTGTGTATTAACAAGTTATTTGGTGACATGATTATATTTAGTATAGTTTTATCTAAAAGATAACTTGTTAAGTGTTTTACAAGTAACGTTTTTATGAAATTCACTGAGGAGGATGTTCCTCCCTTTCCTCCGGGGAGCCTCCCCTGTTGAACAGAGAGATCACACCAAGGCACTTTGATTAATGGACAGACAGACACAGACCCTGAGCTATCCCAGCAGCAGACGAAGTACAGTATGTGTGAGCGGGACGGTGTTTGGTAGGCATTTTCATATTTTCTATATCTCTGTCTACAGTAACAAAGACCATATGGTCAAAGCTGTTTGGTTCCACCCATTTGTCCAAAAACAGATTGCTGTATGTGTTGTGGGAATGGGTCATTTTCAGAGATGCTTCCTGGTTTTCCTCTCGGACCAATCCCAGCACTGCATCCACAGGGCATGACTAGAAAACCAGGAACACCTGTCCAAACCCATCATCCCGACAACCATCTCCCATAGCATCCAATTAGAATATGTGTAATAACGTTCGAAAAACAAGGGTAAATATTTGGTTGGAGTAATTGAAATAGTCTTTCTGCCCACCTCACTTTTCACTTGTATCCATGTAATAAAAACAGAAATGTAGTTTCTGGTCTAGCGTGTTTTTAAAGAAGCTTTGGAACAGCCTATACCTCTCGTGAGAGTATTCTATACAGTAATATTATATCAGGCTTTATGGCCAAAGCACTTTGTGGTATCGGTGAGGAAATCTTCTCTTGTCTATCTGCCCTCTGGTCCCTATCATCAGAACCAATTGTTAAATGCCCTCGGCTGTTCACCTTATCAACCCTTTACAGATCATCTGAAGTTCTCATGGACCTCCTTTTGTCTAAATCTCCTCCACTCTTAAAGGGAAATGTCACTCTTTTTCAACATCAAATTCATCATCTCCAGCCACCAACCCAACATCAACATATGTTTTGTAATCCAAAAGATGTTTCCGATGACATCATCCAGAGACACTGATGACATAATCAGGTGTGCATCATGTGTTTTTAACCGATTGTAAGCAGGCAAAGGTTACTTTACTAACCTTTGGAATGAATACTATGTAGGTAGCAACCAAGAGTCTGTAACGATGCTGAATTACAGGGAACCTCCTCATGATGACATGATGCAAACACACTGTCATTGTCATTGTCCCTTTCCCATAGAAAGAAGGGCAGGGCAACTCATAATAGTGATAATGTAGCCAAAACGAAGCTCTCGGCCTAAACCTGTCTGCCCTGTTTGGGCAGGGCCCTGTGGTTAGTGCTAAGGCCACTCCCTCCCTCTCTAATGATGTCTCTCTGCTGCATGCCTACCTCGCTACACATGTATATCCCTTATCTAAAGATATCTTTATGAAGATGTAGCCAGAGGGGTTTGGTGGTATCCAGATTTTCATGTTGTTGCTGTACCATACCGGCGTATACAGTATTACTGGAAGTGCACAAAAGAGGTGCCATTTAATTCCAAACTGTTTTTGTTGCTATGGTGGGGGGGGGGGGGGATGCTAACAAATTACTAGCGAAGTCCCATAGCAGACCCTAGCTAAATGCTAATTGCAAGGGCAGACAACCCAGCTCATAAAGTTATACTACTATTTTAAAAGGCTACTCACAGCTTGCTGCACACACAAAACACATTTAGGCAGCAGGGATCCTGAACCAGGAGGGGATCGTTTGTCTCTGCTGTAACCAAGAAGCTTGCTCTTGCAAGACAGCTACTTTCATGTTGCTAGCAAATGAACAAACCAAATGCATATTTCGCACATCTTAGATGGTAAAACTGCTATAAACTATAAATTAATTATCACAAAAGGGTCCCCGAGCCAGCCCCCAAAAGTTTGGGAACCCCTGGTGTAGCGCACCTCCCCCCAAAAATGATGGTATTTTCAGGCCAGTTGGTACATACTAGCAACATGCATAACCATCAAACCAGACAGGTAAATTCAGGGCATATAGCACAACCCAAGGCAAGGACAAATCGCCTTAAATCTAAAGTTTTATATAGAGCCATAGCTGACGAAGTCTTTACCAATCCAAATTTCTCAGGAAAAAGTAAATCTACCTTAAAGAAAAAAATCAAAGAACATCTAATGTGAAAGACCATATGACTGGACAGCAAATAGAAAGTATCAACTGAATGTTAAATGTGTTTCCTGTCAGGTATTCTACTTGTCAAATGTTTGTAAAGTCTTCATTTGTAATTTGTAATGTCTTATTACAGTTCTTTTTACAGTTTTTCTTTACAATCGCTTACACACTAAAGGTGGTACTTGAGGCACACTCAGTAAAACCATTAACTCGTGTACCTAATCTTCAGAACAAGTCTGCAAAACTGCAAGCACATTATCTGCTTTACACTCAATTTGTAATTGTAAAACACACTTTGTGCAGAACAATAAACACAGTTTTCTACATTAAACATTCAAAACTAACAGGTCTAACAGGTCTTGTTTTTCGTTTGGAAAACACTGCCATTCAAAACGCCACACTCCTTTACCGATTACCTACACCCAGTGCTCACGTGTGAAAACACTTATAGCTAGGTGTCTTCACATAGAAATCAGAACTTGAGCACTATAAATAGGCTTCAGGTTGGCTTTCTTGGTTTGGAGAACAATGGAGGCCAATTTTGGAGAGAGATTTAGAGGAGAAGGAGAGAGAGGGGGACGAGGACCAGGAGGAGGCCTGTGGTGACATAGACGAGGGGCCATGCCAGGGCTGGATACGCCACTCCAGACGCTATCTCCCTCACTGTTCAGCCAGAGAGAACATCGCTTGGGATGTTGATGAGGTGCTGTGGCCAGACCCAAATAGGAGACAGGATGCACCCTAATTGTTTTTTTTCTTTATAGTAACAAACCTATTTGTTTGTCTGTTACTGTTCATCCTGAAATCTGGATGACAATACAATGTTCTGAGAAAGAAATACATTACATTTTTCCCCCCTTGCATTTCTGTTTATAGTGTAAATATATACTGAATATGCTTAAATACTGTATATATTTGTGTACATCTGAGTGCTATGACAAACTGCCGTGGACTCCACTGAACATGCAAAAGATACAAAATAGTAGTGTTTTACATTTGTCACATCTGTGTGTAGTTGGCGTGTATAAGAGCTAACCATTTGAAGGTTTTTATGTAGAGTTTTGAGAAGAGTTAAAATAGTTTTGAATGAAGTGTTTGGTTTTGCAAGGGGTGGGTGGGTGTGTGTGTTTTGGGGTTTTGTGGGTAGAGCCATAGTTTCAGAAATCATGTGTAAGCAATTGTCAAAAACTGTAATTGGGGTTGGACCCCGGGAAGATCAGCTAACGTTATGGCATTAGCTAATGGGGATCCTAATAAAAATTCAAATTCTTGAGTATTTCAAAAATACCCCAGTATACCGCATAAACGGCATACCGCCAAAGCCAGACATAATCGTGGCTATGTCTCTGCTCATGCTGCTGTTTATATCATTTGTTTTTAGAATGAACTGAAGGAGTAGTAGAATGAGATTGTGAAAGAGACCAAGAAGTGGTCACATGGGAACTAATCGCTTCTTTCAGTCAGTTCTATTCACTGGAAGTTTCACTTGTCTTCAGGAGTCCTATATACTTGGTGGAGAATATTGAGTTGACCTCAGATGTACTGTATGACTAATCGTGCTTTATCTCACACTAGTCTGGTTCCAAGAAATGTTCCTCCAACCATGTCCTCTGAAGAGTTAATATACCCTACATAGGGATTTACTGTATATAGTTACATATAACTAGACCATAACTAGACATTCCAGTAAACATCCCACCTATGTATTCATTACACTAAGTATCACTTCCTTGAAGGTCACAACTGTTTAATTAGCATATTCCTTGGTGATATATATGGTGACATTTGACTGGAAATGTATGTCTCCCAGCCTTAGTTGTTTCCCGTCTTGTTCCAGCAACTACTCCTTCCTCATTGGTGTACTTTCAGCGTTCCTTGTGTCTGCATATGTTACTGTGTGTCATCCATAAAGACATACCACATGTAGCTACTATATTATTAACACAAACCTAAAATGTGACATTCCAGTTGTAAAGTTATGCTTTCTCTGGCCCTTTAATTCCAGCACACAAGTGTAATATTTACATGAGAGCCTAATCTAAATAGCACAATGGAGGACTTCAACACACAGAAACCTATTCTATCAGTGGTCTGTCCAAGTGCATGTCTCTGCCTCCCCACTCGAGGTCCATAGTCTGCATGTTGGTCATGTTTCATTTTTACAAATGACAACTAGCCTGCCTATAGTATGCTGCCCCTCCATCTCCCTCTTTCCCTTCTCTTCTCCTATTTTCTCTGCCCACTCTCTCCCCAGATGCATTTGCAAATGCTCCACACGGCTCTCTTTTACAGTACTGTATGTGTATATGGCTGCCTGTCTACAATAGAGCGCAAATTAAATTGCTATGTGTATGCTGGTACTTTACAGTGTTTTGAGATGTATTACTGTGAGCTGTTTGACCGCTGGCACTGAGTCTATAGTTGATTTTCGACTGGTTGCCAGGTTGATTCCAAAGTCTACTTCCTGAAGCTGTGTGCGTGCGAAGGAAGACTGTGGGAGTTTCACTCAACTGTTTTACCCCTCTTGACTTCTGGCTGCTCAATCTACTGTCCTTCAGACACAGAGAAACCAGATCCAAGCCAGACAGTGTGGACATGTTAATCGATTTAGAACTAAACCAGCTCAGACAGTAACCCTACATAGAATGGTATTGGAGGAAAACCAGTCTACAAACATGGACCAGTTCATTTTAATGTAGCCTAATGAAACCAGAACAAGTTGTGACTGAAGTCACATCTACCAGTCGTCGTGAGCTGAAAGCCACAAGGTGTTCTAGACTACCTAGCTAACCCAGGTAATGACATGAAATCATGTGAAAATGAGCATGAAAACAAAGCGGTGCCTGTTGATTTTTAACTTTTTACACCCAAGGGCACTCTGTACCTCTATGGCAGTACATTGGCAGTGCATACATACACTGCTTGCTGAGGAGTTAAAGGATAATATCATATCCTTTGCTAATATCACATGTACACAGAGTACTACACTGTTGTAACATTATAGAGCTTTGATATGAACAGCCACAGGACTGCCAAGTGGCTTGAGTCATGAGATGTATCCTTAGTTGGGTTACAAGGGAGTAGTACTTCTCTGAAAATACTGTTCGTTAATCCACATGATTATGCTCACAAAGACTCAAAAGAGGAAAGTAGGGTAGTTATGACACAAAGCTCATAAGAAAACCACTGTGTGGAAATTCTTGAAGGAATTCTGTGGGATTTCATGGCTGCTTGGGGGATTATGATGTAGGCTAATTCTGCCTCCCTCTTTGGCATGCTAACTCATACCATTTGTAGCTCTGCTCCTCTAATTTTTTGTTCTGAATTAGCCTTTCTGATATAAGAAGGTAGTTCCCCACTCACTGTCCATTGGTCCTGTTGCATTATGCAAGACATGGATTCCACAAAATCTAGTGGAAGAACAAGAGGTGTCATAATCCCAGAAACTACATGAAATTCTTTAAAAAGCAACTGAAGAGGACGGCTGTCACATTTTGAAATTGTTGGGAGCAGTAAGCTGATTGAGCAGTCTTACTGGACTTACCAGTTCACATTAATTCAGCCAAAGTTATGGATCCTTTGAAGGTGTGCAGCCTGTCATATGAAAACAAGGCATGTCTCCCCCCCGTTGGGCCAATCGAGATTACTATAGCTCCCGTCTTGAGCCAATCATTGTAATGTTGTAAATGCCGGATCTCTATGGCAAGACTCATCGTTCACCCAAGTTTTGTCAAATTCTGACCAGCAGGTAGCCTCGGTTAGAGCGTTGGGCCAGTAACTGAAATGTTGCTGGTTTCAATACTAGAGCTGACAAAGTGAAAATAATCTGTTGCTGTGCCCTTGGGCAAGGCAAATTGCTCCAGGGGCGCTGTACAATGGTGACCCCTGACCATGACCCCACTCCCTGCGGTTGTCTCAGGGCGAGTTGGGATATGCAAAAAAAACACTTGTGTGTAACAGGACAAATATAAGCACCCCCAAACTATTGTAATTCTAAAATTGGGACAGTGCTGTCTGAGATATCGCATGTGACTAACCTACTAATGGTCGGAAACAGATCCACAGTCCCCTCCCTGATTTTATCGCAGGGCACAATTAGTAGTTAGTGTAGCTTTGGGGGCATATGAGCAACATTGTCAGGCCTTTTGTGGTTCGTAACAACGTCAAGGTCACAAAAAGCGTGCCATGGTCCTCTGCTGTATATCCAGTCAGCTGTGCTAACACTCAGTTCTGAGAGCTCACAGACCTCATCACGGTGTTGTTTCCTCTCCTCTATGATGCTCCTGGTCTCTCCTCCGGTAGGGGTTCTATATCACTATATCAGCAAAACCCACCTCAACCTTTTTGGGTCAGGTAGGGATCTGGTTGGCCTCATTACCCAGGGAAGGACCCCTAGGACTGCATCTCAATGGTCTGATCCGTGTCTGTCTATATCAGCCAGAAAATCAAACGCATGTGAAGGAGCAGGGTGGATGGACACTATTAGTGGAGGGGAAGGAAATGCCAGCGCACCAGATTTAGAACACTCCCTCTCAGGGAATTAATATGTCATGTGAATCTGATCCCATTGATTCTGTCTGATTTTCTCCTTTTTTTTCTCGCTGGCTTGTATTGCTCTCACTCTCTCACACAGTTTGCGGAACAGGAGAGAGTCTTTCACAACAGTCTCTCTTCCCTCTGTGATGTTTTAATGAAGGGCTTTATTTCAGCATTAGCATGGCGCGTGACAGTGGGTAGCTTCCACTTCCTCTGTATTTCCTGTCTCTTTGGCAATCACTGCCCACAGCTGTGTCTACTTCTTGTTTTCAGGATATGTGTTGTGTAAGAGTGTGCTGTGTGAATTTCTGTCTGTATTTCATCATTATAATCCTGACTGTGTCTGTGTTTTACAGGAGGCTGCTGGATGAGTGGTCACCATGTCTCCCTTCTTACGCATCGCCTTTAATGCGTTTGATGTGGGCGTCTTGCCACCCCTGACTGACGCTCCCTTCTGTGCAATTAAGATGAAGGAGTCCCTCAGCACTGGTCAGTAGCATTACCCATTGGGTACTACTCAGTGGTGGCGAAAAAGTACCCAATTGTCATACTTGAGTAAAAGTGAAGATACCTTAATAGAAAATGACTCAAGTAAATGTGAAAGCCACCAACTAAAGTACTACTTGAGTAAAAGTCTAAAAGTATTTGGTTTTAAATATACTCAAGTATCAAAAGTAAATGTTATTGCTAAAAGATACTTAAGTATTAGAAATAAAAGTATAAATGATTTCAAATTCCTTATATTAAGCAAACCAAAAGATACCATTTTCTTGATTTTCTACATTTACGGATAGCCAGGGGCACACTCCAACACTCAGACATCATTTACAAACAAAGCATGTGTGTTTAGTGAGTCCGGCAGATCAGAGGCAGTAGGGATGACCAGTGATG
Source organism: Oncorhynchus tshawytscha (assembly GCF_018296145.1). Taxonomy (NCBI): domain Eukaryota; kingdom Metazoa; phylum Chordata; class Actinopteri; order Salmoniformes; family Salmonidae; genus Oncorhynchus; species Oncorhynchus tshawytscha. The sequence continues at coordinate 22,585,410 of NC_056430.1, read as the reverse complement.
TTCTCTTGTTAAGTGTGTGAATTGGACAATTTTCCTGTCCTGCTAAGCATAAAAATACCTTTGGGTGTCAGGGAAAATGTAAGGAAGTAAAAGTACATTACATTATTTTCTTTAGGAATGTAGTGAAGTTAAAGTTGTCAAAAATATAAATAGTTTAGTACAGATACCCCAAAAACACTGTGTGTGTGTGTACATACATACACACACACACACACACACACACACTCTTTTCTCTCTCCCTCCCTTTCACACATATACAAACACACTTTGTCATGCACATGTGTAAGCTGTGGTGGTGTAACCTTTCTCTCTCTCTCCAGAGCGGGGGAAGACCCTAGTCCAGAGGAAACCCACTATGTACCCTGCCTGGAAGTCCACTTTCGATGCCCACATCTACGAGGGCCGTGTCCTCCAAGTGGTTCTGATGAAGACCGCAGAGGAGCCATTGGCCGAGGCCACGGTGGGCGTGTCCGTACTGGCTGAGCGCTGTAAGAAGGGCAACGGCTGTGCTGAATTCTGGGTAGACCTGCAGCCTTCTGGGAAGGTTCAGATGGTCGTCCAGTTCTTTGTGGAGGACACAGACACAGCAGGTAGTAAGCCAAACAAACAGGCTCTCAATCTAGCATTTACTGTAAATCTATGTCGCTCTCTGTACTCTCCAGCACTCAAACACACTGGCTACAGAGAGTAAACAGTGGCCTCCAGGCTGCCAGGCCAGCTTGTCACATGGCGCTCAGCCTAGCAGCCATACAGGCCCTGGAAGGAGGATTGTGTGTATCTAGGAGCTGGCATAGGACCCAGACCCAGGGGGAATCTGTATGTTAGAGTGTCCCAGTCAGGCTTTACCTGCTCTGGGTCGGCCCAGGGTAGGAGAGGGGGTAGGCTGGAGCAGCATCCATCATACCCCCCTCTCTCTGCAGCTTTCCTGAAAAGCATGTGTCCAGTGTTGGCAGGTGGGAGCATCTCCTCTCCAAACATACACACCAGTCAAAGGAATGAGATGGCAAAAGGAGAATGTGTTAGTCTCCAATTTTCTCATTAGTCTCCTGTCTTTTACTCCATCTTCCCAGCTGTGTCCTCCTCCCTCACCCTCTTTTGTGTCTTCTCACAGTCCTCATTTCAGTTTTATTTTCTTTGTCTACCTCTCTCACGCCTCTCTTTGTTTTCTTTCCATGACCTTTGACCGAGTCCCCTTGGCTTGTGTCAAATATGGTGAATAAATAAGATTGTTTACTCAGGCCATTCACTAATGACAAAAATTGTCATGGTTCCTGTCTGTGTAAGTGGGCTTTCCCTCTCTTGAGTGAAACCAGGGTCTCATTTGCAAGGGGGCTCCCATGAACATACAATACATAATATCAATACAATACATACAACAAGATTATTCAAAACAAACACCTTTCACGTATCACCTCCCTTAAACTCCATCTAAACTTTTCCCGCGTGAACTGACGGTTTCTCCATAATATCTAGCATGCTCAATTGAAAGAGGGAACAGCTGAATCTGGTGTACTTAGTATCCTCGCCCCACCCTGAAAAATGAGTTAGTGTGATGTATCGCTCTGGGACACCCCCTCTGCAGGCCGGGGACAAGTAGATCAGAGTGGCCCTCCCCGGTCAGCAAAAGATTTGGGAGCAGAGTTTCTTGCTTTTCTCTTCTGGCTCTGGTTTGCATCAGCTGCAGCCACATTTTGCAGAAGGCCATTCTCACTGTTTACTCTGAAAGTCAAACAATTGTGACCTGACCTCATTCTTTAGATGACTTTTCCTTAATCTTCCTCAATTTGATGATTTGATGTTTAAAGAGATTCTCCAGTACTTTTGCATAATTTTTAGCCAGTAGTTCTGAAAGTAGCTCTCACGAGCCAAACTTGTCCCCTGAAAATGTTATATTTTATGTCACATATGTGCACCTAAAGTCATTGCGCTCTCTCTCACTCTGCTGTGTGTGCATCTTGCTAGCTGTCACTCAAATGGTGAGGGGCTGAAGTTCATTGGCTAGAACTCTAATAGCTAGGGGGAGAGACCTGAAAATAGCTGTGCAGCAACGCTCCCCATTCCAGACAGAGCTTTGAGAGGATCTGCAGGGAAGAATGGAAGAAACTCCCGAATTACAGGTGTCCCAAGCTTGTAGTGTCATACCCAAGAAGACTTGAGGCTGTAATCATTGCCAAAGGTGCTTCAACAAAGTACTGAGTAAATGGTCTGAATAATTATGTAAATGTGATATTTACTCCTTTTTTATACATTTGCAAACATTTCTAAAAACCTGTTTTTACTTTGTCATTATGGGGTATTGTGTGTAGATTGATGGGGGGAAGAAACAATTTAATACATTTTAGAATATGCTGTAATATTTTCCGAATGCACTTTATGAACTACACATTGACACATCCAGCCCAAAGCAGGAGGATAACAAATACTTAGTAGTCACCAAAGTTCCAGAGCATGTCTTTAATAAGCAATCATCTCTAATGCTGAGATATCTGTATAGACGGGCAATAATTTACATGGTTTTAGAATATAACCATGATTATGTTTTGCAGTAGTGTAAAGTACTTAAGTATTACTTAAGTAGTTTTTTTGTGTATTTGTATTTTACTTCTCTGCATTCCTGTAATAATTTACTTTTTACTCCATACATTTTCTCTGACACCCAAATGTATTCATTACACTTTGAATGTTTAGCAGGACAGGAAAATTGTCCAATTCACACACTTATCAAGAGAACATCCCTGGTCATATTGCCTCTGATCTGGCACTAACTAAATACACATGCTTTGTTTGTAAATTATGTTGGAGTGTGCCCCTGACTATCCGTAAATTTAAAAAACACATTGTGTGGTTTGCTTAATATAAGAAATGTAAAATGATTCTTACTTTTGATACTTAAGTATATTTTAACAATTACATTTACTTAAGTATATTTAAAACCAAATACTTTTAGACTTTTACTCAAGTAGTATTTTACTGGGACACTCAGTTTTACTTGAGTCATTTTCTATTGTTACAAACTCTTAATTTTCACCAAGGTACCATTTTTAGCTCACAATGTAACACACTATCTAATAATATCACCCACAGCAGACACAATGGTATATGATTGAGTACATCAAATAATGAATTGTAATATTGTTATGTGTCCCGAGCAGTGTTTAAGTCGAACGTGAAGGGGCGTGAAGAGGAGGATGGGGCGATGACACTGACCCGAAGGAGAGGAGCCATGAAACAGGCCAAGGTCCATTTCATCAAGAACCATGAGTTCACAGCCACTTTCTTCGGACAGCCCACCTTCTGCTCTGTCTGCCGGGAGTTTGTCTGGTGAGAGACGCAGACCACCCCATCCAAACACCACCGTGACCACCATACTGACCATGACAAAGACCGTTGAGCTTTCAACCTGTTTTACAAGTGTGTCGTTTTGCTACACAACAGTATTATGCCTTGGCTTAGCAGTTAACCACAGTACAGAGACAGTCGACTGATTACCCCAAAACGAGCCCCCCATGGGGTCTCTGAGTAGACCAATTAACAGCTCTAATTGATCCATAACTGGAACAGTCTGTCCAACAATAACAGTAAGACTGGCTGGCAGTGCCTGTTCTGTGAGCTGTGTGAGTCGCTGTCTGAGACGCTGTCTGGGGAAAACCCACAGGGTGTTGCTGCAATGTTCCAACAATGTCAGCACAATTACCAGTGCAGGGCTGCCCCCTTCCTGCCAGAGAAGAAAGTTGTTATTGGTGCCTTATGGTGACAGGTTGAGGAATGACCAATGTCCCTAGTGTATGTGGATGGTATAGTTTGTGCAAAAGATGAATGAATGTCTCTCCTCTCATTCTGTTAAACTACCATTGTTTATTGTCACTGTCAATACTTTATATTGAGATATTCTTACTATCTGTCAGTATGCCTTTTGGGAAAAGTGCACAAAGATGAGTCATTTATTGTATGAATCTTCACCCTGTTTTTCTTTCCAAACAGGGGATTCAACAAGCAAGGCTACAAGTGCAGACGTGAGTGTCTCTGATCTCTTGCCGTTAAAATCTTTCACTATATGGAAGTTGTTTTGGTGCTTGGAGTGAAACATCCAAAGCGTTCACTCTGCAATAATTTACTCCCAAAAATAGTCACAAATTTCTCATATCAATAAGTGAATATCTTAACTAGCAGCTTTTCCTAATGTGGCTTAATCTCTGTCTCAGAATGCAACGCCGCCATCCACAAGAAATGTATTGACAAAATCATCGGGAGGTGCACAGGAACAGCAGCCAACAGCAGAGAGACTATGGTGAGCAACATGACCTCACCTCCCAAAACACATAAAAAACCTGGATATAATACTGTGTGGCCAATTGGCACCATGTAACCTACTGTAGATGGTGTTTGAAGATCAGTTTTCTATGGAGTGATTCCCTTGATTTTATATTTTGACTAGGGTCCTAATTTTTCCATATTGTTTTCTCTGATCGCATCAGAGTCATGCAGCTGTGCGAACTGTGCCACGTTATTCTTCACTCCTCAATAGGCAAGACGAGACACTTTCAGGGAGGTCAAATCAACAGCTATCAGAGACCAGGAGAACTGTGTCAGGCAAATCAATATGCTTGTGTTTAAAACTGAACAGTGGTGCTTCATTCCAGCTGTAATTTAGCTCAGAATTCAAATGGCGCTCGCACATCTGAACTCTGACGAAGGCTCTGAGGCCGATACTTAAAGCTTATTAAATAGCAGTGATACTATCAAGAGCAGTGTGCGAGTTCCTTCTTTTTTCTCATTTTATTCAGCTGTAATTTAGCTAGCACGGGACCAAAGTAGCCAGTATGGTGCCAGTGGATTCAGCATGGGACAGTTATTACCAGTAGTGGAGCACTTTTGACTAGTGTTGTAGTCATGGAGTACTAGAAAGACTTGGAGTATTACCAGTAGTGGAATCAGCTCTATGGCAGTTAGGACCTGTGGCAGTTAGGATAGAGAGGCCTTCTCTTCAGGGGTTAGAGGTGAACCTGTTCCCTGTCTGCAGCCTGTATGGGAACAGTACAGGTGGAGTGGTTGGCAAGTCAGTGCTGAGAGGGTGGAGTCAGTCCACTAGTTATCGGTGTAGGTGTGTGCCCCTGTCCCCTCTCTCTTGCTCCCTGTGGGGCACCATGAGGAGGTTCAGAAGGGCTGTGAGGCCCCACAGACACCCATTTTTTTTTTTTAGGGGGGTCAGTGCCCATGGGTACTAAGTGCCCATGGGTACTATGGACTAGCTCATTGATAATGGGAGCTCTGTGTATCCACAGTTCCAGAAGGAGCGTTTTAAGATCGACATGCCACATCGCTTTAAGATCCACAACTACATGAGCCCTACCTTCTGTGACCACTGTGGCAGTATGCTCTGGGGAATGGTCAAGCAGGGCCTCAAGTGTGAAGGTAGGTGTGGGGCCTCCATCTCTGTCTCTGTGTCTCTCTCTCATTTCAATATAAGGTGCTTTCTGGTAAGGGAAACATATGGTTACATTGCCAAAGCAAGTCAAATAGATAATAAAACATTTACAGTTAACATTACACTCACAAAAGTTCCAAAATAATAAAGAAATTTCAAATGTAATATGTCTATATACAGTGTTGTTACAATGAGCAAAGAGTTAAAGTACAAACGGGAAAACAAATGTATTTGCAATGGTGTTGGATAGAGAACAATCTTCAATCCACCCAATATTTTAACTCTGCCTCTTATATCTTTCCCTTCATTTTCTCCCAGCTACTGTCTTACTCTTCTCTCTTCTCTCCTGTTAGACTGTGGCATGAACTCCCATCACAAATGTGAGAAGAAAGTGGGAAATCTCTGTGGAATCAACCAGAAACTCCTGGCTGAGGCCCTCAACCAAGTTAGCCAAGTGAGAAAGACAGAGACACCTGGTCATGCCCACATTCAAACATACTAATGTATTTTATGGAGCCATGAATGCACATTCATAACCCTATTGTAATAGCATTATACCTCTTCAGAAATCCACAAGACGGTCTGAATCTAACAACTCTGAGACAACGGACATTGGAATCTACCAGGACTTCAACAAAAGCCCAGGAGCGGACACTAGTGGTAAGCAGCTGTCACTGCTGCAGTTGAGAGCACATGTTATTCTGCAGTAAACAATATTTTGGTCCTTAACAATGTAGGTCTTTAATTCTCTTTCGTTTTTTGTAGGTCTTTACGTGTGTATGCATCTATTAACATTATTCTCTTTGTGCGTGTGTGTTCAACAGGAGGCTATGAGAAGCTGTGGGAGGGAGGTAAGGGCCCTGCCCCAGCCAGCATCACCCCCAAGACCCGCCTCACCATTGACAGCTTTGTGTTCCACAAGGTGCTGGGCAAGGGCAGCTTTGGCAAGGTACAGTACAACCACTGCTACATTCCTCATGCTCATGCCACTGACACCCATGCACACAGACTCAATGGCCTTCAAACACATCACTTGCTAGCACTGCTTTGTCTAAAAGGTTCAAGGGCACTCTTCAACTGCTGAGAGCCAACTTACTGTAGTGGTTTAGTTAGTATGTGACCCGTGTTATTATCTGTTGTTGGAGTAGCTACAGTGCATCCGGAAACTATTCAGACCCTTTGACTTTTTCCACATTTTGTTACATTACAACCTTATTCTAAAATGGTTTCCATAAGAACATTTTCTCATCAATCTATACAAAATACCCCATAACCTTATTTACATAAGTATTCAGATGCTTTGCTATGAGCCTCGAAATTGAGCTCAGGTGTGTCCTGTTTTCATTGATCATCCTTGATGTTTCTACAACTTGAGTGGAGTCCACCTGTGGGAAATGTAATTGTTTGGACATGATTTGGAAAGGCACACACCTGTCTATGTAAGGTCACACAGTTGACAGTGACATGTCAGAGCAAAGACCAAGACATGAAGTTGAAGGAATTGTCTGTAGAGCTTCGAGACAGGATTGTGTCGAGGCACAGATCTGGGGAAGGGTACCAAAACGTTTCTGCAGCATTTGAAGGTGCGCAAGAACAAAGTGGCCTCCATCATTCTTAAATGGAAGAAGTTTGGAACCACCAAGACTCTTCTTAGAGCTGGCCACCCAGCCAAACTGAGCAATCTGGGGAGAAGGGCCTTGGTCAGGGAGAAGACCAAATAAAACGATGCTCACTCTGAAAAAGCTTCAGAGTTCCTCTGTAGAGATGGGAGAACCTTCCAGAAGGACAACAATCTCTGCAGCACTCTACCAATCAGGCCTTTATGGTAGAGTGGCCAGACGGAAGCCACTCCTCAGTAAAAAGCACATGACAGCCCGCTTGGATGAAAATCTGCTCCAGAGCGCGCAGAACCTCAGACTGGGGCGAAGGTTCACCTTCCAACAGGACAACGACCCGAAGCACACAGCCAAGACTAATGCAGGAGTGGCTTCGGAACAAGTCTCTGAATGTTCTTGAGTGGCCCAGCCACAGCCTGGACTTGAACCCCATCGAACGTCTCTGGAGAAACATGAAAATAGCTGTGCCTCAACACTCCCCATCTATCCTGACAGAGCTTGAGAGTATCTGCAGAGAAGAATGGGAGAAACTCCCATGTCAAGTTTGTAGTGTCATACCCAAGAAGACTCGAGGCTGTAATCGCTGCTGAAGGTGCTTCAACAAAGTACTGAGTAAAGGGTCTGAATACTTATATAAAGGTGTTATTTCATTTTTAATGTCTTATTAAATAGCCAATACTTCTCAATTCATTGTGGGATGTGTGTAGATTGATGGGGGGGGGGGGGCGACAATTGAATCAATTTTAGAATAAGGCTGTAACCTAACAAAATGGCCTGCTCTCGTCTGATAGTTTAGTATGTTCAACATGAGTATTTGGCTGTGCTGTATCACCTCTCCTGTGTGGCGCTCCAGGTCCTGCTGGCTGAGCTGAGGGGGCGAGGACAGTACTTTGCTGTGAAGGCCCTGAAGAAAGATGTGGTTCTGATGGATGATGATGTGGAGTGTACCATGGTGGAGAAGAGAGTCCTGGCCCTGGCCTGGGACAACCCCTTCCTCACACACCTCTACTCCACCTTCCAGACCAGGGTGAGACCCCTACCCCTCTCCAAAGCTTTATCTTTCATTAGGATTTACCGTCATCCATCACTACCTCCACACACACAGCACTCCAGGAACAATTGTTCATCAGACTGATGTGTGTCACTCAACTTGGGTGTTTAGACAGTAGTTTAACTGATAGGTGTGTGTGTTACCAGGAACACCTGTTTTTCGTGATGGAGTACCTGAATGGAGGAGACCTGATGTTCCACATACAGGATAAGGGTCGCTTTGACCTCTACAGAGCCACGTAAGTGATAGACTACAGTGTTAACTCACTATCCACCAGACGCGCAGTAGTTATTTACTTAGAACTCACCCACGACAGTTTCATAGCCGGTTAAGGGCAGACTGTAGGCATTTCATAGGGATGATGCACCCAGAAGTTATTTTGCCCTCTACCACTCTTCTCCCCCAGGTTCTACTCAGCAGAGATCATAATTGGACTGCAGTTTCTCCACTCAAAAGGAATCATTTACAGGTGAGATCAATGAACTTTAATGGTCTCGTCTGGCCTTGCACTTGATTTCCCTTATTAATCCCTGTACTAGCGCTTAGTAGATGGACCCTCCCCTCCCAACCCTTCCCTGCTACAGGGACCTGAAGCTGGACAATGTGATGCTGGACAGAGACGGCCACATTAAGATCGCTGACTTTGGGATGTGCAAGGAGAACGTGTTTGGAGAGAATCGGGCCACTACTTTCTGTGGGACGCCAGACTACATCGCACCAGAGGTGTGTGACTGTGTCTGTGCAGGATAGGGTATTGTAGGATTCTGTTTGTAAAGAAATTTACACTCTCTGTCCTGTATTTGTAACTCTGTGTTTTGATCCTGACTGTAGAAGATGACTCTTAACATTGTCCATGTGTATATCAAATCAAATCAAATGTATTTATATAGCCCTTCGTACATCAGCTGATATCTCAAAGTGCTGTACAGAAACCCAGCCTAAAACCCCAAATAGCAAGCAAGGCAGATGTAGAAGCATGGTGGCTAGGAAAAACTCCCTAGAAAGGCCAAAACCTAGGAAGAAACCTAGAGAGGAACCAGGCTATGTGGGGTGGCCAGTCCTCTTCTCGCTGTGCTGGGTGGAGATTATAACAGAACATGGCCAAGATGTTCAAATGTTCGTAAATGACCAGCATGGCCCAATAATAATAAGGCAGAACAGTTGAAACTGGAGCAGCAGCACGGCCAGGTGGACTGGGGACAGCAAGGAGTCATCATGTCAGGTAGTCCTGAGGCATGGTCCTAGGGCTCAGGTCCTCCGAGAGAGAGAAAGAAAGAGAGAATTAGAGAGAGCATACTTAAATTCACACAGGACACTGAATAGGACAGGAGAAGTACTCCAGATATAACAAACTTATCTAACTATATCTGTCCATCCTCAGATTCTGCTGGGACAGAAGTACACCTTCTCCGTGGACTGGTGGTCGTTTGGGGTACTGGTGTATGAGATGCTGATTGGCCAGTCGCCGTTCCAGGGTGATGACGAGGATGAGCTGTTTGAGTCCATTAGGATGGACGTGCCTCACTACCCTCGCTGGATCACCAAGGAGGCTAAGGACCTATTGGAGAAGGTGCAGCTGCTGCTCATTCTCTTCTCTCACTAATTCCCCACACAACCTTGACCTCCTTTTCACAACATTGTGTGCCTGTAAGTCTGTGACAGTGGGTGGCAGATTGGTGTCCACTAGTAAACAATGCAATCAGTCTTGCAATTTCACCTGACTTTCATCAACACTAGCCTTTGCACACAGACATTCATACACAGCCACACCTAGACTTAGAGAAAGACAGGCATTGGAATGACACAATGTTGCCTGTGATTAAAATGTTATGTTCCCTTACATATGGAAGCAATGTTTCCACACCCTTTTTTACCTTGCTATTATATCCCTCTCAACCCTGCCCATCTACACACATGCAGGCACAAAAACACACGCCTTAAATTAAAGCTGGATGCTTGTCCCAAAGCTGTTGCGTGTCTCTGTTCCCCATCCCTAGCTGTTTGAAAGAGACCCCAGTCGCAGGCTAGGTGTGGTGGACAACATCCGCGGCCACTCCTTCTTCAAGACCCTCAACTGGCCTGCCCTGGAGAAGAGAGAGGTGGACCCCCCCTTCAAACCTAAAGTGGTACGATCTGGATCTCTGGCTTATAATGGAACTGTGCCTAGTGAAACTCCCACACTAATGCTCTTTTCAGATTTTTTTACACCATATTAATTGTTTATTTGGTGTTGTATTGTGAATGGTGTCATTGGTCTCTTGTTGAACTGACAGCCCTTCTCTGCCAATCACAGAAAGGCCCCAATGACTGCAACAACTTTGACCGGGAGTTCCTGAGTGAGAAGCCCCGCCTCTCCCACACGGACAAGAACCTAATCGACTCTATGGACCAGACAGCCTTTGCAGGCTTCTCTTTCATCAACCTCAAGATGGAACACATTATGGACAAATGAAGGCACAACAAGATTCCCCATCTCTTTGTTTCAACCGCACCATTATAAACGCATAGGAAAGGGAGGAGGGGGAAACCAGTGTTGCATTTATCTCTGTGGTGGTTCCTTCAATAATGGTGTCTTTCTTTTCCTTGGGATCAAACCTTGAATTAATCCATGTACTGTACTTTATCTCCCACCATACATCAACACACTCATTTAGACACACCCCATAGTTCAGTTGTTTAGTATTGTCCATGCTGGGATGTCAGGGGTCAAATGTGACTCGCTCACACACCCGTGTGCTCTGCCTACTGTATGTCACTCTTTCCCGTCCCATCATTCACATCATTGTTTTGTGTGTGTGTTTTTACTGTCCTTGTGGGTACCAGAAGTCCTCACAAGGATAGTAAAACAAGGATAATTCAGGCAAGTGAGGACATTTTGCTGGTCTTCACAAGGAAAAATGCTATTTTAGACTTAGGGATTAGGGTTATAATTAAGGTTGGGGCTAGGGGTTACGGTTAGGTATATTTTGGGGTTAAGGTTAAATTTAGGGGTTAGGGAAAATAAGATTTTGGGTGGCAATCAAGTTTTTGGCCCCCACAAGGATAGCAATATAAAAGTGTGGGCATGCATGCATGCATGAATATGTCTGAGTGACAGCATGAATCTCCAGTATATTTTAAATGTTTTATAATGAAAAGAACGTTGACTTTTTCAGGTGCGAATTCAGTACCCTGTGGAAGGTACAATTAATTCAATTGAAAAGGTGATACAAAACAAATGATAGAACACCAAAGTTACAGGACCAGTAGAGGATGCACAGGTTTATACAGGCATGGATAGTCTCTCACCTTTGTCTGCCCATCCACATGATATAAAACTAAGGATTTGTAAATGGTACTGCAGCTTCCCCACTCTCCGGAACAAACCAGAGCTACTCTGATCAAACCACAGCTACTCTGATTCAGATCTGCGTTACAGTAGTGTGAAATGGAGTGGGACATCATACTGGAAGGAGTCAATGTAATGGTACTCTGCAGTCATTCGTCTTGAAGGTTATGGGTGTGTGTTGGGGTAGGATTCCTTTAGAAAAAGGATGGATAAATTGGGTCTTGTGTTACTTGAATGTAGCTATTTTAAAAAGCAAATAATAATAATAATATGCTGTACGTTAAATTAAAATGATATGTGCATTGCCTTCGGAAAGTATTCACACCCCTTGACTTTTTCCACATATTGGTATTACAGCCTGAATTTAAAATTTATTCAATTTAGATTTTTGGTCACTGGCCTACAAAAACAATAACCCATTATGTCAAAGCGGAATTGTTTAAAAAAACAACATTTTTACAGATTAATTCAAAATTAAAAGCTTATGTCTTGAGTCAATAAGTATTCAACCTAACCTCTTTCTTATGGCAAGCTTAAATTATTTCAGGAGTAAAAATGTGCTTTTCAAGTCCCAAGTTGCATGGACTCACTTTGTGTGCAATAATAGTGTTTTTAACACAGTCATAGAAAAAATACCATCTTTGTACCCCACACATACAGTTATCTGTAAGGGCCTTCAGTGAAGCAGTGAATTTCAAACCCAGATTCAACCTCAAGGACCAGGGAGGTTTTCCAATACCTTGTAAAGAAGGGAACCTATTCATAATGGGTAAAAATGTTTTTTTTTAAAGACACTGAATATTCCTTTGAGCATGGTAAAGTTATTACACGTTGGATGGTGTATCAATACACCCAGTCACTACAAAGATAAAGGCATCTTTCCTAACTCTGTTGCCAGACAGAAAGGAAACCACTCAGGGGCCAATGGTGACTTTAAAACAGTTACAGAGTTTAATGGATGTGATAGGAGAAAACTGAAGATGGATCAACAACATTATAGTTACTCCACAAGACATACCTAATACACAAAGGGAAAGATGGAAGCCTGTACAGAATAAAAAAACATGGCAAAGCAATTAACTTCTTGTCCTGAATACAAAGTGTTTGTTTGGGGCAAATCTAATACAAAACATTTCTGAGTAACACTCTCCATATTTTCAAGCATAGTGGTGGCTGCATCATCTTATGGGTATATGTCTAATCGTTAAGGACTGGGGAGTTTTTCAGGATAAAATAGAAATGGAATGGCGCTAAGCACAGGCTAAATCCTAGAGGAAAACCTGGATCAGTCAGCTTTCCACCAGACTGGAAGATAAATGCACCTTTCAACAGGACAACCTAAAACAGGACAACCTAAAACATAAGACCACATCGACACTGGTTGCTTACCAAGAAGACAGTGAATGTTCCGGAGTGGCCAAGTTAGAGTTTTGACTTGATCTATGGCAGAATCTATGGCAAAACCTGAAAATGGTTGTCTAGCAATGATCCACAACCAATTTGAAACAGCTTGAAGAATTTTGAATAGGAATAATGGGCAAATGTTGTACAGTCCAGGTGTGGCATGTTCATAGAGACTTACTCAGAAAAAGACTCAGCTGTAATTGCTGCCAAAGGTTATTCTACAAAGTATTGACTCTGGGGTGTGAATACTTATGAACATTTCTGTACTTAATTTTCAATCCATTTGAAAACATTTCTAAAAAACATATTTTCACTTTGTCATTTTGTGTTGTGTGTAGATAGATGAGAAAAAAATATTTAATCCATTTTCAATTCAGGCTGAAAGACAACAAAATGTGGAATAAGTCAAGGGGTATAAATACTTTCTGAAGGCACTGTATATTGCCATAAATAGTTACAGTATTTGGTGATGTAAGGATATACTTTTTTTTACTGTCTTCATATTTTACATCTGATTATAAATAAACAGATATTTAACTCTAAATTGTTGTCCAGGAAATATCAATATTGTAGGCTACTGATAATTATTTTTCCTTCTATTCTCCTTGTAGGCTTAGTTAGTGGTTAGTTTAGTTTTTATTCCCTGACATGATGTTTTCCCATTTTGCAAACATGTAGGCACTTTTTGACCCATTTGTTTTCACAATTTCACTCCTCAGATGCACTTTCACAGGCGGGTGGCCTATTAACTGGCTACAATAGGACTTTGGCTACCCTGCCATCTAGCGGCCAGGTGCTACAATTACTATTCATCTCTTCATTGTGTCGGAGCCTCCAAGGCCGACGACAATCATGCAGTGCGCACCGGGAGTGTCCTCCGAGTCCGCTCTCTCTCTCTCTCTCTGGCATCACAATATAGGCTCACTGCACTCTTCTACAACGTTTGAAAAGTTGCATCATTACGACGTCGGACAACATTACAAGCCTTCTGAGGCTGACTTGCTCATGAAGTTTGCATGAATTAAGACTAGCCGTAAGGCATTTATAAGCATAGGACTGCATGTTATTCCATCCTATGCATCTCGGACACTAGTGAAATCTGAGACTTTATCATGAACTCGTTTTTTTCAACAACATAAAGTTACATAGGCCCATGTTATGTTTCAAAATTACACTATCATCCTTTGTTTCATAGGTTATTATCATGTCTGTAGTTAGACCACATTTAAAAAAGAAAGAAAGATCAAATCGACGTTGTAAAATTCAAGAATATTGAATGAATTCTCCTTATGCCACATTTATTGAATTGTAGTTATACCATTTCCTTTCGCAACGACTGTGCAACGGAAATCTCAGAAATGTTTTCTATTCATCTACCAAATGCATTGGTCTTTTGTGGGGATTAATTCAGTTTTAGCCTGGTCTACATCGTCGTCGTGAGAACATGCCTTTATCAAACGGGGCTCCTTTTAATATAGCCTAGTCAAAACGAGAAACACATTTGGTTCGCCGTGAAATTGGAAGCATATTGCTATGAAATCATATTTCTAAAAGCTCCACACCCAAACATTTCACAAACACCTTATTATCACACAGTCCCCGAACCCCCCCGTCAAGTCTTAGATTTTCTGATTGTGGAAAAAAGCCTGCTGTTATTCCATTATATCCTTCAGTTTCCTCATCTGTATATGTATTTCTGTGCGGAACAATGAGGCAAATGTAAGCAACTCGATGCGTTTATTTTTCCAGGCAAAAGTCAATATCACCTTCACAGTTTTTTATATATAAAAAAAATGCCATTCAACAAAAGTGAGTCGGTTATACATGCGATCCATATTCTAGTTCAACGATTAAACAAAGTGTTGAATCCATAGGGAAATTAGCCAAACATAGGCTAAAGCTTCTGTCTCAATCAACGTTAAAGAATATTAATATTATTTGCCTCCTCTGAAATAGGCTATTTCTGAATAAAACATAAACAAATAAATTACATTTTCTTTGCGTCTGTTAATACTGGTTTTGGAGATGTCAATGTGTATTGTTTGAAGATGTTAGTCATTTTTTCATTGTCAAAGCCGACAATATTATCTACCCGGGTTTAGAATGTGGATATAGGCGGCAGAACATGCGCAGTGGCAGTTTGTGCCATATTGGAATGAGGTCGTGAACGACTAGGCGGAAAGAGACGGCATCTAAAACCGAGTTGAAAAACTATTTACTGGTAAGAATCAGATTATGTAACCAAATACTCACATACTATATTTTGTTTATTACGAGCTTAATATGATATAATGCATTTTGATGCTGTCTGCGTCTTTTTTCCCGTCTCTAAAAAAGATGACTCGGGCTCGGTCGAGTGCAAGCGCCCTTATTGCTCGCTACAGTGTAGCTAGCCTATTGCTCAAGCCATGACGTTCCTGTAACTTGACTTGGTCACAGACGTCTTTAGCATGTGCCGAATCAGCCGCATTCGACTTGGTGCATTTGGCATCAGAACTGACCTATATGGAATAAACACAGAGGCTATGAAATACATGTTATTTCTTGCATTCTGTGTCCTTCTCTTATTGCACGTTCCAGTGTGAAAGTTGGATCATCGGCGCTCGTGCCTGTGCAAAGCTATTGCGTTAATAGCTTGAAAATTATTGAAAGCGTCTATCGAGAATTCCCCCGAAAATGTTGTTACTGAACTTAATCCATTTATCGCTCTTATATAATAAAGGCTGCACGATTTATAATAGACGAGTCTGGTGTATTTGACTTTAAATCAAATAGGCCTAGGAATCCTTTAGATTTCATTTGAATTTTATTTCATTGTTGTTGTATGCCTAACAGATAAATGATGCTATAAACATTGCCATTTACACGTAGGCTAATCTAAGCACTAAACTGCCTATTTCTCTCAACTATAACTCCAACTTCCCAGTTATGCAACTTGAGTAATCGCAGCAACATTGTTTCAATTGATGTGCCATGTAGCCTAAAATGCAACATTGTTTTATTTGACTTGCCGATGAAATATCAATATGAAGTGTTTTTTGCATAAAAATGTGATTTCCACTTCTCCCGGCCAAGCTCTTCTATGGGCATTAACACGACAAATCCAGTTCAAATGACAGTTACGATACTGCGCTTAATGTCTTGTGACGTGCGAGGGGCACTCGGGCACCCCACTTACATTAGGCCACTATTTGACAATGGCAACATACAACACTGAAATACAATCTCTCAAATAACAAGAAGCCTATGTGTAAGCTAATCGCTGACAATGAGGATTCATAAACACATCAAAACATTGTTGTAAACTTGTTGTACTTGATGAAAATACTCCCATTAGTCTAAGGTTATTCTCAACATAAACCCATGTCATCAACAGACTTCACTTTCGTTTACAGTTCATTTCTCAAACCCTTGTGTGTCCAATCAATGCATTTCTTTAACTTGCATTTCCTGCCCAGCGACCACTCAGTGTGACTCAGAGGACTTCATTCAGTCAATGGCATGTTAAGCACTGATCGTATGATCCAGTAACTCTTAGGAGGCGGTTGTAAAGATCAGCGTGTGTTAGTGTATGCATTCTAGTTTCTCTTTCAGGGTGAGTCAGTGTACATTCTGCTAGAAAGAGTCAGTCTGAGAGTCAGGCAGTCAGTCTGCTGGTGGTGAGTGTGAGTACTGGGTAGGCCTCTATTAAACGATGGGGGAAGTTGTTCGTTTTCCTGTTCACTTTGGTGATTAAGTACTAAAACAAGAAGTAACAGTTTGTTTAACAGAATGACCTGTGAATTCCCTAAAATTTCAGCATCAAGAAATCATTTCTCATCAACCCCCTCCTCTTCTCAGCTTCATTCAGACTTGTGTATATGTCATATGGAAATAATGAGGAAAAAACTTGCTGACATTTTCAAGCATTCTTTGTCTTTCAATCAACAACTTTGAAAATATTTTCTGGAGATAATCAGTTATCATAAGGCAGCCCAACACTGAGGGCTGGCTCTTTGTCAATAGCTAAATGGCTCTGCTGCTCTTTTCATCCTCCATAGTGTTTGAGACGTGAGTGTGACCTCAAGCACAATGAGGCCCTCAGCTGGATAGCTGTGTGTGTGTGTGTGTGTGTGTGTGTGTGTGTGTGTGTGTGTGTGTGTGTGTGTGTGTGTGTGTGTGGCAGCAGGGTCGTGGGTAAAGGTCTGATCCTGGGTTACGTGGGCCGTGGTGTCCGGGCCGTGGTCAGGGAGACCCTGTCTGATGGCTGTCTCCTCTTTAATAGAAACATCAGACATGACAAAGACAGGCCTGACAGCCCTGCTGAATGGAGCAGCAGTGACAGAGGAGCTATCCTCTGCATCCTTTACACAAACCTCTCAGCTATTGTCATCTCTAATGCTCTCTCATGCCCAGTATATAAATGCTATTTCTCTTGTTGTGTTAAGTTAGTTTATCATCTTTGTTGTCACAGAGTGGCTATAGCCTACAGTTCAACTTTGTTTCAAAGTTGTGGTCTGTTTGAGATGTATTTCGCCTCATTTAGCATTTTAAAAATGATTAAGTCCTCTCTCATACTTTTAGCAACTTAGCAAGGTCATTTTGTATTAGCAAGGTCATTTTGTATTAGCAAGGTCATTTTGTATTTTCAAAACACGTACCTAAATATTCTCTGTGTCACTCTTCTCTCAAACACACTAACTAAACTTTGTTTATACTTCCATTTGCTAAGCCGCCCTCCCCATCCCCAAAACAAAATGTAAAGACTGGACACATTCAAATGACATCCCTAAGACCACCTATGCCACTTTTACCAACAGCCTACTATGCTTTCTTGCTCTCCTGGTTTTGGCTGTCAAACAGATTTAAAGAATGATGTCCATCTTTTCTAGATAATAATCTGTCTTTCCTTTCTTCCCCAGAGCTTCTAGACTTGGTCGGTAGGAGGAGCCAACATGAGTCATGAGTTGCTGGAGTCCGGTGAGTAACAACATGAACCTGCAGCTTTGTTACTGGTGGAGAGGGCTTTTTGACACAAATAACAGAATTAACCTGTGTGTGTGTATGCGTGTGCTTATTTGTGTGTGTGTGTTGCAGATGGAGACTCTAGTCTGGATGTGTCTGACTTTAACTGGGATGACTATTTGGAGGAGAACGGGGCAGTGTCTGTGCCCCACCATGCCTTCAAACACGTAAGTACTGAGACTATTTACACTCCTCATAACCCCACACAATACTCATACAATGTTGATCAATAGTTCACCTTATAAGAGCTTTTCATTCTCCCCAGGTGGACCAGGGCTTGCAGACAGGTCTGACTCCAGGTATGAAGCTGGAGGTGTGTGTGCGTTCAGAGACCGACCAACCCTACTGGGTGGCCTCCATCATCACCACCTGTGGCCAGCTGCTCCTCCTGCGATACGAAGGTTACCATGACGACCGCCGCGCCGACTTCTGGTGTGACATTATGACGGCTGACCTCCACCCCCTGGGCTGGAGCCGGGAGCAGAGCAAACCCATGAGACCCCCCGAGGGTGAGGGAGCTAGGACTGGGGAGAGAACTCACTGGGATGGCTGTTGTGAATGATCTCTTCCACTCCCAACTAGTTGTACGAGGGTTATTACGGGGTTATTACCATGAAATCTAGACCTGAGTTTTTCAAAGACATTTCCCAAGCTTGTTTTTATATTCCTTAACCATGTCTCTCCATCGCCCATCTCAGGTGTGAGAGAGAAGCAACCAGACTGGGAGGGTGTCCTGGAGAAAGCCCTAGCTGAGAAGTGCAGTGCACCTGCCAACCTGCTGGAAGGGGTGAGAGGGGCTCAGTTATAAACTGGAACAACTGGGAATGTATGCCAGATAAGCAAGGGTTTTGAACTCACTTTGTATCAGTAAGGGTATTGCTGAGTGTAATCCAGCATGTCCTTACTTGTGTGTCTGCCTGTGCGCTTACGCGTATGTGCTCGTGTGTGTGTGTCTATAGCCCCAGCGTGGTAAGGACCCAGTGGACCTGATGTCTCCAGGCTGCAGTGTGGAGCTGCAGGACAGTGTTGACCCTGGGGTGGCGTGGGGCGCTGAGGTGGAGGAGAACATGGGTGGCAGGCTGAGACTACGCCTAGCAGGCACAGAGAGGCTCCCTGATACACACGCCACCCTCTGGCTCTACTACCTGCACCCCCGCCTCCACCCACCTGGCTGGGCCAAAGAGCACGGCTGCACCCTCAGGCCTCCTTCAGGTAAACGGCTCTTTTCAGAAAGATCTTGGGTGAATTCAGTTTCAAAATGCAAAAAGCTAAATATGATTCATGAATAAATCTGAGGTTGTGTTTTTTTACTGTTTAATATGATAATTTGTGTGTGTGGTTGCTTGTTTCAGCCCTGGTCCCCCTGCACACGGAGGAGGAGTGGGAGGAGATCAGACAGAGGATCAGTAATCAGCCTCATGATGAGGCCCTCTCTGAAGAGTTCTATAAGGTAAAGACACTACCAAGCAGTATGTATTAGCACTACAGGGGTCTGTGGAATACCAGTGCAATATTGATCGAATGAGCCATCACTGTGTGTGTGTGTTGGCTTCAGGACCGGCCTGCCATTGCTGCCCACTGCTTTACTGAGGGGATGAAACTGGAGGCCGTTGACCCTACGTCCCCTTTCTGCATCAGTCCTGCCACCGTTATCAAGGTGACAACCTCTTTACTGGCCCAGTCTCACCTCAGGCTCCTAGAATTGTCGGACTACGTTCTTCTCGGACCAGAGATTATTAATATGACTGGGTTGGATGATGACAGTACAGTAGTGAAGGCACTCCAGCCCACCCAACAATTTCAGCTATATTGTTGTTGCATATTCAGTCCACCCAGATCAGTGGTCACCTCAGGGCTAGGAGAGTAGAGATTTGCTCAAATAAATCCTGACATAGTACCCATGTAAACTCTGGGAGCCTACCCAACAAGTAGAAATTGAAGTCATTAAGATACAGTATGGTAGTGTATGTGAGGTTACCTTTGGGTGAGATATGCTTATGGAACAAGGGTAGGGTAAATACCGCATAGAGCAGACATGACCCACTGGGCACACACTGGTTAAACTAACGTGGAATAAAAGTTGATTTGATGTCTGTGCCCAGCGGGGAGTGTGATGTGATACCCTACCTCTCCTCTTCAGGTGTTCAGTGACGAGTGCTTCCTAGTAAAGATGGACAGTCTCCGTGGTGATGATTCAGGGGCAGAGGGCGTTGGGTCCTTCCTGTGTCACAGGGACAGTCCTGGGATCTTTCCTGCCCAGTGGAGCCTTAAGAACGGCCTCCCGCTCAGCCCCCCTCCAGGTGATGAAACGCTAGTAACATTTACAGAGCTACTTTTAAAAATGTGCTCAGTTATTATTTTTTAGGATTTATCTAATTGTATTGTGGTCTCTCTCCGGTTGTGTAGGGTACCAGGGGCAGGACTTTGACTGGGCGGACTACCTGAAACAGTGTCAGGCCGAGGCAGCACCACAACACTGTTTCCCCACAGTGAGTCAAGCTCTGTCCTACATGGAGCAATGCATGTTATATAACATGAGTGTATAGCATGGGTGAACATGGGACATGAATAATCTCTCTCTCCTGATGTATCCCTGTCTACCTCTCAGGAACAGTCTGATCACAGCTTTAAAGAGGCCATGAAGTTGGAGGCGGTCAACCCAATCTCACCTGAGCACATTCACGTGGCAACGGTGACCAAGGTCAAAGGGCAACATATTTGGCTTGGCCTGGAAGGTGAGAACCTGTAGCTACGCATCTTGGCCCAGCGTTGTCCGGGTTAGGCCGTCATTGTAAATAAGAATTTGTTCTTAACTGACTTGCCTAGTTAAATAAAGGTTAAATAAATCAAATCAAATAATCATATCTGGGCCCTGCATTTTTCAATCTTAGTATGGGACCATTTGAGTGTGGGCTTGTGCACACTGATGGTATTAATATTAGATAATGAATTAGTTCTGTGGGTCTAAATCAGTCTCTTTGTGTCTAGGGCTGAAACAGGCTATACCAGAGCTGATAGCTCATGTGGACTCGTTGGATATCTTCCCTGTCAGCTGGTGTGAGACCAACGGTTACCCCCTGCTGTACCCCATCAAACCCAAAGGTGGGTGTCCCAAAATAAGATAACATTGTGTCTCTCTCTCTCTAATGTGAAGTGGAGCCACTAGCATTCCACAATATGCATGGAAGTTTTAACCATTGCAGTCGCCGTATTTGACAGTACTCTGTATAGTTTCAGTAGAGTTTTATTACTGGTGATTATATATTGTCTTACAGTTGAAAAGCAGAGGAGGATTGCTGTGGTGCAGCCTGAGAAACAGTAAGTAGGCCTATGGGAAAGGAAGGAATCTATCAATGGCTGGTAATTGGTTGTTTGTCCACTTTTGATTGGTTAACACTCCAGTCCCATGCACTTTGACCCCTAACCTGTACCTTTGTCCCTATAGCCGAGCACCACCCAAATCCACAACACCTGACACACTCAGGTTGCAGTTGGCCAGCCAATCAGAGACTGGTGAGTGTTTCTCATGTAGACATACCAGAGAAATACATTATTGGGGTTTCTGACGTGAGGCACACCTCTTACATTCTGTGTGATGTGTTTGTGTACAGGACAGGGGAACGGAAAGTACTGCTGTCCCAAGATTTTCTTCAACCACCGCTGCTTCTCTGGCCCCTACCTGAACAAGGGCCGCATCGCTGAGCTGCCCCAGTGTGTTGGCCCTGGCAACTGTGTCCTGGTTCTCAAAGAGGTGAGGAGCACCTGGGTGGGATTGGAACAAACATACTACATTATGTTAGGGCTGTGGCGGTGACCGTTAATTAACATAAACACCTTAAGCATCTCCGGGATTCCATGCTTACAAGCTGCTGATGCGGGCGTTTGGAACATCTAGGCTTACATTTTAAAAAGTCGAAAGGAGTGGCTATTGTGTTGAGCGTAAAAGTGATCATTTGAAACAGATCCTATAGGCTACACTTAATTTAGAGTTAACTGGTAACTTTAGTTGTGATAGGTATACAAACCATACAAATAAAAACATATGGGCTCCATGATGCTTAAGGTGTTAGGGTGGCAGGGTAGCCTAGTGGTTAGAGTGTTGGACTAGTAACCGGAAGGTTGCAAGTTCAAATCCCCAAGGTATAAGTCTGTCGTTCTGTTCCTGAACTTATTTATTATTATTCAACCCACTGCCGTCATTGAAAATAAGAATTTGTTCTTAACTGACTTGCCTAGTTAAATAAAGGTCAAATAAATAAAAATGATGGGACTCTATATTGATGATTTGGAAAAAGTTGGCAATCCTTGTGCTTTCGCAGAGAGAGAGGATTGCATTGCTGCTCTGATTGTGTAGCAAGCAAGGTGGGAGATATCTAATCAGTGGAAGATGGAATTAAAATGACAGAATTAAAAGTGAAATTAGAAGGAAAGGCTACAACGACCAAAGCCAAGGCTGCTATTTATAATCTGAATGGAGTTGTTGTTATTTGTAGGCTAACTGTAGGACTGTGAGAAGCGCAGTAGTGTTATGGCTAGCTTCAATTAGCCTAGTTAGCTTGCTTCTCTCGGTTTGATGCAGTCAAGGCAGATAGGCTACTATGCAATCAGATGGGTGATAAATAACTAGCAAAAAGTTAGTCTACTAGCACTAGTGGTTGCTGTCTCTTTCTCCTTCTGTACCTGCTCCGGTGCTCTCTGGTGCTCCAAGCGAGCCTGCTGCGTCTTACTCACACACTGCACAGCCCCTCCCTTGCTCCATAGTAGTTAGAGATGCTTGCTCTGTGCGTCTCTCTCCCTCCCTTTCTCCCTAGCGGTTAATAAAGTAGCAAAATAATTGGCTTTTCTGATCGTTGTCTTTAGGTCAGTTCGGAATGTGTTTTAAAAATGTAATGATGCATATTGGGTCCAGGGCTTTCCCGTGTCCATTTCAGAACGGGACCTCTAACTCCCATCACCATTTGTCCTCATCATTAAGATTATTCAAATTCAATCATAAAGTGTTTAGAACGTAATTAGAGGGACTATAGAGCGCTGAGTACCAGGCCATTAGTGAGGGCCGTTAGCAAGTTGGGTAGGCTACACATAAGCGACCAACGGTCACAGGTAATTTGACTGTGGTCATGACTCGTCACTCCCTGTGTGGTGGTAATACGGTCACTATGATGTAATAACTGTATCACATTGTACTAAAAAGTCAACTAAACTACTCAAATCTCCTTAGGGCAGTTGGTAATAGGGCGAAATCTTGCTATCCCAGAGATCACTCCTGACTTCCCAGTTAGACTGGGAACAGTATCCATGCTAAGCCCTTTATGTCTCTCTCCATCTCCCTGTGTCCTGTCCAGGTGTTGACTCTGCTGATCAACTCAGCCTACAAGCCCAGCAGGGTGCTCAGGGAGCTGCAGCTAGACCAGGAGGACCGCTGGCACGGCCATGGAGAGACACTCAAAGCCAAGTGAGGAACGCATACTCTATCATAACGTCATTACAATCACCAAATGCACTTTCTGCATAGATTCAGTCTAAACCTTTCTGCTGGTGTTTGTGTTGAGTTGATGATTAAAGTGTGTATTGGGATTGGCTAAGCTGTTCTAGCGTTGCTAACCTGAGCATCTGTTCTTGACCGGCAGGTACAAGGGAAAGAGTTACCGGGCTACGGTGGAGATAGTGCGTACAGCAGATTGTGTGGCGGAATTCTGTAGGAAGACCTGCATCAAGCTGGAGTGTTGCCCAAACCTGTTTGGACCTCGCATGGTTCTGGAGCGCTGCTCAGAGAACTGCTCTGTGCTCACCAAGACCAAATACAGTATGTGTGACCTACTCAATTGTTCTAAATCAAATACATATGAATAAAACCTGGTGTTCAGAAATCAGGTGTTATGGAGATAAAGAGGCACTCAATGCTGATAAGTAAGGGGGGAATCAACAAATAGGGGACACAGTGTCTGTTTTATGTGTATTTCGTTATGCACCTACAGTGCATTTGGAAAGTATTCAGACCCCTTGACTTTTTCCCAAAAAATGTACGTTACAGCCTTATTCTAAAATTGATTCAAATGTATCAGTCTACACACAATACTCCGTAATGACAAAGCGAAAAAAGGTTTTTAACTCAAAAAAATAATAATATTACAAATAAAAAACAGACATATCTTATTTACATAAATATTCAGACCCTTTGCTATGAAGCTCTAAATTGAGCTCTGGTGCATCCTGTTTCCATTGATCATCCTTGAGATGTTGCTACAATTTGATTGGAGTCCACTTGTGGTAAATTAAATTGATTGGACATGATTTGGAAAGGCACACACCTGTCTAAAGATAGTCCCACAGTTGACAGTGCATGTCAGCGAAAACCAGCCATGAGGTTGAAGGAATTGTCCCTAGAGCTCTGAGACAGGATTGTGTCGAGGCACAGATCTGGAGAAGGATACCAAAAACCTGCTGCAGCATTGAACATCCCCAACAAGACAGTGGCCTCCATCATTCTTAAATGGAAGAAGTTTGGAACCACCAAGACTCTTCCTAGAGCTGGCCACCTGGCCAACTGAGCAATCAGGGGAGAAGGGCCTTGGTCAGGGAGGTGACCAAGAACCCGATGGTCACTCTGACAGAGCGCCAGCATTCCTCTGTGGAGATGGGAGAACCTTCCAGAAGGACAGCCATCTCTGCAGCACTCTACCAATTAGGCCTTTAGTGGCCAGACGGAACACACTCCTAAGTAAAATACCCATGACAGCCCGCTTGGAGTTTGCCAAAAGGCATGTAAAGGATACTCAGACCATGAGAAACAAGATTCTCTTTGGCCTGAATGCCAAGCATCACGTCTGGAGGAAACCTGGCACCATCCCTACAGTGAAGCATGGTGGTGGCAGCATCATGCTGTGGGGATGTTTTTCAGCGGCAAGGACTGGGAGACTAGTCAGGATTGAGGGAAAGATGAACAGATCAAAGTACAGAGAGATCCTTGATGAAAAACTCTGTCAGAGCATTCAGGACTTCAGACTTGGGTGAAGGTTCACCTTCGGACAAGGGACAACAACAGGACAACAACCCTAAGCACACAGCCAAGACCACACCAGAATGGCTTCGAGACAAGTCTCTAAATGTCCTTGAGTGGCCCAGCCAGAGCCCGGACTTGAACAACTCTGGAGAGACCTGAAAATAGCTGTGCAGCGACGCTCCCCATCCAACCTGACGGAGCTTGAGAGGATCTGCAGAGAAGAATGGGGAAAAACTCCCCAAATATAGGTGTGCCAAGCTTGTCGCGTCATACCCAATAAGAATCGAGGATGTAATCGCTGCCAAAGGTGCTTCAACAAAGTACTGAGTAGAGGTTCTGAATATTTATGTAAATGTGATATTTAAGTTTTTTTTGTTTTTATAAATTTGTAAAAATGCCTAAACTGTTTTTTCTTTGTCATTATGGGGTATTGTGTGTAGATTTATGTGAGGGGAAAAAACAAATTATTATATTTTAGAATAAGGCAGTAACGCAACAAAATGTGTAAAAAATCAAGGGGTCTGAATACTTTCCAAATTCACAGTGTATGTTGATGATAAAGCATTGGATGCAGAATGCTCAGGAGGACTGAGATTGGAGTATTGATGTGTTCTCTGCAGCTTATTATTATGGTAAGAAGAAATGTAAACGAGTGGGCCGCCCACCAGGGGGGCATTCTAACCTAGAAGGAGGGGTGAAGAGAAGAGGTAGAAGGAGGAAGAGGAGAAAGCAACTATTTGTCCATAAGAAGAGACGCTCCTCAGCCTCACTAGACAACACACCTGCCGGTTCACCACAGGTAACAGACACACTCCACACACACGCACACACACACACACACACACACACACTCACATCGAGATATCTTTAAACTTAACCATCCCTTTCTCTAACACCTTTCTCTAACACAGGGCAGTGGAGATGAGGAGGATCTGGATGATGAGAACTCTCTGAGTGACGATACTGGCTCTGAGCTCCAGGATGATCAGGACGATTCAGAGTATTCCATTGGGAAGTCTCAACCACCCACCCCATCCCCCTCTCCTCCTGCAACGCCCAGACCAACCCGAAAACGCAGGAAACCTCGCTCCCCATCTTACTCTGATGATGAGAACCACCCACCTTCACCAAAGGTGAACTGTACTGTGCTTTTACTTTTTGTCTGTTCACTGTGAATAGACGGTTAGGTGTTTAGCAACAAAACCGATGCGTGTGCAACTATGGGGCAAAACTGACAGTTTGGCTTAGATTGTTGATAACATGTTAACTATATTTCGTTTCCAGTGTTTATTGAAAACATAAATACATTTGCACAATGAGCACTTGTTGTCCTTCAAATACATTGTTTCAGTTGTTGGTTAGCTAGCTAGCAAGTTTTAGCCATATTAGCATAGACATCAGTCAAAACACCTCAAAACAAGACATGATATCAAGAACAAGATCAAACTAGCTGAAACGAGCCACCTACGATTCCCGACATGGCAGCTTCTTGTCATTGTTGCTAGCTAAATGGCCATCCAGAATCACATCACACAACCGTCTGCCCCATTGAAGTGTCGCATTGCTTTATGTGACGTTGTCAGCCAACCCGTCTCTATATATAGTATGATGATTAATTAACTGCATCTCTGTGTTCTGCAGAGCTTGAGAGGTGAGGCTCCCCAGAAACTGTGTTTGGACACCAGTCCCCTGGAGTGGAGTGTGACTGATGTGGTGTGTTTCATCAGGACCACCGACTGTGCTCCCCTGGCACGCATCTTCCTGGATCAGGTAATAATCATACACACACACACACACACACACACACAGAATCATTATCTCGACTGTACAACAAGCAGTGCTTGACTTGGGTCGGATCTGTCTGGAATGCCGTACCGGCACTTCTAATTTTGAGGGAATTGCATACCGGCACCATTATAAAAACAAAGTAACCTATCGCTGGCCCAGATTCACACACTAAGGCAAAAAAGGTTGGTCAAAGTGGAATGAAAGCGTGATCGTCATTGAATAGCAATGGAGAGTGAGCATTCATTTCCTGATTACTCTTTGTTCAAGTTTATTTGTCGCTAGTCTGTGAATCTGTGAGTGACAGTAGGTTGTTCAAGATTACGCAGATTGAAAATTATGGTTTGTAAAGTTATGAAAATTCATGGAAATTAGTTTCATAGTTGTTGTTTATGTAATTCATGAAAGCACTTTTTTTTTTAATATGATCAATCAATTAAAAAATTACATATCGGCCATTATCTGAATGACCCTTCAGTGCATGTCTGTGGTGCTGCGTGTGTGCTGCGTGTGTGCCAGTGCAAGTGGGCCGTTGCCCGAGGAGAGAGAGCGTGACATTTCAGCAGCCGGTATAAAATAATGACAAGCAGACTAATTAGAATTCAAAACATAACTTGTAGCAGTTATCTTGCTATTTAACTAAGCATTAATTTTGTTGTTTCCTTTCCACCAGCACTGTAGAGCCTAAATACATCTGCGTTGTTGGAAAGCTGTGATTCTCCTCGATTAAATAGTAGCCATGTAATTGCGACAACTTAAAAAATATTTTAATAATAGCCTAATTGACAAATAACTTGCTGTGCATAGATCTCCTCCAAAACATGAATATATGAAGCCTTATATATTAACATGTCTAGTTAGATAGGTTGCTTTGAAGTAGGCTACCTTATCCATTTGATCCCTGATTTATTGAATGAGGGAATCATTTTATAAAGACAAAAGTATTTGGTTGTAATGTTGAAAAGGCCAAGCCTGCACACCCAGGAGCTCTCCAGATGGAGGGTTGACCACGTGTGACTAACAGTGCAGGTGTATGTGGGGTCTAAGTGCTTTGATAAAGGGCACAACGGCAGGAGGTGGTAGGTCTACATGGGATCAGACACAGCAGCTTTCCAGTGTCAATAATGCTTAACTTTTTCATGTAGGCTATAATAATAGTACTACACATGTGGTTAAAAGTCATGGAAAATGTGTATAAACCATTAATGGTGAATAATCAGAGGTCTCTATAGTATAATGTCATTTGTGAATTTCGGTGAACGTAGTCTAATGGACCGACTTGGAAAAAGACAGCTCCTACACTTCTTCCATCCCAAGTCAAGCATTGGTGTACAGTGTGGCCTAAATCCATGACTATTATTGTCTAACCCCATGGCCGTGCTTGTGTTTTCAGGAGATTGATGGACAGGCTCTGCTTCTGCTCAACCTGCCCACACTGCAGGAGTGTATGGACCTGAAACTGGGACCAGCCATAAAGCTGTGTCACCATATCGAAAGGGTCAAACTTGAATTCTACCAGAAATTTGCTACATAGCTGAGGGTTCTGAATGAAATAAACATTACATACAGTCAGTAACATTAAATGACTCCATAACTGATTTCCAGCTGGACATCCTTTGGACCCTGCACCCAGGCCCAGCACACCAGCAGCAGTCATGCATGGACATCAGATGGATCAAGACTTTCATTTTTGCCTGTTTTTTACTGTGTAATGGTCAGAAAGGGTTCTGCCTCGTTGTATTCTAGGTAAAGACACCTTAACATGGATATTCATGTTCAGGTTTATCTCACCCACAATATCAAAATGACTCCTGGTTTCATTTGATCAACTTGACAAGCATTGACAATGCAAGGATTTAAGCACAAAGACAAATAAACCATGTACTATATTGCGGTATGTAAAGTGTACATAGCAGGGTGAATTTGTATATAGTGTACATATTTAAAAGGTCTTCTAGTACAATAGGGTGATTAATGGTTATAGCCTGATTTTCTACGAAACACATTTGCTTTGAAAGTATCTGTGCAAAGATCTTATTTCAAAATGTAGACATACATTTGAGATTGGAAACCCACAGAAAGAGCCATCCCCACTGTTTGACACCCTTTTCGTCTTCTCAGAGAGGGATTTTAACATCTAATCATATTGAAGACATTAACTAGGGCTTGTTGGAAAGCATTAAGATGTAGGTGTTTTTGGAGCAAAATTCAAATAAGAATAAACCAAATATTGGGACCCTTTATATATTTGTATAGTTTTACCTTTTAACTACAACTATTGGTGGACTAGTGTGTGTATGCTTTATTTTCAGGAGCCATTCTACTAGCTGTCTTTGCTGTGTTTGTGTTTTATTTCCCCTGATTTACCTGTCTCTGCCATTGAGATATATTACTCTTACAGGAGATAAAACTGGAATTTATTCATTTGATTTTGTCAATATGTTTGTTGAATATGATTGCTATTTTAAGAGAATGTGGAATTAAAGCCTGAATCTCATCCCAATAGAGAGCAATAGTATTGGCCTCATTCTGTAGGCACTTACTCCGCCATGGTTCATTGGACAAAACCTATGGGGAAAATGTCGAAAATAAGGTGTCTGTTAAACACAGGCTTAGGTCTTATAGGTTTTGTTCTACGAGATAATCAGCTAACGTCACTTTCTGTGTATTTTGAAGCACGTATGTAATAATTAAAAAACACAAAGCCTTCATAATTCATAAAGGTCATGTTAACTGACTGATTATTATCTCATATAGAAACAAAACATATAAGATTTCCTAAATCTATGTTAAAACCTCAGACAAAAATGTCCGGCGTTTATCCCAAAACCCTATTCTTTCCCCATTCATTTACCCTATAGCAATGGTTGAACGAACAAGAGATAAATCATTTCCGGGTTTTCGGAGTTGAAGCTGGCGAGCTCTATGAGTTTAACACGGTTCAAAATCGTTCCAAGCTACACTTCCCATGATACCGTTGTGTCACATCGATCACATTAACCTTTACGTAAAGTCAACATGAGTGGGCAATCTGTGTAATCATTAGTCCAAACAATTTTTGCAACGAAAATGAGAGTTTCTATTGGACAAATTCAGGTAAGTCCCGCCCCGTTTTGTTCTATTTTCTTCCGTTTGGGAAACGTTTTGCAACAGAATTGGCGTAATGAATATGCCAATGGGCTTTGGTCGGCTCAGAAAGGATGCAGCTGGAAATTCCAGTGGTAGCTAATAGCTATGTACTCTGATCATTGAGCAAATTATTGGTCGTTCCCATGTTTTGTGCAAAACAGTTTTTTTAAATGAAAAAGTAGCAAATCCGAAATCGTGAGAATATCAATATCATGCCTTTCATACATGCACAAGGGATCCATTGCAATTACTTGAACCAGATTAGCTAGCTAAGCTACCGGTACCGTTAGCATCACTTGTTCTGGTAGGCTGGTGGTTTGTCCCTGACGCGAAGTTTTTATATAATTTAATTCGTCACAGGGTAAAACAGTGGTGTTTACTCA
The DNA here is from genome assembly GCF_018296145.1 of Oncorhynchus tshawytscha. Taxonomy (NCBI): domain Eukaryota; kingdom Metazoa; phylum Chordata; class Actinopteri; order Salmoniformes; family Salmonidae; genus Oncorhynchus; species Oncorhynchus tshawytscha. The sequence continues at coordinate 22,555,282 of NC_056430.1, read as the reverse complement.
AGTAGCTTGCTTACACTTTTTAAAATGTTTAAGTGGTACATAACTAGGTGAAACTAGCTTCATTTGCTAACCCTCTCGCGCACCGCTAAAAGGGTTAGGAACTCTGCTGAAATGACATGAAGTTAGAACATGCCTTGGGATGACTCCTTTTGGAACTTTGTTGCAAATGTTTCCGTTAGTAAACATTGCGTCGTCACATGTATTTAATTGTTATATGCGTTGTCCATGATTGCCTGCTGTGTAGCTAGTTATGTTCGTTAGCTATCGATAGCTAATTTATGCAAACCACAGCTTGGATTTTAATTTGTTAGTAAACCAATAATATGTTAGTTAAATGAGTATGACATGCATGGTATGCCGTTCTTTTGTGGCTATTTGGTGATACAATGGACTATCAACAACTGGGATATATTTGCTAACGCTGGCCACATATGAAACGTGAATATATGGCTCCGCAGTTAAAAGGAAGATAACCTTTTTTTTTAATGCCAAATACTCCTGCATAACTAATCGATTGCCAGCTAACAACTGGATGACAAAGAAGCCCATTCTGTGTGGAGAAGACATTTAAATGGACTTTATTGCTTATTTACGGTATATGCCATCCGCCAATACACCTTTAAACTGGTCTACTACTATGGCGGTTAGTGGGGTGAGTCGTCTTTCCCAAACCGGGGACGTGGCTGTCTCGGGAGTGGTTCTGTCAGCTATGCCTTTTTCCAACACGCCAGTGTCTGCCCGCCCCACACCAAATGCGGACACCCGTGGCTGCGAGAATGGTGACTTGATGGACTCTTTCGGCATCTTCCTGCAAGGCCTTCTAGCGATGGTGGCCTTCAGTACGCTGATGTGTGAGTACAGCCAACCAGATGCCCACTCTGACTGTGGAAAATGTGCTAATTTATGGTCGGTTGTTCTGTGCAGTTAGGCCTACTGTAAAATTGAATTTCACTGTGCAGTGTTGAGACTGGATAACCTGTTTAGGCTACTTGTTTAGAATGGAAGTCTGTTTTTGTCAATAATCACTGGCAGTCATTACCTATACACTGTTTCAAAATACTGGATTATACAGTGTGAAATGTGTTGTCCCATCCCCATAGTGTTCATTTTTGGCCATCTAATTTGACCTCATTGAGTGCCTCTTTGACCACTGAGTCAGCAGAGTGGCCCTGGTAGAGAGGAGCCTCACAGCAAGAGGTGAGGCATTTTCAGCTCTCAGAGCAGTGATGATGCCTTAGGCAGCTTTCTCAGTGGGAATTGACTGGGCCTGAATCATCACATTCACACAGCCCAGCCCACAGCCAACATGCAGGGTGTGTCAGTAGTTACACACTCAACAGTCTGAGGAAGTCTGAAGTCACAGCATATCCATATGCAAATTCCAGTGTAAACATTTGTTTGGGCAAAACACTAGGAAAACTAGCTACCCTTCCGACAGGTGACATAGATATACATTACACAGACAGCGCACATGCATCCACACAGTAAAGTATTTAACACACATTAGGGTACTGTTGTCTAGAGGTGTCATACCCTAATCCTCAATTTGGGTTTAAGATATGTCCAGTACATTAGTGGAGTCATAAATCATTAAACTACTTTTCTCTCACCCAGGAATCAATCATGTGTGATGGAGGTTAGAAGAGGGCGGGCATGGAAACATGCTGACTATTGTCTGGAACAGCCAAAGCATTATTTGTCAGCCATTACATTGTGTTCAGAGAATACACACTCTTGCATCACTCACACAAGGATTAATTATAGTGTAGACCTAGACTTTAGTAGAAAGGGCTTCCACCTCGTACACAGGGGCCTAACCCCCAGAGTAGCAGTCACTGAGACGGGCAGTTTGTCTTTCATGTAGGCTATTGTGTTTGAACACACACCAATCTACAGTGCAGGGGGTCAGGTAGCCTAGCGGTTAGAGCATTGGGCCAGTAACTGAAAGATTGCTGGTTTGAATCACAGAGCCAAGAATGTGACAAATCTGTCAATGCCCTTGAGTAAGGCATTGAACCCTTATTGTTCAAGGGTAGCTGTTAGCAGACCCAGGCCATGACCCCACTTTCCGAGGATGTCTCAGGGAGAGTTCGGATATGCAAAAATCACATTTCCAATACACTCATTCCAATACACTTAATACACTCTTGTACATGTGTGGAATAGGACAACTATAAGCACCCACCTTATTATCATTCTCATCCCCAGGTTGGTACCCCAGGTGATAATGTTGAAATGTGACCAAGACAGTGTGACATGTAATATGACAATGCCTGCCTGGTGTTGCGTACTGTTAGCAGGTCCTCTGATCTATCAATGGGTTTGATTACAGTGCCAAATGCACAAAAAAAATTCAGCTCATAAGATACAACCAAAGTATTTATTTTGCTCACAGAGGAAGGGAGATTTGGTGGATAATATCATGATAGGCACATTAGTAACAAGCAGTGACATTTTAGTATGTAATGTACAGTAGTCTGCCACTTCCTCTTACCATCATCATCCTCTATGGTGTTGCCTTGTGTAAACATGGCATCTCAATAGCTGACTTATTAAGGGAATATAGCCTAATGATTTTTTTTTTGCTAAAGTCCATTAGTTAGGGGTTAGGCTATGGTGCTAAAGTCCATTAGTTAGGGGTTAGGCTATGGTGCTAAAGGGGAAACTGAACTGCATTTCCCATCACACTGGCCATATTCATAGAAATGGGCCCATTACACTTTGTGCTGAGATGTTGCCCAACATACTAAACTTGATGATGAAAGTGTAAAGCCGATTTCAGTTCAGACTGGAGCTGGCCTTAATTAATTTACATGAATAGAATGATTTGGATTTGCCCCAGAGCGGGATACTAATTCATCCCACTGCTGTCGTGGGTGTGTGAGAAAGGCAGTCCTATATGTGACTCTGTGTCCTGTCTACAGTGAAGCGCTTCAGGGAGCCCAAGCATGAGAGAAGGCCCTGGAGGATCTGGTAAGACGGCAGCCATCCCACTTCCAACCACAGTATTCAAACTTATCCTCTTCGATATTGCTATTAACCAAGAAACGCAACTATGATAAACACAAGACAAATTAAGATTTTTTTCTAATGTGATGTTGAGCTATTGAAAGAACTTGAATTCTCAAGAGTTCTTAAAAGGCCCTCCTGTGCCCGGCAACTCTACCAGGTTCCTGGACACCTCCAAACAGGCCATTGGTATGCTATTCATTCACTTTGCCAACGTCTACCTGTCTGACCTCACAGAGGAGGACCCCTGCTCACTGTGAGTGTGTCTCTGTATGAGTGTGTCTGTCTCTGTGCCTCTGTATTTTTGTGTATGTAGTAAATATAAATGCAATATGTAAAGTGTTGGTTTCATGAGCTGAAATAAAAGATCCCATAAATGTCCATACGCACATTGTGTGCGCAAATTTTGTTTGCATCCCTGTTAGTGAGCATAGTAGTGGCATATCAATAAGCTGATTTAACAGTATGAGTTTTGTCACACAACGCCACAGATTTTAAGGGAGCATGCAGTTGGCATGCTGACTACAGGAATATCCAACAGAGCTGTATAGCTGTTCTAGAGAATGTAATGTTAATTTCTTTACCATAAGCCACCTCCAACGTTGTTTTAGAGAATTTGTCAGTACATCCAACCGGCCTCACAATCGCAGACCACGTGTAACCACACCAGCCCAGGACCTCCACATCCGGCTTCTTCACCTGTGGGATCTTCTGGCGGGGGGGGCTGGCTGAGGAGTATTTCTGTCTGTAATAAAGCCCTTTAAAACTAATTCTGATTGGCTGAGTGGGTGGGAATAGGCCCACCCATGTCTGCGCCCCTGCCCAGTCATGTGAAATCCATAGATTAGGGCCTAATGAATTTATTTAAATTGACTGATTTCCTTCTATGAAATTTAACTCAGTAAAATCGTTGAAATTGTTGCATGTTGCTTTTATATTTCTGGTCAGTATGGTCTCTATAACATTATGCACTTCAAGGTTGAAGTGGACACAATGTCTCATCTCTCCCTCAGTTACCTCATTAACTTCCTCCTGGATGCGTCTCTTGGAATGCTGCTGATCTATGCCGGGGTGAGGGCCATCAGTGCTATCGTAGAGTGGAGGCAGTGGGATGCTCTACGCTTCGGAGAATATGGTGAGAGTGTATGTGTGTCAGTGTGGATGAGAGATCATTTCACCCTGTAGTACAAATGGTGTCCAGGAGAGGGGAGTGGCTGCCTAGGGCACTACTGCAATGTCATCCACATCAAACATAGTCGATCACTATTAAATTGTTTACCCAAAGGCAGAGTTTATGGAAACCTTTCCCTGGTGCTATGATTTAAAGTTGTAATATGCAGTGGACCTGGAGAAATGTAACCTCTCTCAAATTCATAGACAGAGCTTTGGATGCAAGGACTGACCATATCAAACATTATGGTTTTAACCATGTTTCGAGGCATGTATGTTTGTTCACACTTATTGTTTACAGACATTGGAGTAAAACAAGCTTATATATTGGGTTCTGATGGGGCATGATGACCGTTTAACCAAGCTCATGAGGCATTTAGAATTTGTTTTTCAAGATTCAATGGATTTATAATTTAAAGTCCAAAAAATGGATGTAGCAACTGCAGATTGCCCCTTTAAGTGGAATATAGAGTTGTCTGTCTGGATATTTCTGTGGGTTGGTATTTGTCTGTTTTGCTTGTTTGTTTCTGTCTATTGAATTGTGTGTCTAGTCCGTAGGTCACCTGTTCATCGTGTGTGTGTGTGTGTGTGTGTGCGTGCGTGCATGCGCACACAGGAGAACCAGTGCAGTGTACTGCATGGGCAGGCCAGTGTGCTCTCTACATCCTTATCATGATGTTTGAGAAGGTCCTGATCATCCTGGTCCTACTCATCCCCCAGTGGAAGAAGGTGAGTAGGGGGCATAATGGGTAGGTTCCTGACCACGTGACCACTGTGTCAGTTCAGTTATATTATGACTGTGGAAAGTGTATGAGTACTAACAGTACTGTAAACTGTTTCTATCGTTTTAACTCTGGTGTTTTTGTGTACTGTTTATTCACCGTCTTTCTTTACTGTTGTTTGTGTGTCTCACAGCTGGCTCTCCTGAACCCCATAAACAACCCTCAGTTGGAGCTGGCCATCGTCATGCTCATCGTCCCGTTCTTTGTTAATGTAAGTTAAGTGTGCAGTGCCTCCGTGAGGCAGGGCTCAATTGAAAATAAATTTAGTGATCTTTACCGTTAATCGGTTAGCTGCTGAAAATACATTTGACTGGTCATGCTCATCAGTCTTTAAGGTAATTTTCTTAATTTTGGAATTAAATTGTCATGTTTGTTTTTTCGTCATGTTTATTATTTATCAAACACTCACAGCATACAGAGCCTAGTTTGAGGAGTGGAATAGCCTTCCACCTGTCAGACAGCGTGAGAGTAGCTCCTTAAAAAGTCTGTAGGCTATTGGCGCGAAGCCTGCTTTTGGAAGCCCAGTCATTGCACAACAATTTAACAATTCTAAATGCAATCGTGTGTTCAACATTTTGGTGGCCACGATTTAAAAGGAGCTATTTTTATTTCTCAACTCATAATTAAAGTTAGCCGTTCAGGTGTATACTATAGCCTGCCGACCGTTGACTAATGGTGCGTCACCCACCACTTTGCAATGTGAGCTCGAGGTAGTATAATTGTTTAAAACCTGATAATTTTACTTCAAATAATGAGGCATGTCTTACCTTGCTTCAAAGTAGCCTTAAGAAAATCGATCCGTAGAAACATGGAGGCAATTTTTTCCCCTCATGCCATTAACCAGCATTTCTCTCCTGTTCTAATTCATATCAACTTTCTTTCGTTATTCAGAAGCCAAAGGCACGATCCATATTAGCATCCCATCATATTTGTTGCTATTACATTCCCCCTTTCTACATTTCAGAGATTTTAATCTGTCACAACTGCTCAAATTAGGTTTAGAATGGTGTTTTCCGCAGATTGCATTTTGGCAAATGTTTGAAAAGGGCATTTGGTTAGATGCTTCATTACAGGAGTTGTATGTTCAATAATATGCTATAGCCTTTTGAACTATAATATGATAGGCTTGCTATTGTTGCATGTTTCCATTCAGCTCTTAATGAAATATGTCTGGTCCTTGTATGAATGCAAGGTACCAGAGAGGATATGGCAAGCAAGAGATTTCACGCTCGCCAAAATCTGTTCAAAATAAGCCCAATAGGTTTCTATGGTCTTATTTTGGGCCTAAGCTTGTCGCCACCTTTCCCGCCTTGGTCCAACTCCCATTGTTAGGATGGAAATATCAGCATCTCATCATTCTATACAGATCTCTAAAAGTATTTTCTGTCTGAGATGTAATTTTACTGTTTGGACATTTTTTTAACCTTTTGTTGACCGGTTAATGAGGGTCAGTTAGTTGGCAGCAAAATTGACCGATATTTATATCCCTTTTGAAATGTAATTGCTTCAACTAAGTGTGATGTTTATGTCTACGGATTTTAGCCATTTAGGCTTGTGTGTGATCATCAAACGGTCATGTGTGTCTGTTGTACTTGCTCACTGAGCTGTGTACTGTATGTTTTCCTCAGGCCCTGATGTTTTGGGTGGTAGATAACTTCCTGATGAAGAAGGGACGGACAAAAGCCAAGCTGGAGGAGCGGGAGATGGGGGAGGACTTGCGGGGCAACAGTAAGGTACGCTACAGGCGGGCACTCTCCCACGACGACTCAGAGTCTGAGGTAAGATATGGACACGGCCATTTATTAAGTCATGGACACAATGCTTAATAAAAGATTGAGGCCTGACCACACAACCAATCATATACATACACTAAGTATACCAAACATTAGGAACACCTTCCTAAAATTGAGTTGCAGTTGTCAAGTTTGCTGGATGTCCTTTGGGTGGTGGACCATTCTTGATACACACCGATGCGCCTGGCACCTACTACTATACCGGGTTCAAAGACACTTAAATATTTTGTCTTGCCCATTCACCCTCTGAATGGCACACATGCAATCCATGTCTCCGTTGTCTCAAGGCCAAGGATCAGACCCTTTTTTTTTTTTCTCCAATTTTTGACTAAAATGACATACCCAATCTAACTGCCTGTCGCTCAGGACTTGAAGCAAGGATATGCATATTCTTGAAACCTTTTGAAAGGAAACAGTTTGAAGGTTGTGGAAATGTGAAATTAATGTAGGAGAATGTAACACACTAGATCTGGTAAAAGATGATTCAAAGAAAAAACATATATTTTTTATTTCCATCTTTAAAATGCAAGAGAAAGGCCACAATGTATTATTCCAGTTTAGACCGTTTAGATTTTAGCCACTAGATGACAGTGTATTTGTGTAGTGTTATACTGATCCAATGAACCATTGCATTTCTGTTAAAAATGTTCTATCAAGTCTGCCCAAATGTGCCTAATTGGTTTATTAATACATTTTGAAGTTCATAACTGTGCGCACTCCTCAAACAGCATGGTATTATTTCACTGTAATAGCTACTGTAAATTGGACAGTGTAGTTAGGTTAATGAAGGACTTTTAATCTGTCTCCTCCACTTCACCTACAGTGATTGAAGTTGATTTTAAGCAGATCAATAAGAGATCATAGCAGGTGTTCTTAATGTTTTATACACTCAGTGTACATTACACACCTAAATCACTGGAAAAGCTGTTTTTTGGGAAAGCTTTGAAAAATCTTAAGGAGGAATATACACAAAGTCCTAAGATTGGATTCTGAGCCTCGTCCACCTCCTCCTTTCCCCAAAAGCCCTCTCCTCGCAGGCCCTGTGTGGCCTCTCTCTCCTCCCATTGCCTCAGGTTGACGGAGCCACAAGGCTAACTTACATCCTCCCCTGGCTGTGTAGACAAACTTGCCCAGCACCAGCAGAAGCCTGTCTCTTGGCTGTGAATCACTCTACCCTGTGCCCAAGGCCAGTCACTTTTCAGGCCTGTAAACCAGATGGACCTGGCCCTGTGATCTGCTCCATAGACCAGAGACAACCACCACACTCAAACATTCATGGATGAAGTCATTTAAGTCTGCCTTGAGCAGGGGGATTTCTTATTCATCAGAAACTGTAAAAACATTTATAAGGAGTGGGTTTTTTTTCTGATTCCAAAGCACCACATTTCTCATCATAAATGGAAGTAGTGAGTTGCTTTGGAATCAAATGTTGAGTTGATTGTGATAGCTAGATAATTGGTTTCCACAGTTACTTATGGATCACCCAAAGCACCATGTTTTGTGACAGTGGATTCTAGGAGTTATTGAAAGCATGTTCCCTGACCGGGAATCAAGCCCAGGCACAGCGGTGAGAGCACCAAATCCTAACCACTAGACCATCATGTCTAATATCAGGAATGCATGTCCTATGGAATTACCGGTATATGGAATTTGTGACGGGAGTAGTTTTTCATAGACATCTGGGTGTGGTGTACCAGACCGGGCAGTTCCTCCAGTCACAGGAACTATCTGCAATTAACCAGTGGGCCCAAACCCACTACTAAAGAAACACTGCTGTACAGGTTAACACGGAGCATGTATGGCTTAGGTAATCTGCCTCAAGCTGAAATAAAAAGTCTGTCTACATAAATATTCAGAGCAGTGATCTTATCGCGCTCTCATTATAAAAGGGGGCATATAGCTATGTTATCACAGGCTTGTTTTATTGTGATGAGTTGGAGCTAGTTTTTGCTTCAGTAAAACCCTGATGGCAAGCTTCAATATTACACCCAAATAACACTCTAAAAGACTCCTCCCCTCTATCAAATAGTCCGGGGCATTTGTGTTCCTGCTACCACATCTCCCTGGTAGTCTAGTGGTTAAGCAACCAGACCCATCCCCATCCTTCCACCCCACCGAGGCAGATTGAGGACGAATGATACGTTTCTGCTGACACGGGAAATTTGCTGGTGTCCGTGAGCATTTAAGCTCTGGGATTCAACTCATTTAACCCATAACTCAGGGTTGCTTTGAGTGTCATCCATCTAGGCATATGGCTTTCTTTGGTCTCATTTCCAAACTCCTTTCTCTCTCAGATCCTGTTCTCGGCTGACGATGAGATGGATGACTCTGAGGAGGAGGATGTGCGCCGACTCACTGGCCTCAAGACGGTCAAGAAGAAGAAGAAGCACCTTATGGGGATCCCTGTTTGACCTGGGCCTACCCAGTCTGACCTGGTCTGACCCACTCCTGTGTCTACTCACATCCCCACTCTCTCCTCCTCCAGGGTCTGCTGCCCTGACTGGAGCCTGCTGGCAACCTGTACTTGATTCTTCTAACAGCAGGCTGGCATTGGTCTCTTTGGAGTCAGTAGGGGGCCTATATAGGGAGGTGGGATCATGGAAGACTGCAGACCATGGAGCCTATTGGACTGCCATTACTACACATCCACATGGGACTCCTGCAGCCTCTGTACTGAGAATAGAAACCCATGGAAAGGATTACTGCAGCTAACTACATACCATGTCTAAAGGAGATTTCACCATAGATCTGTCACTGGTGTTTCAGTGACACTCGTTGGGGAAATTAATCTTTGTGTTTTGGGAACTTTTAGCACTGGTCTGTAATAGGAAGGTTTGGGTGTGTTTGAGTTGGTGATGCAGTGTAATTGCTAGCACCCTAACTATCCTATTAAATGACTATCCTAATTCTGTTCCATACTGACTCTTCAGAAGTCCAGAATGATATTACTGCATCAGGTTAAACTGTGAATGGGTGTTACTTTTTCTGTGCTTTAGCCGGTGACCTCGGTTCGATGTAGACGGAGAGAACAGGTACCTGGTTACCCCCCCCGCCTTTAAGTTAACCTCTGTCATTTTAATGTTTTAATACTTTTGATACTCTTCCGAATCAGAAAGTGATTGTATTCCTCATCTAGATTCCATATGAGAAATGGCTCACTGCTATGGCCTGTTATAGGAGTGTGTGTGTCTGTCTGTGTGGACTTTTCCATTCATGCATGGCTAAGGGAATGTAGGAGGTGTGGCTTGATGCTCCAATGGAGTCTTTGCTCTGTGAAGATGCAGTGTTTTATAATAACCACAGCACTCACGTTTCTAACTGTTTCCACTTCTACCTGACTGTAGAGGGAGGACGGGTCAAGACGGTGCAGAGTGGACTGTCTCCACAATGCATCACCCAACCCGGACTCAAGGGACTGAAACCCTAATTTCAAGCCCACCCATTGACCGTTTAGGTATATAGGCCTGGCTCGGAGCCTTCTCTTCCTGTCTCTGTGTATGACCGTTAACTGGGATCTCTTCCATTACTTATTTATTGTTTTTGGTGTGTCCTGTTTATTTTTTACAGTAAGTTATTTTGGGCCAAAACCATGGTGATCCCCAGCCTACTAAGTGTTTTTCATTCCGAGACGGAGTAGATATGGGACCTGAGGGTGTGTCCTCACAACCAACGGGAAAAAAACTCTCCGCTCTTGCACAATTCCCAGTTATCACTGGTCTATGGATGTTCTTTGTGTTCATTCTTTGTTTTGGACAATGTGCCTATGTGAACCTACCATGTTTGTGAGTGTTCATTTTGTGCCCCAGAGCTTTAGACTTGCAGTAGCATTCAGTTGGTTTGACAGAAGCACAGACCTAGAGTTTGAGTGACTCTAGGTCAGCCTGCAGTACAGTGCAGGTATGTTTGTATGAGTGTGTTTGTCTTAATGCTCCTGTTCAAAGTAAGGAGTGGGGATAAAGTAAATGTGATGATGACCATGGTGCTGAAGATGTTGAACGGTTTGACAATGATTGTTGTTGGCTGATACTTAGGAATAAATGACAGTAGGGTTTGGTAAATGGGTGGTACAGCATCAATAAACACTTCTGGTTGCCCTCTGCTCAACAGAGAGGGCTTTTAGTATTTTGAAAAAAACAACTAGATCATTAAATTGACTTGCATTACCATTATATTTGCTTTTGCAATAAAGTTAGTAACACTCATGTAACACTCACAAAACACTGAAATAGCAGATTTTTGTTATTTTTAAGACAGTGTCTGAATAGACAGAGCTTTCCGTTTTGTCCATTTACTAGGGTTGTAAAGCGTGTGTGAGCAAGTAGGCCTACAACCTGACTCGGTTACACCAGCTCTGTCAGGAGGAATGGGCCAAAATTCACCTAACTTATTGTGGGAAGCTTGTGGAAGGCTACCTGAAACGTTTGACCCAAGTTAAACAATGTAAAGGCAATGCTACGAAATACTAATTGAATGTATGTAAACTTCTGACCACTAGGAATGTGATTAAAGAAATAATAGCTGAAATAAATCATTCTCTCTACAATTATTCTGATATTTCACATTCTTAAAATAAAGTGGTGATCATAATTGACCTAAAACAGGGAATTTTTACTCAGATTAAATGTCAGGAATGGTGAAAAACTGAGTTTAAATGTATTTGGCCAAGGTGTATGTAAACTTCTGACTTCAACTGTATATGCATTACAATGAATTTGACTGGGAATTTTAAATTAGTTTAGATGACATTCTGATTCTAAAATTAAACGTATCTCCTGTCGTTTGTATCTACTGTAGATAGAAGCTACTAAAGGTACTGTGTAGCTACTAAAGGTACTGTGGTAATTCAGCATTGACTCAAACTGTGTTGTCAGACACACATCAAAACAGGAATCTGTCACAGAATCTGTCAGACTTTTTCTCTTGAATCTGATATCTGATGAATATTTCATAAAAAAATTTCCCAGAATTGCTATCTAACCTTTGAGGACATGATTGAGTAAATGATTGTGAAATTTGTTCGGCCACTGTTACCCAACTCTGTATTTGAGTATAGACAACAGTATCGATTTCTGCCACTTGAAAAGTAAAAAATGGGTTGGGTCTGCTGGTTGTTAATCCAGTATAAAGCAGACACATCGTCTGTCACTCCTGTTAGTGGAGCAGTAGGGTAGGAAAGGGTTGTCGTTTTCTAAGCAGTGAAGTCAGGGTTTAGCTGCATCTTTGTCATGTCTGGAGTGTGGACTGTGCTGCTGCTCTGGGGCGTTGTCTTTGTCCCAGCTCTGTCGCATGGAGCTCTGGTCATCTCACGAGAAGACTCCACACCACAGGTGACTCTCCACGGTTTCTATAGTATCTACTCTCCTGTGACCACATCTGGCCGCTCCTGCTATAATCTAGTGTTACTCTAGTTTTTCTATATATATCTGTACCGTATCTAATTTGAATCATCTCTGTTCTGCTTTCGCTCCGTGTGTGTGTGCTTTCATTTTATAGTCATGCTAATATCTATGTATATGCATTACAATTAATTTGACTGTGAATTTTAAATTAGTTTGTATGACATTTTGATCCTAATATTAAACTTCTCCTGTGATTTGTATCGCAGCGCTCTGATGGTGCTACAAGGCTACTAAAGGTACTGTGGTAGTTCAGCATTGACGCAAACTGTGTTGTCAGACACAAATCAAAACAGGAATCTGTCACAGAATCTGTCAGACTTTTTCTTTTGAACACCCTCCCTGTGGTGAATCTGATATCTGATGAATATTTCATTATTTACATTTCCCCCAGAAAAAAACGCTCTAACCTTTTGAGTATAGATACTGATTTTGAGTAACAGTACTGATTTCAGCCACTTAAAAAGTAAAAAATGTCAGAGTACTAAATAGTGTACTCTGTAAAAAAGAAAATGAATAATACTGTCTGAATCTATACCTTTTTTTACAGAAAAGAAGTACAGATAATATGGAGGTAAGGAAATACACTATATTGACATTATCTTTGTGAGGATAATGATAAGCTATCACCATCTCCATCACTAGGAATCCATGCCTTCGTGGACTTTTTACACTGAACCAGCTGTACTCTTTCACAAGAGTACAGCTGTAATCATTTGTTTTGAAGTCATCCTGTAGTCATTGCAGCCTACTCCACACTATTCAGCTGTATCCGGAAAATATGTTTTGAGAAAACGTGAGATTTTTACAGGCGTATCGGATAGTCATTACTTACACAAACACACATTTCAAAACACTTCTGTTGCTGTTTCTCTCTGTTTTTTCCTATGTACGTACATGTCCGTGTATCTCTATCCCTCTTTCTCTTCCTTTCTCTCTGCCACTCTCTTCCTCTCTCTTTTCCTCCATCTCTCCCTCTCTCAGGTGGAGGTGTACAGTGTAAAGGTGGCCTGTAAGGTGGCGTCTCGTTTCGCTCACACGGTCATAACCTCCAGTGCTCTGAACAAGGCCAACTCCTCTCAGGAAGTATTCTTTGAGGTGGATCTGCCCAAGACTGCCTTCATCACCAACTTCAGCATGTCAGTCAGCAGTCATGGCATATGTAGAAGTGTGTGTGAATGCATATGTGTGTTTGTTTGAATGACTGTGTTTGTGTATCTCAGGGAGATAGAGGGTCAGACGTACACAGGCGAGGTGAAGGAGAAGGAGAAAGCCAAGAAGCAGTATCAGAAAGCTGTTTCCACAGGGCAGACTGCAGGACTGGTCAAGTGAGTGGACCAGGGCAATGAGGAGGGAACAAATGTGATGTTTCCATTACACCAAGCACTTCCATACTCTTTTATCACAGCCTGTGTTTTGTTTAAAATGTGATTGGCCTCCTACTGTACCTGTGTTTGTCTGTGGACTCTAGGGCATCAGGGAGGAAGATGGAGAAGTTTTCGGTGTCTGTGAACATCGCGGCCAATAGTAACGTCACCTTCATTCTGACATACGAGGAGTTGCTTCAGCGTAAACTGGGCCAGTATGAGATCATGACCCAGGTCAAACCCAAGCAGCTGGTCCAGCACTTTGAGGTCTGTAGATGTTTACACACTTATACCCCAAAACAGCACTTTTTTCATCATCTTGACTCCTCAGTCCTGTGTCTCATCAATCTGGTCCATGTCTCTGACAGATTGTGGCAGATATCTATGAACCCCAGGGCATTGCCTTCCTGGATGCCTATGGAACCTTCATCTCCAACGAGCTTCTCCCTCTGGTGGAGAAAACAGTCACTGACAAAAAGGTATAATGCTGTTCTGTTCTATGAAACAAATGCATACGGAGCATATCGTCCCAAAAAGATAAATACAATTTTGCTGTGTTGAAATGTGTTGTTTTGTGTTTAAGTGTATTAAATTGTGTTTCCCTCCCTCACTCAGGCACACATCTCTTTCTGCCCAACAATGGACCAGCAGAGAAAGTGCCCAGGTTGTGACGGCACCCTGATTGACGGGGATTTTGTTATCAAATATGACGTGAACCGAGCTGAGACCCTTGGTGACATCCAGGTTAGCTGTGTTGAATATGATACAGGATCACTATTGGGGTCAATTCCATCAATGCATGGTGTTCATGTCTTAATGATGTTCAGCATGTCTTTTTCAGATAGTGAATGGGTACTTTGTGCACTTCTTTGCTCCTCCGGACTTACCCAGAGTTCCAAAGAATGTAGTGTTCGTCATTGACAGGAGTGGGTCAATGTCTGGAAACAAAATGCATCAGGTAAGAAAGGAGGGAAATAGTGTGTCTGAAAGAAAGAGCTGGGGAGAGAGAAAATATGAGAGTGAGATGTGGAGCGAGAGGTTAAGAGAGAGAGCTATAATAGTAGTTGATGTTCAGATTGACCTGAGAGCCTGTGATCTCTCATAGACAAGGGAAGCTATGCTGACTATCCTGAATGACCTGCATGAGGACGACTACTTTGGAATTGTCACATTCGACCACCATATCTCAACATGGAAGGGATCTTTGACCAAGGCCACCACGGGAAATGTGTCTGAAGCCAAAGGATTTGTCAAAGGAATACAGCACAGTGGATGTGAGTCATATGTATTTAATGGGAATGTAGTGACACATACAGGGAGAAATTATTCACAAGGTTTGTGTCGTCATTCATTTTGTCAGCCAGTCAGTTGTACAACTGAATGCATTCAACTGAAATGTGTCTTCCGCATTTAACCCAACCCCTCTGAAATCCACGTCTTTGGCGCCCGGAGTATAGTAGTGAAACTATGGCAGTACAACACTTGGGCAAGCTGTATGCTAAAACTAAGTGAGGTGCATTTATGAAGGAACTTACAAAATTGTTATATCTAATGTTTATTTTATAAACACCTGGATGGACTTTCTGTTTTGTTCTCCTTTTAGACACTGATATAAATGGTGCTCTGATGAAAGCTGTGGACATAATGATGAAAGACAAACAAGCCAACAAGTTCACCGAGAGGAGTGTGTCTATGATTATCTTACTGACAGATGGGATGCCAAACTCAGGTGCGTACAGGTTTCCTTCCTTTCTGATCTCTTTTATTTGGTTGGGCTGCCATTTTAACATTGAAGAAGCCTTCTGATGTATTGTTTTATATTAGATCAAGCCAGTAAGGTCATGGTCCATTTGTTTACTGGTCCAGCCATGTGTGTTTGTGTACAGGAGTGTCATCTACACCACAGATTCAGGAGAATGTCCGTGATGCGATGGGTGGGAACATGTCTCTGTTCTGTCTGGGCTTTGGGAATGATGTGGACTACTCCTTTCTGGATGTGATGTCTAGACAGAACCAGGGACTGGCCCGGAGGATCTACGAGGGTTCTGACGCCACTGTCCAGCTTCAGGTTTGGACCAGGGCTGTGTCCCAAATCTCACAATAGTCACTTTTCAGTGTTTTCTGGTTTTACCATATCACTGATAGGGAGGGTCACAGGATGGACAAAACTATCTAGGTCATACATAGATACTGCATATTGGCATTAGTGATAATGCACTGTAGAAAATAATTTAAGATAAATGATTAGGTAATGTGTGTCTTTGTGTCCTAGGGTTTCTATGAGGAAGTAGCCAGCCCCCTCCTCTCTGAGGTGGACCTGCATTACCCTGACAACCTGGTGAACTCTCTGACCACCAGCCACTACAAGCAGCTGTTCAACGGCTCAGAGATCGTGGTAGCTGGCCGGCTCACTGATAATAGCTTGGATAACTTCCTCGTGGAGGTGTTTGCAAAGGGGGTGAGGAACAGACAGACAGGCACAACACAACATGCCACCCTGATACTGAGCTCAGAAAGACAGATCAGTCTTTGCACCAGTCTTTGCACTCATTATGATGTACAGTACAATGCTTAACCCAACTAATGCTTGTCTCTCACTCCTTCTCTATGTATCTAATACCATCTTTCTCTTTCTCACTCCCTCACACTATTTTTAGTTTGAGGAGGACTTTATTGTCAAAGGCCAGGCTAGTGCCCAAGAGTGGGACATACTGTACCCTGAGCAGGAGTACATATTTGGGGACTTCACTGAGCGTCTTTGGGCCTACCTCACCATCCAACAACTGTTGAGCAAGAAGTCAGTGTGATCAGTTAACTGCTATTACTGATGTATGGTTAACTCTCCACAACAAAATGGTGGCTTAGAATAATCCAAATGTCTAAGACACACTGGTGGTTGAGATCTGAGAATTGGGATCTAATGAATAGAGATGTTTATATTAAAGTAACTACATTTGTAAATATTCCATTATTTTCTGCCCAACAGTGTAAGTTAAACCAAACCTAACCCAAGTCAAACCAAACCTATCCTCTAACCCAAACCTAATGCAATAACACCATTCATCCTATGGTTTTGTTTCAGAGAGACTGGAACTGCAGAGGAGAAGGGGAATGCCACTGCCCAGGCTCTGGAGATGTCCCTGCAGTACAGCTTTGTCACCCCTCTTACCTCCATGGTGGTCACCAAGCCTAAGACTGAAGAGGAGCAAGAGGAACCCCTCATCGCGGACAAGCTGACCGAGGGTATGAGACCAAGTGGGATGGGAGAGGAAAGGAGAGGGGGATACCACCAGTACATCTGGCGTGTCTTATCTGACATGTTTATCTCAGTGGTTATAGAAATCCATATATGGATTGTCAAAGGTGTCTCTGACAGTTTTTTCCTCCTGTTGTTTGACAGATGAAAGGCAGAAAGCCCAGAGATTGGGTAAGAATATGCCATGAATGGATAGGACTGGATTCTTCATCTGAATGGATTTATAAGTCATTATACTGGATCACCTGAATGTATGACATGAAAAGCTGACACCAAATTATTTGTGCTTAGAAACTAACAGTATTGGATGGTAAAATACATTATGTTCAGACGAAATCTATTAAATATATTTGACCACTTTGTACGTGATTTTTACTTGCCATCTGACATCTTTGGTGTGATTTTCAGGTCATTTTGTACCCCAGACGGTGAGCAACACCTACAGGGTGCAGAGCAGGCCCACATACTTTGGTGAGTCCCCCTTCATTCAGGGTGGCCGTTCTGTCAGACATGGGTTACTTCAGGATTTTCTATCTGGTGCGACTGTCTCAAAAATAGGTTGCTTTCACAGGCTGAAGTACTTGCATATTAATATTTACTATTTTTTTTCTGTGCTTCTTTTAACCAAACAAAAAGGAAAACAGTAAACATAACTATTTATCCACTTGTTTAAAATTGTAACTGCCAAAATAAAGTTAAAAAAACAACAGTGTCTTAAAGACTAAATGAACCATATTTAGTATTTGCAATGTCCACCATGCTGTCATGCCACATTAGGACTACAGAGAGTGATCCAAAAGTTTGAATGGGCTTAGCCTCAACCAAATCTAATTTTACAACTGGAATAATCTGTTGTTGACTCTGCAGTGGATGGGGACCCTCATTTCATGATTGAGTTGCCAGAGCAGGAGGATGCACTGTGCTTCAACATAGATGACAGGCCAGGTACCATCTTCAACCTAGTGAGAGATCAGCTGGCAGGTAAATATTCACCACTTAATGACTACAGAAATTACACTTTATTTCAAGTACATAGTTATAGCTGTAGAAATGATTCATTATTTGAAATTGACTGAGCTTTGACAGAAATGTGTCTTTGAATGTTACAAGGCATGAAACCAAACCATGACACTTGTTTCATAAAATAGATAATAAATATTAAAACTACACTATGAACCATTCAAACATAACACCAACAGCTTGCCTCAATCTGTCTTGCAGGTGTTTTGGTCAACGGCCAGACCATTGGGGACAAGAAGGTGGCCCCTGATGGCAAAGTGAACACCTACTTTGGTCGCTTTGGCATCGTTCACCAGGGGCTGGGGGTGAGACTGGAGGTGACCACTCATGACATCACTGTGTCCCAGAATGGCAAGCAGGCCAAACTCTTCTGGTCTGACACCGCCTCTCTCAAGGGAGCCAAGTAAGTCCATCCTTACCTGGGTCGTTCCAAGAAGAGTGCCTTTTGCATCCATTTGAGTAGAAAGTATACATTCTGCACTAATATTGAATTTAAAAAGCCTGTTATATTAAATGAAGTGGCCTTTAATAAAGACGACATGGAGAAGTTTTTAATATGAATAAAGACTTGCTAAAGTGTTAAAATTCTGCATTATGACATGTCCCTCCGTGCCCCCACTACTTCTAGGGAAGATTTGAACCCACGTAACCCCAACATCTATTCATTGCAAAGGCCTAGTTATTTTGTTGCTTTGACAAAGTCATTACTTTGTATGATTATTTAGTTTATGTGTTTAGTGATTCATTTACATCTGTCCCTCATTTTAAGGTCAGCCCTGTTATGTGAACTGAACTCTCAGTTTAATATGGTGAAACTATTCCTTTATATTCCTTTTGGCCATTTTCTGGTGTTTTGTGGTGGAAAACCTAGCGGGTCGAGCATAACACGTAAACCCTTCTACCCATAGATAGACAGGCTACAAATGTTATAACAATAAAATAAATTGTGAAGCTTGCAACTCCCTGTTGCACGCAACACGCTTCCATTCCCCCTTCACAAGTTGATTTATGGCTGATTTAAGAATTTGTCAACCCTGTTACTTTATTTGGTAGTATAGTATTTTTTTATTCCCTCTTGACATGGGAAAAAGTGTTGTTTTATGAAGTTGAACATGTGCTCTTTATGGCAGGATGTAAAAATTAGGTGACATGGAATGACCCACCTATTTTACTGTTCTGGCTTCCAGATAACTCCTATTGATACACTGTATATAGAGAGACCAGAGTTTCTGGATTTAATGCAACCTCCCTTGCTACTCCTACTACCACAGAAGGTTGTAAGGGAATCTGATGTTTCATCCTATCTCCCTGTCCTCCTGATTAAACTACCTCTATCTCTCTCCCCTCCTACAGTTTAGACCTGCAGGTGACCAAAGACCGCAGCTTGACTGTCACCCTCAGGGACTCGGTCCGGTTTGTGGTCATCCTACACAAGGTGTGGAAACAGCACCCCTACCACCAGGACTATCTGGGCTTCTATACCCTGGACAGCCACCTCCTCTCCCCCAGCGTCCATGGCCTGCTAGGTAGGGAAGCCACCTCCTCTCCCCCAGCGTCCATGGCCTGCTAGGTAGGGAAGCCACCTCTTCTCCCCCAGCGTCCACGGCCTGCTAGGTAGGGAAGCCACCTCCTCTCCCCCAGCGTCCACGGCCTGCTAGGTAGGGAAGCCACCTCCTCTCCCCCAGCGTCCACGGCCTGCTAGGTATCACCAGGGGGCTCCAAAGGATAACCTGTCATTGGCAGGGCCAGATGAAATCTGCGTTGCTGGCTGGAGTTTTACTGCAGTATATTTGGAAAAATGTCTGTATATCTGATCAATAAGAATGTATTGTATTATGCCCATACAGGTCAGTTTTACCATGGGGTGCAGTTTGAGGTGAGAGACATGCGCCCAGGGGAGGAGCCAGAGAAACCAGATGCCACCATGCTAGTGAAGGGGCAGGAGCTTACAGTGACAAGGTACTGTGATGTCTTCACACACACACACACACACACACACACACACACACACACACACACACACACACACACACACTTATCTCATCATTGTCTCTCCTCCCTGCTTTTTTTCTGCAGGGGCTGGCAGAGGGACTTCAGCTGGGATGTGAAGAATGGAGAGAACGTCCCCTGCTGGTTCATCCATAGCAACGGCAACGGCCTCATCGATGGAAACCACACAGACTACATCATGTCTGGACTCTTCAAGACTGTCTGAGTCTGGTACACTAGCAGTCAACCTCCTCAAACAGTACATACAATATATCAGTCACACGTTTCACATTCAACACACTGTATGTGCTATAGACATACCATCATGACATGAGAATAATTCATAGATAATGTAAGATAAAATCAGACCGAAGTACATTGGATTAAAAGATAAGTGGCAAGATAGAGAACTGCTGTCAAATACATTCAATGTTTTCATATTGATATGGGATAGTGCTGACAAAAACCTGTTGAAATAAATGGTCCCACTTCCACCTAACATGTGTGCATTTAATCCCATTTTGAATGGCCCCTGAGAGGGAGCCATGAAGGGAGGGAGAAACCTATACAGAGAGATAAAAAATCAACACTGTGGTGCTTGACATATTGCCTGGCTATCCAGCCTCCTTGCTCCGGCCAAACGCTACTCCACGCCCACAGACGTTAGTTTCTTCTCCACAAGAGTCTGGGTCTGAGTACCTCCCAAACCTTCACCAAATGTGAACACATTCAGGGCTGTCTGATTGGTCCAGAAACCAATGGGTTTAGGGTGACCACATTTAAAATACCCAAATGCGGGAAAACAGGAGGATTTTACAGGAAAGTGTAGCCTACATAAAAACATTTTTCCGCACCCTCTACCCACTCAAAGTTTGTACCGACAGATGTAGCCTACTGAATATCATTATAGAATATACATAAAATGCATCTTCCAATTGAAACGTCTGCCTATGCCCACACATACATTTTTATACCCTCAAAGTTAGGCACACCTCATTTCAAAATAGGCTATGGCATCATCACTGTCAATCCTGAATGATAATTCTTCACGTTTGACTAGTGAAATGTGTTTACATGCCAATCATTTGATCTCAATCAGTTTCATTTAGTATACATTTAGATCTGTGAGCAGATTAGAACAGATGGTGTTACCAGACTTCATACCACAGCATTGTTGAATACTCGTTTCTGATTGGCAAGAAGGGAACTCTAGAATGGAGATTAAAATCAGATAACAGGACAGTTGGAAAATACAGTATATGTTATGTATACTGAGCAAAAATATAAATGCAACCATTTCAACGATTTTACAGAGTTACAGTTCATATAAGGAAATCAGTCAATTGAAATAAATTAATTAGGCCCTAATCTATGGATCTGTTGGACACAGATACCTTTTTTAAAAAGTAGGTCGTGGATCAGAAAACCAGTCAGTATCTGGTGTGACCACCATTTGCCTCATGCAGCGTGACACATCTCCTTCACATAGAGTTAATCAGGCTGTTTGTTGTGGCTTGTGGAATGTTGTCCCACTCCTCTTCAATGGCTGTGCGATGTTGCTGGATATTGGCGGTAACTGGAACACGCTGTTGTACACATCGATCCAGAGCATCCCAAACATGCTCAATGGGTGACATGTCTGGTGAATGTGCAGGCCATGGAAGAACGGGTACATTTTTAGTTTCCAGGAATTGTGTACAGATCCTTGCGACATGGGGCTGTGCATTATGAGGCTGAAACATGGGCCTCAGGATCTCGTCACGGTATCTCAGTGCGTTCGAATTGCCATCACTAAAGTGTAATTGTGTTCGTTGTCTGTAGCTTATGCCTGGCCATATCAGAACCCGACCTCCACCATGGGTCACTCCGCTCACAACGTTGACATCAGCAAACCATTCGCCGACACAACGCCATGCGGTTGTGAGGCCAGTTGGACGTACTGCAGAATTCTGAAAAATTATATTGTAGGTGGCTTATGGTAGAGAAAATAACATTAAATTCTCTGGCAACAGCTCTGGTGGACATTCCTGCAGTCCGCATGCCTCAACTTGAGACGTCTGTGGCATTGTGTTGTGTGACAAAACTGCACGACACAGCTTTTATTGTCCCAGGCACAAGGTGCCCCTATGTAATGATCATGAGGTTTAGTCAGCTTCTTGAATGCCACACCTGTCAGGTGGATGGATTATCTTGGCAAATTTATGCACAACATTTTAGTGTTATAAGATTTTTGTGCATATGGAAAAATCTGATTCCCCCTAGCTGATCATTGTCTGCAACTAGCTCAGCTCATAAAGAATGAAACAGCCAGGGAGAGTGAGCTCGAGGTGGTTGGTGAACCCTCAACCTTCTGGCCCATAGCCCTGCATGGCATCAACTGTGCCACAAAAGCATGCTGAAGTGGCAAAGTTGATATCCTCATTCATAAACACAGGGTCACGACAGTTATTTGTGGGTGTAAAATTATTTTGAGTTAATTCTATGAAGGGGGGGGGGGGTGTTCAATTTCTTTTACAGTACAAGGGGAGGGTCATGTGAAAATATTTTTAATGTTGAGTCAATTTTGATCTGTCCCTAAATGAGCACCATTGTGAGAAGTGGCAGAGCGATCCTGAGGAGTGCTCTGGCAGCACTACACCCCCTGCAGTCAGCTGCACTGAATGAGCAATTGAAGCACCTAGCCTACTCTTTTGCCTCATTCAAAATTTGGTGAAGCAGAAATGAGAGATCACATGTGTGACTGTTCTATGAAGGAAACATGGCCAAATATGGTCTCAGGGAATGTAAAACACTTAAGAAGGGAGCCTTTTAAAACGGGATTGGGTGAAATAGCAGATACTGTTGAATGAGCAACTGATGGACATGGAGAGCCTTACAAGTTTGATGAAATGTATTTCATTATTTCAGTCTAATGCAGCTATTTACTTACTTTTGTAGCTCCTCATCAGAAGCATTATTTTTGTAAGTAGTTAGGCGTAACTGTCCTCTCCAAGTGTAGCTGGATTTAGAGAAGGGTGCTAAAGGGGGTGGGGGGGGTAGCTGCAGCACATGCGGGAACACAACAGATCAAGACCCTGTCATGGCCAGCCCAATCTCCAGACCTGAACCCAAGTGAAAACCTCTGATCAAGAGGAAGATGGATGGTCACAAGCCATCAAACAAAGCCGAGCTGCTTGAAAGTCACCCAACATCAATGTGAAAGACTGGTGGAGAGCATGCCAAGACGCATGCTCTACCAAATATTGATTCCTGACCTCTAAGTTAAAACATTAGTATTGTGTTGACAGTTTGAAAATTCATCAACGCCTCTGATTGGTTAGAGAAGATCCAATCACTGATGACATTGTACTTTTACACAACAGCCCCTCGACACGGTGGTCACGGTCATGTCTAGATGTGATCTAGCTTATGTCAAATTTATGTCAAAAGTAGATTTATTTGTTTTGTTTTTGTGCATTTTAGCTAACCCTAACCCTTTTCCTAACCTAATTATCCTAATCTGCCACGTTTATTCTCCTGACCTGCTGCATAAGTTTAAACCTTCTGTGTAAATCACTTTAACGCTCCCTACATGTACAAATTACCTCAATTACCTTGACTAACTGGTGCCCCCGGACATGGACTCTGTACCGGTACCCCCTGTATAAAGCCTCGCTATTGTTATTTTACTGCTGCTCTTTAATTATGTGTTACTTTTATTTGACATTTTTTACTTAACCCTTATTTTTCTTAAAACTGCATTGTTGGTTAAGGGCTTGTATGTAAGCATTTCACTGCATTTCACTGGTGCATTTCACTGGTCTACACCTGTTGTATTCGGCGCATGTGACAAATCCAATTTGATTTGATTTGCTACATTCTCCTAAGCCTGTTTCGAGAAGTCAATTCTGACAAAAACTGAATCCCTTCTAGCAATGATGAGGGGTCATTTCTAGACTACTTAAATGATGGCAGTCTCATCAGACTAAAGTATGTAGTGAATGACAGAGCAGCGGAAGAATTTAGTGTGTCGTCAGGCTACTTGAGGTAGGGGCTTTGCCCAGACCTGACCTCAGCCTTGCTCTGCCCAGTTTAACAAGGCGCAGCTCATGCCAGTTACTTCATCCAGATATGAGGTCACTTCCCAACAGCATCACATAAGGCGTCTTTATTAAAAGGCAATTTGAAGAGTGACTGAGCTAATAAGCCAGACACAGTGTTTTTGTTTAAATACAGCAGGTTCTCTACAGTCATTTAGAAACCACACCTTTGACACAAGGATAGTTACAGATACAGTCTGAGCAACCACCCCTTGGAGGGAGGAGGGCCGGCACATAATGTATGTCTGCCTGTGTGTGTGTATGCATGTGTGTGTGTGTGTGTGTGTATGCGTGTGTAAGTGTGTATGTGTGTGTGTGTATGCGTGTGTGTAAGTGTGTATGCGTGTGTGTAAGTGTGTATGTGTGTGTGTAAGTGTGTATGCGTGTGTGCCTGTGTGCACTCCACTGTAACTGTGTGCTTTGTCTCCCCGACTCTGATAACATGGCTGTGGTGTGTTTCCTAATGAATTCAGGGTAGGATCGCTGACCCAAATCATGTCGGAAGTTCAGGAGTTGAGAGGGATTGTCTTAAGTGGGTCTTTGGGGTTATGTGTGTGTCTTGGAGGGGGAAGGCATTAATTCACACCAGATGTGGGGGGTGTTGGGGATTGTTTGGGAGGCCGCTCCAGCCCACTGTAGTCAGAGAGCTGAGTCCAGAATGTATATGTGTGTGCAACTTCAACTTCCACGCATGTCTAAGCGTGGTTCGTCTGAATGTCTCTCTCTCTCTCTGGCCTCCAGAGTGGCGCAGTGGCCTAAGGCGTCACTACAGACCCGGGTTTGATCCTAGGCTATGTCACAGCCGACCGTGACTGGGAGACCCATGAGGCGGCGCACAATTGGTCCAGCGGCGTCCGGGTTAGGGGAGGGTTTGGCCGGCCAGGATTTTCCTTGTCCCATTGTGCTCTTTCGACTCCTTGTGGTGGACCAGGCACCTGCAAGCTGACTTCGGGCACCTGCAAGCTGACTTCGGGCACCTGCAAGCTGACTTCGGGCGCCTGCAAGCTGACTTCGGGCGCCTGCCAGCTGACTTCGGGCGCCTGCGAGCTGATTTCGGGCGCCTACAAGTTGACTTCGGGCACTTGCACGCTGACTTCGGGTGCCTGCGGGCTGACTTCGGGTGCCTGCGGGCTGACTTCGGGCACCTCGGGCTGACTTCGGTCGCCTGCGGGCTGACTTCGGGAACCTCACCGCTGACTTCGGTCGCCTGTTCGCTGGCTTTGGGCACCTGTGAGCTGATTTCGGGTGCCTGCGCGCTGACTTCGGTCGCCTGCGAGCTGACTTCGGGGGCCTGCTGACTTCGGGCACCTCGAGCTGACTTCGGGCGCCCGCGAGCTGATTCTGGGCGCCTACAAGTTGACTTCGGGCACTTGCACGCTGACTTCGGGCGCCTTCGGGCTGACTTCGGGCACCTGCAGGCTGACTTCGGGCACCTGCAAGCTGACTTCGGGCGCCTGCCGGCTGACTTCGGGCACCTGCAGGCTGACTTCGGGCGCCTGCGAGCTGATTTCGGGCGCCTACAGGTTGACTTCGGGCACTTGCACGCTGACTTCGGACGCCTGCGGGCTGACTTCGGGTGCCTGCGGGCTGACTTCGGGCACCTCCCGCTGACTTCGGCCGCCTGCGGGCTGACTTCGGGAACCTCGCCGCTGACTTCGGCCGCCTGTTCGCTGGCTTTGGGCACCTGCGAGCTGATTTCGGGTGCCTGCGCGCTGACTTCGGTCGCCTGCGAGCTGACTTCGGGGGCCTGCTGACTTCGGACACCTCGAGCTGACTTCGGACACCTGCCGGCTGACTTCGCGCACCTGCGGGCTGACTCCGGGTGCCTGAAAGCTGGTTTCAGGCACCTGCGAGCTGACTTCGGGTGCCTGCGAGCTGACTTCGGGTGCCTGCGAGCTGACTTCGGGCGCCTGCTGGTTGACTTCGGGCACCTTCCGGCTGACTTCGGGCGCCTGCTGGCTGACTTCGGGCACCTGCCGGCTGACTTCGCTCACCTGCGGGCTGGCTTCGGGCGCCTGCGGGTTGACTTCGAGCACCTGCGGGCTGACTCCGGGCACCTGCGGGCTGACTTCGGGCACCTGCGGGCTGACTTCGGGCACCTGCGGGCTGGCCGGGCACCTGCGGGCTGGCCGGGCACCTGCCGGCTGACTTCGGGCACCTGCCGACTGACTTTGGGCGCCTGCGTGCTGACTTCGGGTGCCTCGGGCTGACTCCCGGGCGCCTGCGGGCTGACTTCGGGCGCCTGCGGGCTGGCTTCGGGCGCCTGCGGGCTGACTTTGGGCGCCTGCGTGCCGACTTCGGGTGCCTCGGGCTGACTTCGGGCGCCTGCGTGCTGACTTCGGGCACCTGCAGGCTGACTCCGGGCACCAGCTGGAAGGTTTCCTCCAACACATTGGTGTGGCTGGCTTCCGGATTAAGCGACCGGTGTGTCAAGAAGCAGTGCAGCTTGGCAGGGTCATGTTTCGGAGGATGCATGGCACTCGACCTTCGCCTCTCCCGAGTCTGTAGGGGAGTTACAGCGATGGGACAAGACTATAACTACCAATTGGGGAGAAAAAGGGGTAAAAAGTTTTTAAAATCTAAACGTGTCTCTCTCTTTGATCGTCGTAGGTCGATCAAAGATCAATGGAGCAACTCCATCCTATAGTCTTGATAATTAAGTCCCTAAAGACTTTTCAAAGGCTTGTAGCCATGATAGCTCAGCCCTGAGGCAGAGTGTATGTGCCATTATTAGCCACAGGAGGGCAGCAGAGACCTGTGACAATACTGTTGTTGTGTCTGTGAGCTGTGGCTGTCAGGTCTTCAGTCATTATCCCATTACTATAATCTCTTTCAGTGTAAACGGTATCAGCAACTTGGGCCTTGGACTACTAAACTCCAACGTGGACACATGAAACCTATTAAAACAAATATTTGACTCTCCAAGACATAAAACAATACTCATGCAGTCTGTTTGATGAGTAGTGGATTTATGAGATTGAGAAAAATTACCATGTAGTTTCCATGGTTAAACATTACTTTAAAATAGTAGGGGAATTCAAGGATCTTATTCCATGGAAACAACTGTTTGTTTAAACGCACTCATTAATATATCATAAGGATATTTCTGGGTATATGGATCATGTTTATGGTAATATCCTAGAGGTTGTGACAACTTGCCGTGGCTGCTGTTCTGGTGGTTTGAATTTTAAACATCAACATTTGGACTTTTACTTAGTTTTACCTAGTAGGAATTCAATATTACAGTAAATGAAACTACATTACAGTGAAATCCAAAGTGTGTTAACTTTCATAGAAAAGCTAGTTCATGTCACTCGTGTCTCATTCCCCTTGTCCCTGGCCTCTACCTCGCTCAACCCCAGGCCCTGCCTGACCCACTTCCTCACCCTTCCTCACCTCTCAGGACTCACCCACCACCCACACCCCTTCTCCTGTGGTGTACCTTTGTCCCTGTTAGAATTTTTCACATTGCTGTTGCCGCTGGTGCGTGATGCTGGGACTAAGCACTCTTTGTGTACACGTGTGTGGGAACTGCAGTATGCGGGCCCTTGGCGTGTTGTGTGCCGAGACACGCATGTGGCCGCTGACGCCAGCCCGCCCGCCTGCCTGTCTGCGCTGTTTGGACACACCTGACCGGCGCTGACATCGCCTGCAGTAGACTACACTACAGCCACCTCACTAGTCTCCTCACAGACCCTGGCACAGTGGGGGTGAAGCATTGTGACATTGCCTTGTACTATTGTGTTGTGTTGTTTGGTGACGTGAAGTGTTGTGGTTCAGAGTTGATCTGTGTTGTTTGGTGTCGTGAAGTGTTGTGGTTCAGAATAGATCTGTGTTGTTTGGTGTCGTGAAGTGTTGTGGTTCAGAGTAGATCTGTGTTGTTTGGTGTCGTGAAGTGTTGTGGTTCAGAGTAGATCTGTGTTGATTGGTGTCGTGAAGTGTTGTGGTTCAGAGTAGATCTGTGTTGATTGGTGTCGTGAAGTGTTGTGGTTCAGAGTAGATCTGTGTTGTTTGGTGTCGTGAAGTGTTGTGGTTCAGAGTAGATCTGTGTTGATTGGTGTCGTGAAGTGTTGTGGTTCAGAATAGATCTGTGTTGTTTGGTGTCGTGAAGTGTTGTGGTTCAGAGTAGATCTGTGTTGTTTGGTGTCGTGAATTGTTGTGGTTCAGAGTAGATCTGTGTTGTTTGGTGTCGTGAAGTGTTGTGGTTCAGAGTAGATCTGTGTTTGGTGTCGTGAAGTGTTGTGGTTCAGAGTAGATCTGTTGTTTGGTGTCGTGAAGTGTTGTGGTTCAGAGTAGATCTGTGTTGTTTGGTGTCGTGAAGTGTTGTGGTTCAGAGTAGATCTGTGTTGTTTGGTGTTGTGGTTCAGAGTAGATCTGTGTTTGGTGTTGTAAAGTGTTGTGGTTCAGAGTAGATCTGTGTTTGGTGTCGTGAAGTGTTGTAGATCTGTGTTGTTGTTTGGTTTAAGGGGATACAGTAATGGTTTCATGGAGGTGGAGGGGTATTAAGTGTCTCCATTCAGACTGAGGAGGTGAAAAGTGTAACCTGCTGTTGACCTCTGGAGTCATGAACAGCCAGGGGAACAGGGAGGATATTCTCAGGTTCCTCCCTCTCTCCATTATCCTCATGCGGAAACTATTAACATCGCTGATAACGTGCTGTACATATTTCCATCTATCGCTTATCTTATTTGTTTTTTTCCTCATGACGAAGGTCTTGTGTCCTCACTGTCACACCTCTGTTAAATCACAATTACATCTCATCTGGGTACAATAGGAGATAATGAAGACGGAGAGAAAAAGAGAGAGAGATTTAGTGGGGCCTCCATGTTTATCTGAATCATGGAGTTGAATTCTAGATGGAGTGATAAGGAAGAAAATAAGCAAATATAGATAGAACGTAAGTGTAGAAGTGAGGGCAGACAGACGGACGACATGGGTACATACATGATGTTGGGGGCAGGCAGACAGACGGACGACATGGGTACATACATGATGTTGGGGGCAGGCAGACAGACGGACGACATGGGTACATACATGATGTTGGGGGCAGGCAGACCGATGGACGACATGGGTACATACATGATGTTGGGGGCAGGCAGACAGATGGACGACATGGGTACATACATGATGTTGGGGGCAGGCAGACAGACGGACGACATGGGTACATACATGATGTTGGGGGCAGGCAGACAGATGGACGACATGGGTACATACATGATGTTGGGGGCAGGCAGACAGATGGACGACATGGGTACATACATGATGTTGGGGGCAGGCAGACAGATGGACGAGTGTGTGGTGTTAGAGAACCAATGAGCTGCTTGTTTGTACCCACGGGACCTATCAGTACAGAATAGGTCACTACCTCTGACTCTGGGCTAGTGTGTGTGTCTCATTGTATATTTATTTGTTTCACTCAGTCAATCCTATATATGTGAAAGGAAAGAATAGTTTAATGTCTAATCCTGACTCATATCACACCACAGAATAATCTGCATTCTATTTTGCAAAACAACATGACCCAGCTTTTTATCTAAAACTAAAGTTAACATTATCTCACCACCCCATATGAGATGGACAACATGGCCCTAAAGATATGAAACAGACAGTAGATGTTGAGTAGTTCAGCGCTCTCCATCTGTTTTTGTTTTGGAATGGTTGAATAACCTTAGCTTGACCTCATCTACTCTGAGGTCAGCTGACATACTGCACTGTGATTGGACAATACTCAGCTACAGGAAGTGAAGATGTTTAGCATTGTGTTGGGTTAACAGTTACCCTGTTAAAGGCTTAGTCTAAAGTTTGAACCATGTCAAAATAAAACCTTGAAAGTATGTTGAAGACAGAAATTCAAAGAAAATCCTCATACAACTCACCCTGGGGTTGTGGTTCAAAGTTGTAAAGAATACTGAACAGTGCACTCACCCATATACATGCACAGTACATCTACATCTGCATAGACGTGCACGTGAACACTCAAGCTTACACAAAAAGGGAAGGGGGGTGTCACATTTACTGTAAATTTGACACCCTTTTTGGGTAAGCTTGAGTGTTCAAATTCATGTCTATGCAGATGTAGATGTTTCACTCAAGTCAATCCTACATATATGAAAGGAAAGAATAGGTGTTTACTGTGTAATCCTGACTCATATCACACCACAGAATAATCTGCATTCTATTTTGCAAAAACAACATGACTAAAGCTAACATTATCCCGCCAAACTTACTGTAAGGTTGACACCCCCCCTTCCTTTTTGTGTAAATCTGAGTGTTAACGTGCACATCTATGTAGATGTAGATGTACTGTGCATGTATATGGGTGTGTGCACTGTTTAACATTCTGTCAGTAACATGTGATCTCCCCAGTTCATCTGTCCCACTCTAACAAAGGGATGTCCACTTGTCTTAGATGATGAGTATGGTATGGCCCGACCTGTCCAGGTGGCAGAGATGTAGCAGGGAGATATTAACCTACGGGTTTAGAAGACAATACTACAATCCTGTATACCCCAGTGGTCAGGACCCTTTTTGAACTCACAACAAAAAGACAGTCCCTTTGCTGAGTTTGGTTGGGATGCTTCAGTGTGCCTTGTGATGAGTGTTGTGAATAGAGTTTAGACTGGCTAGATTAGATCAGAGGGTTGCTGAGTTTGTTTGTTTTGATTTGGGAGGGGTACTGGTCCTGGGGGATCCCCTCCACCCCCCACCCCATCTCCATCCCACAACAGATTCCCCCTCAGGACACTGCCGACTGGAGCCCCTCTGACCCCATCCTCACCCTGGCCACATTACCCAAGGCATCCTGGGGAAAAAAGGAGACTGCCATGGCTTACAGTCCACAACACAAAATCACAACCAGACCGTTGGTTCAGGGTGAGCCACCCAGGGAGGCAGCCGCCAGCCCTCTCAAACCCACAAGGAGTTGATCCCAGTGGGGTGACTTCCCTTTCATCTGCCTGTGGGTCTCAACAGTTACACTGGGTGTGTGGAGGGCAAGGTCTCACAGCTAGACAGTGAACATGGCCTAGGGCATACTGACATTGTGACATGAGAGTTCAGTTTATTTTAGTTTTATTAGATTTTTTTTAAAGCACAGAGGCTCAATAACATGAGAAAAAAATTATGTTTAATTTGAAGCTATCAAGGCAATTATATATATTTCTTTGCAATTAGTTTGCTATCTATGCTATCTAGCCTATTCATTTTGTTTTGGGGTCTTTTGCTCTTTTGTAAAGAAAATGCTGATCACATGATCAAGGTCAGGTGGAGGTCTAGTGGACCCACTGTGCTCAATAGTTTATATCCCCTCATCTTGCCATCCCTCCATCCCTCTATCCCCTCATCTTGCCATCCCTCCATCCCTCCATCCTTCAATCCCTCCATCCACACAGACAGCATGACCACCCCATGTCTCCTCTCTCCCTCCTTCCCCTGCCTCTACCTCATTCACTGACCTCTGCTTCATCTCCCACAAGCCCACAGGGCTGAGCAGCCTGGCACCAGACAGTTATTCAAACCCTCAGGCGCACAACTCACAACCACAGGTCAGAGATAGAGGAGGGAGAGAGAGAGCGGGAGAGTTGAACTGTATCTGTGTTCATTTTCTCAGTTTTGAGTGCATGACGATGTGTCAGCAGATGCTTTAGTTATAGTTGTGTTAAATCCAGTCACTCATTACTGTAGGTATACACTGAGTATACCAAACATTAGGAACATCTTACTAATATTGAGTTACACCACCTCCCACCACCTCAATTCGTCAAGGCATGTACTCTACAAGATGTTGAAAGCGTTCCACAGGGTAGCTGGCCCATGTTGACTCCAATGTTTCCCACAGTTGTGTCAAGTTGGCTGGATGTCCTTTGGGCTGTGGATCATTCTTGATACACACAGGAAACTGTTGAGCGTGAAAAACCCAGCAGCGTTGCAGTTCTTGACACAAACCAGTGCGCCTGGAACCTACTACCATACCCTGTTTAAAGGAACTGAAATATTTTGTCTTGCCTATTCACCCTCTGAGTTGTACAAATACACAATCCATGTCTCAACTATCTCAAGGCTTAAAAATAATTATTTAACCTGTCTCCTCCTCTTTATCTACACTGATTGAAGTGGATTTAACATGTTCCATTAATAAGGGATCATAGCTTTCACCTGGATTCACCTGGTCAGTCTATGACATGGAAAGAGCAGGTGTTCTTAATGCTGGTAGCCTGCTGTGTCTCAATTCAGTAGCGCACTATCTTCTTGGGGTAGGTAGAGTTTGTCACTGCTTTTGGAACCACATTGCAATATTGTGCTTGGATGTTTTATGTTTTTTATACATTTTTAGTTGTTTGATGGATTTGCGTAAGAAAATTATAATTAAATTAAATAAATCATTTTTAAAGCCCACAGAAAGTAATTCTCTTTTCTGAAGTTACTTATTTCTTTCAACCAATCCCTTTGCTTTAAAACTGAGCAAAATATTTAAGTATGAATTAACTTGTTTTTTTTATTACATTTCATTTTAAGACCATGAAAAGAGAAATAAAAGTAGGGAGAAGCTGTGATTGGATTAAAAGTGGTCTTTGTAAACATTGTGACCTGAGCCTTTGACGCTCCCCCTTTCCTCCTTTTAAAGGAAGTCTTTTCATGACAGGAGCCAGAGAGATGAAGGTCTCTCGCTTGTGTTTTTTAGGTTTTGTTCTTCTAAATCCTGCTTAGTTTGTGTTTGTCTTAATGCTCTGCTTTTAACGATTAGGGAATAGAGGTTGAACCGCCATGTGAATATGTTATTTTAGCCCTGTAGAGAAGGGTAGAATATTTCCTCTGAATATCAATAAATTACATGTTATTTCAATGGGTATTGGTGTGTTTGCTGTAGGTTGGTGTGTGTGAGAGAGAGGGGGGGCAGGGGCAGGGAGAGAGAGAGGGGGACAGGGAGGGAGGGAGGGGCTATACACGGCCATGGAAAAAGAGGGGAAGAGAGAGACACCAAGAGAGAGAGAGAGAACACAGAGAACACAGAAGGGATTGTTCAGAAACAGACTGAAGGACCTTTTAGCCTTATCTCTCTGAGCTACTCTTACAGAAAACCAAGCAGAGTACAAAAAATAATGCCTCATTCTTTCTCTCCTTCCCATTTCCCTTTTTCTCATTTCTCCTGTCTCCCTGTCGATCAGCCTAATTCATTTCTTCTCTCGTCTTTTGTCCATCACTCTTTTCTAGCGACCCGCTAAACCCTCTTAACCCTTACTCTCCTCTTATTGATCCTCCTCTCAATATCTCACCTTCATGTTCTAATATCTTGTATACTCTTAGAAAAAAGTGCTATATAGAACCTAAAAGGGTTAATTGGCTGTCCCCATGGGAGAACCCTATGAATTACCCTTTTGGTTCCAGATAGAAGGGGAAAGGGGGAAACCTGGTCAGTTGTACAACAGAAAGGGGGAAACCTGGTCAGTTGTACAACAGAAAGGGGGAAACCTGGTCAGTTGTACAACAGAAAGGGGGAAACCTGGTCAGTTGTACAACAGAAAGGGGGAAACCTGGTCAGTTGTACAACAGAAAGGGGGAAACCTGGTCAGTTGTACAACAGAAGGGGGAAACCTGGTCAGTTGTACAACAGAAAGGGGGAAACCTGGTCAGTTGTACAACAGAAGAAACCTGGTCAGGGGAAACCTGGTCAGTTGTACAACAGAAAGGGGGAAACCTGGTCAGTTGTACAACAGAAAGGGGGAAACCTGGTCAGTTGTACAACAGAAAGGGGGAAACCTGGTCAGTTGTACAACAGAAAGGGGGAAACCTGGTCAGTTGTACAACAGAATGGGGGAAACCTGGTCAGTTGTACAACAGAAAGGGGGAAACCTGGTCAGTTGTACAACAGAAAGGGGGAAACCTGGTCAGTTGTACAACAGAATGGGGGAAACCTGGTCAGTTGTACAACAGAAAGGGGGAAACCTGAGCGAGTAGAGGGAGAGAAGGCATGAGATAAAGCTCTCTCTCCAGCCGCTGGAGCTGAGTTATAACCCACCCTGGAGGACGTGGTCTACAGAACAGAACAGCCAGCCTCTCCGCTCCATGAGACTGGGGGCTAACGCTCCCCACTAGGCCCAGAGAGACAGAGATAACACCCAGCCTCGCAATAACACCTTGACCACATGGAGGACAGGAAACATTGAATCAGTGCCCCCCACCCCATCTCTCTCCCCCCTCCCTCACCCCCAGCCCTCCAACATGGGGTGACTGAGCATGACCATTACAGCGACATGTCACCTTGTTATGAGTCTCTGCCAGCGCGGTGAGGAGGGTAAATGAAAGAAGCCATAACTGCAGCTCTGTCAGCACGTCAACCGCCATTCATCATGATGGCAGCAGGCGCAGGGATAAACCTCCCGTCAGGTAGGCAGATCGATCAATGTGACAGGCACATTTCAGGGATCCAAATCAATCACGCGAACAAAGGGAAAGGATTCTGGTGCTAGATAGAGGACATTAGGTCTAATTCTGGATGAGTCAGGAGAAATGGCCTGAATGTGTGCAACTTATGTTGACCTGCATCAATGAGAGAACAGACTTTATTTGGTTTGTGGTACAGTGTAGCGTATAAGGATAAACCCAGTTAATGATCCCAGTTACAGTGTACTGCCAGGCCCACATCATTCTACTGACCCATACAATATGTATTTCTGTTGCTAACATAATTGTTACTGTACATACAGTATAAACAGTTCAAATATCATTATGTATATTATAAGGTTCGTAAGACTAGATACAAGACCCTAGATTACATGAACGCCCTGCACTGACCCAGACCACGGAGAAAGATCAGACATGCTAGTGGCTTTACAGACTGAATACCAGGACTGTGACAGCTTGAGAACATCACACTACAACCAGAACATGATGAAATCAAGCAAAGTTCAAACAAAGAGGAGTTGGAAAAGAGGGAGGGATGGGAGGAGGGCGGTTAGATGATAAGAGCGCGAAAAAATAAAGCTGAGAAATGGTTAAAAAGAGCAATCACCAGCCTGAGACTGATAAACCAACGACTCGTTAATTAGAAGTGTATAACTCATGGGGATATGGTTGGTTTATGCTCATAAATCTCTCTCTCTCTCTCTATGGATGGAAATATCCTTAAGATCCTAATTCCATTCACAACAGTTGGTCTAATTGGTCATTTAAATGCACAAAAAGGTCTACACACCTGCATATTATTAGAACAGCTAAGAGCTGATTATTGTGTTGTTCAAACCACTCAAGAACTACCTTTCAAACACCCATCAAATAGAATTTATTAGAAGGAGGAATTTATTGAGGAGGAAAATACAAAATGAATGAGCAGAAAATGAGGAGGTAGAGAGACAGAGACAGAGAATTAAAGAGGTAGAGGAAGAGAGACAGAGTGGTAGAGAGACAGAGTGGTAGAGAGACAGAGAGGTAGAGATCCAGAGAGGTAGAGGGCCAGAGAGGTGGAGAGACAGAGAGGTAGAGAGACAGAGTGGTAGAGAGACAGAGAGGTAGAGATCCAGAGAGGTAGAGGGCCAGAGAGGTGGAGAGACAGAGAGGTAGAGATCCAGAGAGGTAGAGGGCCAGAGAGGTGGAGAGACAGAGAGGTAGAGAGACAGAGTGGTAGAGAGACAGAGAGGTAGAGATCCAGAGAGGTAGAGGGCCAGAGAGGTGGAGAGACAGAGAGGTAGAGAGACAGAGTGGTAGAGAGACAGAGAGGTAGAGATCCAGAGAGGTAGAGGGCCAGAGAGGTGGAGAGACAGAGAGGTAGAGAGACAGAGAGGTAGAGAGACAGAGTGGTAGAGAGACAGAGTGGTAGAGAGACAGAGTGGTAGAGAGACAGAGAGGTAGAGGGCCAGAGAGGTGGAGAGACAGAGAGGTAGAGAGACAGAGTGGTAGAGAGACAGAGTGGTAGAGAGACAGAGTGGTAGAGAGACAGAGTGGTAGAGAGACAGAGTGGTAGAGAGACAGAGAGGTAGAGGGCCAGAGAGGTGGAGAGACAGAGAGGTAGAGAGACAGAGTGGTAGAGAGACAGAGTGGTAGAGAGACAGAGTGGTAGAGAGACAGAGAGGTAGAGATCCAGAGAGGTAGAGGGCCAGAGAGGTGGAGAGACAGAGAGGTAGAGAGACAGAGTGGTAGAGAGACAGAGAGGTAGAGAGACAGAGTGGTAGAGAGACAGAGTGGTAGAGAGACAGAGAGGTAGAGATCCAGAGAGGTAGAGGGCCAGAGAGGTGGAGAGACAGAGAGGTAGAGAGACAGAGTGGTAGAGAGACAGAGAGGTAGAGATCCAGAGAGGTAGAGGGCCAGAGAGGTAGAGAGACAGAGTGGTAGAGAGACAGAGAGGTAGAGATCCAGAGAGGTAGAGGGCCAGAGAGGTGGAGAGACAGAGAGGTAGAGGGCCAGAGAGGTGGAGAGACAGAGAGGTAGAGAGACAGAGAGGTAGAGAGACAGAGAGGTAGAGAGACAGAGAGGTAGAGATCCAGAGAGGTAGAGGGCCAGAGAGGTGGAGAGACAGAGAGGTAGAGAGACAGAGTGGTAGAGAGACAGAGAGGTAGAGATCCAGAGAGGTAGAGGGCCAGAGAGGTGGAGAGACAGAGAGGTAGAGGGCCAGAGAGGTGGAGAGACAGAGAGGTAGAGAGACAGAGTGGTAGAGAGACAGAGTGGTAGAGAGACAGAGAGGTAGAGATCCAGAGAGGTAGAGGGCCAGAGAGGTGGAGAGACAGAGAGGTAGAGGGCCAGAGAGGTGGAGAGACAGAGAGGTAGAGAGACAGAGTGGTAGAGAGACAGAGTGGTAGAGAGACAGAGAGGTAGAGAGACAGAGAGGTAGAGAGACAGAGAGGTAGAGAGACAGAGAGGTAGAGATCCAGAGAGGTAGAGGGCCAGAGAGGTGGAGAGACAGAGTGGTAGAGAGACAGAGTGGTAGAGAGACAGAGAGGTAGAGAGACAGAGAGGTAGAGAGACAGAGAGGTAGAGATCCAGAGTGGTAGAGGGCCAGAGAGGTGGAGAGACAGAGTGGTAGAGAGACAGAGTGGTAGAGAGACAGAGTGGTAGAGAGACAGAGTGGTAGAGAGACAGAGTGGTAGAGAGACAGAGTGGTAGAGAGACAGAGTGGTAGAGATCCAGAGAGGTAGAGGGCCAGAGAGGTGGAGAGACAGAGAGGTAGAGGGCCAGAGAGGTGGAGAGACAGAGAGGTAGAGAGACAGAGTGGTAGAGAGACAGAGTGGTAGAGAGACAGAGAGGTAGAGAGACAGAGAGGTAGAGAGACAGAGAGGTAGAGATCCAGAGAGGTAGAGGGCCAGAGAGGTGGAGAGACAGAGTGGTAGAGAGACAGAGTGGTAGAGAGACAGAGTGGTAGAGAGACAGAGAGGTAGAGAGACAGAGAGGTAGAGAGACAGAGAGGTAGAGATCCAGAGTGGTAGAGGGCCAGAGAGGTGGAGAGACAGAGTGGTAGAGAGACAGAGTGGTAGAGAGACAGAGTGGTAGAGAGACAGAGTGGTAGAGAGACAGAGTGGTAGAGAGACAGAGAGGTAGAGATCCAGAGAGGTAGAGGGCCAGAGAGGTGGAGAGACAGAGTGGTAGAGAGACAGAGTGGTAGAGAGACAGAGTGGTAGAGAGACAGAGAGGTAGAGAGACAGAGAGGTAGAGAGACAGAGAGGTAGAGAGACAGAGAGGTAGAGATCCAGAGTGGTAGAGGGCCAGAGAGGTGGAGAGACAGAGAGGTAGAGGGACAGAGTGGTAGAGAGACAGAGTGGTAGAGAGACAGAGTGGTAGAGAGACAGAGTGGTAGAGAGAGAGAGTGGTAGAGAGACAGAGATGTAGAGAGACAGAGAGGTAGAGATCCAGAGAGGTAGAGGGCCAGAGAGGTGGAGAGACAGAGAGGTAGAGAGACAGAGTGGTAGAGAGACAGAGAGGTAGAGAGACAGAGAGGTAGAGAGACAGAGTGGTAGAGAGACAGAGTGGTAGAGAGACAGAGTGGTAGAGAGACAGAGAGGTAGAGAGACAGAGTGGTAGAGAGACAGAGTGGTAGAGAGACAGAGAGGTAGAGATCCAGAGAGGTAGAGGGCCAGAGAGGTGGAGAGACAGAGAGGTAGAGAGACAGAGTGGTAGAGAGACAGAGTGGTAGAGAGACAGAGAGGTAGAGAGACAGAGAGGTAGAGAGACAGAGTGGTAGAGAGACAGAGTGGTAGAGAGACAGAGTGGTAGAGAGACAGAGAGGTAGAGATCCAGAGAGGTAGAGGGTCAGAGAGGTGGAGAGACAGAGAGGTAGAGAGACAGAGTGGTAGAGAGACAGAGAGGTAGAGATCCAGAGAGGTAGAGGGCCAGAGAGGTGGAGAGACAGAGAGGTAGAGAGACAGAGAGGTAGAGAGAGAGAGAGGTAGAGAGACAGAGTGGTAGAGAGACAGAGTGGTAGAGAGACAGAGAGGTAGAGATCCAGAGAGGTAGAGGGCCAGAGAGGTGGAGAGACAGAGAGGTAGAGAGACAGAGTGGTAGAGAGACAGAGAGGTAGAGAGACAGAGAGGTAGAGAGACAGAGTGGTAGAGAGACAGAGTGGTAGAGAGACAGAGTGGTAGAGAGAGAGAGTGGTAGAGAGACAGAGATGTAGAGAGACAGAGTGGTAGAGAGACAGAGTGGTAGAGAGACAGAGAGGTAGAGAGACAGAGTGGTAGAGAGACAGAGTGGTAGAGAGACAGAGTGGTAGAGAGACAGAGATGTAGAGAGACAGAGATGTAGAGAGACAGAGATGTAGAGAGACAGAGATGTAGAGAGACAGAGATGTAGAGAGACAGAGTGGTAGAGAGACAGTGGTAGAGAGACAGAGAGGTAGTGTGGTAGAGAGACAGAGAGGTAGAGAGACAGAGTGGTAGAGAGACAGAGGTAGAGAGAGAGTGGTAGAGAGACAGAGTGGTAGAGAGACAGAGAGGTAGTGTGGTAGAGAGACAGAGAGGTGGAGAGACAGAGAGGTAGTGTGGTAGAGAGACAGAGAGGTGGAGAGACAGGGAGGTGGAGAGACAGAGAGGTAGAGAGACAGAGAGGTGGAGAGACAGAGAGGTAGAGTGACAGAGAGGTAGAGTGACAGAGAGGTAGAGTGACAGAGAGGTGGAGAGACAGAGAGGTAGAGAGACAGTGGTAGAGAGACAGAGAGGTACAGAGACAGTGGTAGAGAGACAGAGAGGTAGAGAGACAGTGAGGTAGAGAGACAGCGAGGTACAGAGACAGTGGTAGAGAGACAGGGTGTTAGACACGTTGAGGTAGAAAGATAGTACGTAGCCATATTTGTGAGATCCAGGAGCAGACTGAGGGCTGTGAGATCCAGGAGCAGACTGAGGGCTGCGAGATCCAGGAGCAGACTGAGGGCTGTGAGATCCAGGAGCAGACTGAGGGCTGTGAGATCCAAGACGAGACTGAGGGCTGTGAGATCCAAGACGAGACTGAGGGCTGTGAGATCCAGGAGCAGACTGAGGGCTGTGAGATCCAGGAGCAGACTGAGATCTGTGAGATCCAGGAGCAGACTGAGGGCTGTGAGATCCAAGAGCAGACTGAGGGCTGTGAGATCCAGGAGCAGACTGAGGGCTGTGAGATCCAGGAGCAGACTGAGATCTGTGAGATCCAGGAGCAGACTGAGGGCTGTGAGATCCAGGAGCAGACTGAGGGCTGCGAGATCCAGGAGCAGACTGAGGGCTGTGAGATCCAGGAGCAGACTGAGGGCTGTGAGATCCAAGACGAGACTGAGGGCTGTGAGATCCAAGACGAGACTGAGGGCTGTGAGATCCAGGAGCAGACTGAGGGCTGTGAGATCCAGGAGCAGACTGAGATCTGTGAGATCCAGGAGCAGACTGAGGGCTGTGAGATCCAAGAGCAGACTGAGGGCTGTGAGATCCAGGAGCAGACTGAGGGCTGTGAGATCCAGGAGCAGACTGAGGGCTGTGAGATCCAGGAGCAGACTGAGAGCTGTGAGATTCAGGAGCAGACTGAGGGCTGTGAGATCCAGGAGCAGACTGAGAGCTGTGAGATTCAGGAGCAGACTGAGGGCTGTGAGATGTGAGATGGGCCGTGCCCCATAAACAAAGAGCTGACAGCTCACCCATCACACAGACAGGCCTGCCTTCTGCTGCCCAGATAAAGCAGGGCGCACGCTCCTATATCAACACCATCCATCATCCATCATCCAACCGCAGTCCCAGCTAACCACCTCCCTATCCGCTCCTACCCCTTCCCATCTATACACCTGCCATCCCATCAGACCCTAGTCTCTCCCAACACCCGCCATCCCATCAGACCCTAGTCTCTCCCTCCACCTGCCATCCCATCAGACCCTAGTCTCTCCCTACACCTGCCATCCCATCAGACCCTAGTCTCTCCCTACACCTACCATCCCATCAGACCCTAGTCTCTCCCTACACCTACCATCCCATCAGACCCTAGTCTCTCCCTACACCTACCATCCCATCAGACCCTAGTCTCTCCCTACACCTACCATCCCATCAGACCCTTGTCTCTCCCTACACCTACCATCCCATCAGACCCTAGTCTCTCCCTACACCTGCCATCCCATCAGACCCTAGTCTCTCCCTACCTGCCCACCTGCCATCCCATCAGACCCTAGTCTCTCCCTACACCTGCCATCCCATCAGACCCTAGTCTCTCCCTACCACCTGCCATCCCATCAGACCCTAGTCTCTCCCTACACCTGCCATCCCATCAGACCCTAGTCTCTACACCCCATCCCATCACCTGCCCATCTATACACCTGTCATCCCATCAGACCCTAGTCTCTCCCTTCACCTGCCCATCTATACACCTGCCATCCCATCAGACCCTAGTCTCTCCCTTCACCTGCCATCCCATCTATACACCTGCCATCCCATCAGACCCTAGTCTCTCCCTACACCTACCATCCCATCAGACCCTAGTCTCTCCCTACACCTGCCATCCCATCTATACACCTGTCATCCCATCAGACCCTACTCTCCCTCCCTACCACACCTGCCCATCTATACACCTGCCATCCCATCAGACCCTAGTCTCTCCCTACACCTGCCATCCCATCAGACCCTAGTCTCTCCCCCTCCCATCACCTGCCATCCCATCAGACCCTAGTCTCTCCCTCCCACACCTGTCCATCTATACACCTGCCATCCCATCAGACCCTAGTCTCTGCCATCCCCTACACCTACCATCCCATCAGACCCTAGTCACCTGCCCATCCCATACACCTGCCATCCCATCAGACCCTAGTCTCTCCCTACACCTGCCATCCCATCAGACCCTAGTCTCCCTCCCTACACCTACCATCCCATCAGACCCTACTAGTCTCATCTCCCTACACCTGCCCATCTATACACCTGCCATCCCATCAGACCCTAGTTTCTCCCTACACCTACCATCCCATCAGACCCTAGACCCTGCCATCTCTCTCCCATACACCTGCCCATCTATACACCTGCCATCCCATCAGACCCTAGTTTCTCCCATACTAGTCTCTCCCTCACCATCCCATCAGACCCTAGTCTCTCCCTGCACCTACCATCCCATCAGACCCTAGTCTCTCCCTACACCTACCATCCCATCAGACCCTACTCTCTCCCTACACCTGCCCATCTATACACCTGCCATCCCATCAGACCCTAGTCTCTCCCTACACCTGCCATCCCATCAGACCCTAGTCTCACCCCATCCCATCACCTGCCATCCCATCAGACCCTCAGTCTCTCCCTACACCTGCCATCCCATCAGACCCTAGTCTCTCCCTACACCTGCCATCCCATCAGACCCTACTCTCTCCCTACACCTGCCCATCTATACACCTGCCATCCCATCAGACCCTAGTCTCGCCCTACACCTGCCATCCCCCATCCCATCAGACCCTAGTCTCTCCCTTCACCTGCCATCCCATCAGACCCTAGTCTCTCCCTACACCTGCCATCCCATCAGACCCTAGTCTCTCCCTTCACCTGCCATCTGCCATCCCATCAGACCCTAGTCTCTCCCTACACCTGCCATCCCATCAGACCCTAGTCTCTCCCTACACCTGCCATCCCATCAGACCCTAGTCTCTCCCTGCACCTACCATCCCATCAGACCCTAGTCTCTCCCTTCACCTGCCATCCCATCAGACCCTAGTGCCATCCCATCAGACCCTAGTCACCTGCACATCCCATCCCATCAGACCCTAGTCTCTCCCTACACCTGCCCATCTATACACCTGCCATCCCATCAGACCCTAGTCTCTCCCTTCACCTGCCATCCCATCAGACCCTAGTCTCTCCCTCCACCTGCCATCCCATCAGACCCTAGTCTCTCCCTACACCTACCATCCCATCAGACCCTAGTCTCTGCCCCTACACCTGCCATCCCATCAGACCTAGTCTCTCCATCAGACCCTAGTCTCTCCCTACACATCCCTCAGACCATCCCATCAGACCCTAGTCTCTCCCTTCACCTGCCATCCCATCAGACCCTAGTCTCTCCCTACACCTGCCCCATCCCATCCCATCAGACCCTAGTCTCTCCCTACACCTGCCCATCTATACACCTGCCATCCCATCAGACCCTAGTCTCTCCCTTCACCTGCCATCCCATCAGATCCCATCCCTAGTCTCTCCCTACACCTACCATCCCATCAGACCCTAGTCTCTCCCTCACACCTACCATCCCATCAGACCCTAGTCTCTCCCTACACCTGCCATCCCATCAGACCCTTCAGCCATCCCATCTCAGACCCTAGTCTCTCCCCTCACACCTGCCATCCCATCAGACCCTAGTCTCTCCCTTCACCTGCCATCCCATCAGACCCTAGTCTCTCCCTACACCTGCCATCCCATCAGACCCTAGTCTCTCCCTACACCTACCATCCCATCAGACCCTAGTCTCTCCCTACACCTGCCATCCCATCAGCCATCCCATCAGACCCTAGTCTCTCCCTACACCTGCCATCCCATCCCATCAGACCCTAGTCTCTCCCTACACCTGCCCATCTATACACCTGCCATCCCATCAGACCCTAGTCTCTCCCTTCACCTGCCATCCCATCAGACCCTAGTCTCTCCCTCCACCTGCCATCCCATCAGACCCTAGTCTCTCCCTACACCTGCCATCCCATCAGACCCTAGTCTCTCCCTACACCTGCCATCCCATCAGACCCTAGTCTCTCCCTACACCTACCATCCCATCAGACCCTAGTCTCTCCCTTCACCTGCCATCCCATCAGACCCTAGTCTCTCCCTACACCTGCCATCCCATCCCATCAGACCCTAGTCTCTCCCTACACCTGCCCATCTATACACCTGCCATCCCATCAGACCCTAGTCTCTCCCTTCACCTGCCATCCCATCAGACCCTAGTCTCCCTCCACCCCTCCCACACCTACCATCCCATCATCAGACCCTAGTCCCTCTCCCTACACCTACCATCCCATCAGACCCTAGTCTCTCCCTCAGACACCTACCATCCCATCAGACCCTAGACCCTAGTCTCTCCCTACACCTGCCATCCCATCAGACCCTACTCTCTCCCTACACCTGCCCATCTATACACCTCCCATCCCATCAGACCCTAGTCTCTCCCTACACCTGCCCATCTATACACCTGCCATCCCATCAGACCCTAGTCTCTCCCTACACCTGCCCATCTATACACCTGCCATCCCATCAATCAATCAAATATATTTATAAATCCCTTCTTACATCAGCTGATGTCCAGAAACCCAGCCTAAAACCCCAAACAGCAAGCAATGCAGGTGTAGATGCATGGTGGCTAGGAAAAACTCCCTAGAAAGGCCAAAACCTAGGAAGAAACCTAGAGAGGAACCAGGCTATGAGGGGAGGCCAGTACTCCTCTGGCTGTAGCGGGTGGAGATTATAACAGAACATGGCCAAGATGTTCAAATGTTCCCCTTCCCATCCCATCAGACCCTACTCTCTCCCTACACCTGTACACCTGTCTTCCCATGAGCCCTTACAGGTACACTAGTAGTCGTCAGCCCTAGTTGTGGAGTGTTATTTTAAATCATTCCAGGCGTTTACCATTTTCTGTGTCTTACCACTGGCATTTGGAGATGCAACTAAGATACTGTACGGTATAGTTTTTAATGATAGTTGCTATCTACAGTACATTTAGATTGTTAAAGCAGTTGTCGGAGAGGTTTACCTCTTAAAGAACTGTGC
The DNA here is from genome assembly GCF_018296145.1 of Oncorhynchus tshawytscha. NCBI lineage: Eukaryota > Metazoa > Chordata > Actinopteri > Salmoniformes > Salmonidae > Oncorhynchus > Oncorhynchus tshawytscha. The sequence goes on along the minus strand of NC_056430.1, from coordinate 22,511,265 downwards.
CAAATGATTTCTGGAACTTGGATTGCCCCATTTTAAACAGTGATTCAGGGAAATGTAGCTCCTCAAATGGCCCTTCAAGGCCACCATTATTCCCTCATCACTTGTGTTTTTGTTTCCATATCTCTCACCTTCCTCACTCCTTTTTGTTGCTCATGGGGAATAATATTATGCAAATGAAGACTGGCACCCTGAAATAAAATCTTTGTTGAAACACACCCATCCTCACTGCCCCCTAAATATGTGCACATACACACATTCACTCTCATTGACCCAGTTTGTTTGTCATGTCTGTCTCTCACACACACTCTCACAATGGTCTCAACCTCATCACACCTCTCCCGCTAAGTCTGCTCCACTTGAGTCAGACTGGACAGCAATGGAGACAGGAAGACACAGAAGAAGTGATGAAAGCTCCAGAATAATCATCAGCCATTATGGCCAATGGTATTGTGCCTTATCTGGCTTTTGGGAGGAGGAAAAGGGAGAAAGGAAAATTCACAAATCTGTGTGGAAAGAGACACACACACTTTCATGCACTTTATTCAAGCTGTCGCTTCCACTCCATCCTTGCCACACGTGCATGTGTGTACACACACCTTTCTATTGTTGCTCTCTCTCGCTTTCTCTCTGGAATGGAGCATCCCCGTGTTCTGTTAGGCAGAGGTTATGGAGGTTTCAGTGGGCCTCCAATCACAGCTCTGACAGTAGAGGAAAAGTGTGTTGCGGTGTTGAGTGAGGCTTGACATGCGTATTTGTGCTTTCCTGCACTGATTCAGTATGCTCCAGGGAGCTCTCATTCACTGCTGGATACCATGGAGCAATACTGAACTGTGGAGTGTGGATATACTCTATCTACATAGTGAGGCAGGGGAAGGAGGGATGATCAGTGAGAGGTGTGGCAGGGTGATGCAAATGAAACGGTGTAAGCTGTAATATTCTTTCTAATGGAGCAGAGCTCCACCACTCCAACGACATTGAGAGAGGGATGGAGGAGATACAGAGCAGAGCAGAGGGCAACCAGGGGGCTGAAATAGAGGATGAATTAAAGAGAATAAAAGGAGAGAAATGGGAAAAGGATATCACTGTAGCGGGTAATGAGTAGAGCAGTGACATCAAAGCGTCTCTCAGTGAGGGGACCACAGGGTATAGATTCTCACACTGCTACAAATCAGAGTGAAGAGACCAGAAGAGCACTATGTAATGACTGTCCCTCTCCTTCCTTCCTGTGGTAGTTTGGGAAGTGATGGGAGTGGGATACTCTAACTGTGGGAACCCCCTGGTGACCTCACCATGACCTCTGTTCACCCCTGAGTGTGGCCTAATGGACGCAGACAGCCCAGACATAACACTGTGTCTCTGTGTGTCCACTGCAGGTCCATGCAGACACAGGTTTTACACAGGGGTTTGAGGCTCCCTGGGTTATTACGTAGTTTACATGCTGCTGGTCTGAATTCAGTGACATATCTTCCTTTACATGTGCTTATGTGTGCTTATACCTTTGGAATTACACTGTAACAACATTGTAACATTTCACTGTACTCATGTACAGGACATATCGATTGGTTTATAATTGCGTAGTTAGTACATGTTTTGGTATAATACCTTGTTCTAGCTCCAGTGATCAATGAATATGAACCTCCTCTCATGGGTACAGTATGGCAAATGGCTTCAGTCATGAAACCACAGTAAGCTAATAACCAGGCTGTTAGTGTTGGTGATTTCTCCCAGCAAGTTGTGGTGCTAATGAGTTTTAGTCATGCGTGGCCTTAGAAGGGATGTGCTGTTTTACAAACTTCTGCACCAGCTGTAGTCATCACTGACCCCATCAGCTAGCGACACGTCCCTCTCTAATACTCTGACTGAGATCAAACAGTCATGCAGAGATGGGCCCAGTATGTGTCATTAAGCTGACATGACAGGATGTGACTTCCTCTCTTCCTCTCTGGATTAGGAAGAACAACTGTGTATTTGTAGTGACTGGGTGTATTGATACACCATCCAAGGTGTAATTAATAACTTCACCAGGCTCAAAAGGATACTCAATGTCTGCTTTTACATTTTTTGACCCATCTACCAATAATTCCCCTTCTTTGTGTGGCATTGGCATCTGGTCTTTGTGGTTGAGTCTGTGTTTGAAATGCACTGCTCGACTGAAGGAACTTACAGATGATTGTATGTGTGGGGTACAGAGATGAAGTAGTCGTTCAAAAAATAAGGTAAAACACTATTATTGCACACAGAATGGGTTTGAATACTTATTGACTCAAGACATTGTACCTTTTCATTTCACAAAATGTCTTAAAAAAAACATAATTGACATTATGGGTTATTGTGTCTCAATGTGTCTCAATGTAATCAAGGAACGAAATTATTGTTATTTTGAAATAGAAATATACCCTCTTACAAGGCACTCCTCAAAACATGTTAAGGAGCCAGAAAGAACTATACCATGCACCCACTCGGTGTTTGGCGCTCCAAAGATATGGTACGACAGCACTGAATTCTGTGGGGTGGAGTTACAGTACCATTCGAAATACAGCAATTCTTTCCCCGACCACAACATTTTCCCCCCAATGCCCTAGAATTTACACTACGCTGTAGGAAAACGTTTCAGAATATTTTACTGTTAGAATACTGTTTACTGTCAGAATATTTGACATAATACCCCAAGTGACCGTATCATTTACAGTTTTCCATTACAGCGTGGTATACATATTGACAACGGTGGGCAAGTATGGAAATGTCATGCTTGAGTAAAGTAAACATACCTTAATAGAAAATGAATCAAGTAAAAGTGAGCCACCCAGTAAAATACTACTTGAGTAAAACTGCATGTATTTGGTTTTCACATTCCTTATATTAAGCAAACCAGATTTTCTTGTTTTTTATCATGTATTTACGGATAGCCAGGGGCACACTCCAACACTTAGACACTCATTTGCAAACAAAACATTTGTGTCTGCCAGATCAGAGGCAGTAGGGATGATCAAGGATGTTCTCTTGAAAAGTGTGTGAATTGGACTATTTTCCTGTCCTGTTAAGCACAAAAAGTACTTTTGGGTGTCAGGGAAAATGTATGGAGTAAAAAGTATTCTCTTCACTTTAAGAATGTAATGGAGTAAAAGCAAAAGTTGGCAAAAACATATATAGTAAAGTAAACTAAAGATACCTCCAGTAGTACTTTAAAGTATTTATAATTAAGTACTTTATACCACTGCATATTGACATTGTCTAGAATATTGAGTAATGGAGAAAAGAAACATCCTAATATTTAGCTTTTTGCTGTCTGATAAATCAAAAGCACTTCTCACCATATCAACCCTTTATGATTTTAATCCTTGGCCGATCAGGAATAAGTATCCCTCACATGAACTACTAGTGATCAGTGTTGGGGGGGTTGGGGGGGTGTAAAAGTCTCTGAGTTCGGGTTGCATGTTAAACAAACAGAGGGCCTTTTGAATGGCGAGCACCAGAGGTTTGAGTAAGTTAAGTAAATTAGTGTAAGTTTGCAGAAGTAACCTAATTTTGAGGGAAAACAAATGCCGGAATTTTAATTGGGCACAATAGTCTGTGGTGGGACTGAGGGAAATGAGACAAGACCGATGGAAAGACTAATGGCGTGTGTAGGCTGCTGCCAAGCTATTATCACTCATCTACTTCTAGGAAGGCGGAAGAGAGGACTAGATAAAGGAGGGAAGAATAGAGAGACAGGGAAGTTGAGGAGGAGGGTACAGGAGAGAGCATAGGAGGATGGAGTGAATTGGAGGGATATAGGTTAAGAGAGAGGGGTACATGATCTTTTTCATTTGTTTGCTTGGAAATAACTGCCATTCTAAATATCCTTTGAATTTTAACACAACTGGATTCTCAAAATCAGACAAGTAAAGGAAAAAGAGAGTAATGAACCAAATCATTATCATTTATTTGCACAGTTGATTTGACAAACTTTCATTTATACGACCAAGTACATTCTCATACTTTGTAGAGCATGGACTACAATGTGATGCTGTGTGAGAGCATGTGTGTGTATGTGTTTGTGTCTTTGTGTGTGCATGTGCTTGTGTTTATACAGTGTCTTCAGAAAGAATAAAACCCCTTGACTTTTTCCACATTTTGTTGTGTTGCAGCCTGAATTTAAAATGGATTCAAATTATATTTTTTGTCACTGGCCTACACATAACCCACGATGTCAAAGTGGGATTAAAAAGTGTGGACACACCTACTCATTCAAGGCTTTTTCTTTATTTTTACTACATTTAGAAGACATCAAAACTATGAAATAACACATATGGAATCATGTAGTATCCAAAAAAGTGTTAAACAAATCAAAATATGTTTGACATTTTTCAAAGTAGCCACCTTTAACTTTGATGATAGCTTTGCACACTCTTGGCATTCTCTCAACCAGCTTCACCTGGAATGCTTTTCCAACAGTCTTGAAGGAGTTCCCACATATGCTGAGCACTTGTTGGCTGCTTTTCCTCCACTCTGCAGTTCAACTCATCCCAAACCATCTCAATTGGGTTGAAGTTGGTTGATTGTGGAAGCCAGGTCATATGATGCAGCACTCCATCACTCTCCTTCTTGGTCAAATAGCCCGTACACAGCCTGGAGGTGTGTTGGGTAATTTATTTATTTATTTGTTTTATTTTATTGAACCTTTATTTAACTAGGCAAGTCAGTTGAGGAACACATTGTTATTGAAAATGATGGCCTATGGGACTCCCAATCAAGACCGGTTGTGATACAGCCTGGATTCGAACCAGAGTGTCTGTAGTGACACCTCTAGCCCTTAGATGCAGTGCCTTAGACTGCTGTGCCACTCGGGAGCACGACAGGTCATTGTCCTGTTGAAAAACCAATGACAGTTGGGGTATCACTGCTGGGATGGGGTATCACTGCAGAATGCTGTGGTAGCCATGCTGGTTAAGTGTGCCTTGAATTCTAAATAAATCACTGATAGTGTCACCAGCAAGCACCCCCACAACATCACACCTCCTCCTCCATGCTTCACGTTGGGAACCACACATGCGGACATCATCCGTTCACCTACTCTGTGTCTCACAAAGACACGGCGGTTGGAACCAAAAATCTCAAATTTGGACTCATCAGACCAAAGGAGATTTCCACCGGTCTGTCCATTGCTTGTGTTTCTTGGCCCAAGCAAGTCTCTTCTTATTATTGGTGTCCTTTAGTAGTGGTTTCTTTGCAGCAATTCGACCATGAAAGCCTGATTCATGTAGTCTCCTCTGAACACTGGATGTTGAGATGTGTCTGTTACATGAGCTCTGTGAAGCATTTATTTGGGCGGCAACTTCCTCTGCAGCCGAGGTAACTCTCGGTGTTCCTTTCCTGTGGCGGTCCTTATGAGAGCCAATTACATCATAGCACTTGATGGTTTTTGCAACTGCACTTGAAGAAACATTCAAAGTTCTTGAAATGTTCTACATTGACTGACCTTCATGTCTTAAAGTAATGATGGCACTGTTGTTTCTCCACACTCCAAGACTGCTTCCATCACGTGGACTGGGAGATGTTTCGTATTGCGTCAGACAACAACATTGACGAATACGCTGATACGGTGTGCGAGTTCATTAGAACATGCGTTGAAGATGTCGTTCCCATAGCAACGATTAAAACATTCCCTAACCAGAAACCTTGGATTGATGGCAGCATTCGTGTGAAACTGAAGGCACGAACCACTGCTTTTAATCAGGGCAAGGTGTCTGGTAACATGACTGAATACAAACAGTGCAGCTATTCCCTCCGCAAGGCTATCAAACAAGCTAAGCGCCAGTACAGAGACAAAGTAGAATCTCAATTCAACGGCTCAGACACAAGAGGTATGTGGCAGGGTCTACAGTCAATCACGGACTACAGGAAGAAACCCAGCCCAGTCACGGACCAGGATGTCTTGCTCCCAGGCAGACTAAATAACTTTTTGCCCGCTTTGAGGACAATACAGTGCCACTGACACGGCCTGCAACGGAAACATGCGGTCTCTCCTTCACTGCAGCCGAAGTGAGTAAGACATTTAAACGTGTTAACCCTCGCAAGGCTGCAGGCCCAGACGGCATCCCCAGCCGCGCCCTCAGAGCATGCGCAGACCAGCTGGCCGGTGTGTTTACGGACATATTCAATCAATCCCTATACCAGTCTGCTGTTCCCACATGCTTCAAGAGGGCCACCATTGTTCCTGTTCCCAAGAAAGCTAAGGTAACTGAGCTAAACGACTACCGCCCCGTAGCACTCACATCCGTCATCATGAAGTGCTTTGAGAGACTAGTCAAGGACCATATCACCTCCACCCTACCTGACACCCTTGACCCACTCCAATTTGCTTACCGCCCAAATAGGTCCACAGACGATGCAATCTCAACCACACTGCACATTGCCCTAACCCATCTGGACAAGAGGAATACCTATGTGAGAATGCTGTTCATCGACTACAGCTCGGCATTCAACACCATAGTACCCTCCAAGCTCGTCATCAAGCTCGAGACCCTGGGTCTCGACCCCGCCCTGTGCAACTGGGTACTGGACTTCCTGACGGGCCGCCCCCAGGTGGTGAGGGTAGGCAACAACATCTCCTCCCCGCTGATCCTCAACACTGGGGCCCCACAAGGGTGCGTTCTGAGCCCTCTCCTGTACTCCCTGTTCACCCACGACTGCGTGGCCATGCACGCCTCCAACTCAATCATCAAGTTTGCGGACGATACAACAGTGGTAGGCTTGATTACCAACAACGACGAGACGGCCTACAGGGAGGAGGTGAGGGCCCTCGGAGTGTGGTGTCAGGAAAACAACCTCACACTCAACGTCAACAAAACTAAGGAGATGATTGTGGACTTCAGGAAACAGCAGAGGGAACACCCCCTATCCACATCGATGGAACAGTAGTGGAGAGGGTAGCAAGTTTTAAGTTCCTCGGCATACACATCACAGACAAACTGAATTGGTCCACTCACACAGACAGCATCGTGAGGAAGGCGCAGCAGCGCCTCTTCAACCTCAGGAGGCTGAAGAAATTCGGCTTGTCACCAAAAGCACTCACAAACTTCTACAGATGCACAATCGAGAGCATCCTGGCGGGCTGTATCACCGCCTGGTATGGCAACTGCACCGCCCTCAACCGTAAGGCTCTCCAGAGGGTAGTGAGGTCTGCACAACGCATCACCGGGGGCAAACTACCTGCCCTCCAGGACACCTACACCACCCGATGCTACAGGAAGGCCATAAAGATCATCAAGGACATCAACCACCCGAGCCACTGCCTGTTCACCCCGCTGTCATCCAGAACGCGAGGTCAGTACAGGTGCATCAAAGCTGGGACCGAGAGACTGAAAAACAGCTTCTATCTCAAGGCCATCAGACTGTTAAACAGCCACCACTAACATTGAGTGGCTACTGCCAACACACTGTCAATGACACTGACTCTACTCCAGCCACTTTAATCATGGGAATTGATGGGAAATGATGTAAATATATCACTAGCCACTTTAAACAATGCTACCTTATATAATGTTACTTACCCTACATTGTTCATCTCATATGCATACGTTGATACTGTACTCTATATCATCGACTGCATCCTTATGTAATACATGTATCACTAGCCACTTTAACTATGCCACTTGGTTTACATACTTATCTCATATGTATATACTGTACTCGATATTATCTACTGTATCTTGCCTATGCTGCTCTGTACCATCACTCATTCATATATCCTTATGTACATATTCTTTATCCCCTTACACTGTGTATAAGACAGTAGTTTTTTTTTTGGAATTGTTAGTTAGATTACTTGCTTTTTATTACTGCATTGTCGGAACTAGAAGCACAAGCATTTCGCTACACTCGCATTAACATCTGCTAACCATGTGTATGTGACAAATAAAATTTGATTTGATTTGATTTGATTTGATTTGCTGTTCTTGCCATAATATGGACTTGGTCTTTTACCAAATAGGGCTATCTTCTGTATACCAACCCTACCTTGTCAGAACACAACTGATTGGCTCAAACGTGTTAAGAAGGAATCATTTCCACAAATTAACTTTTAACAAGGCACACCTGTTAATTGAAATGCATTCCAGGTGAATTACTCATGAAGCTGGTTGAGAGAATACCAAGAGTGTGCAAAGGTGTCATCAATGCAAAAGATGGCTACTTTGAAGAATCTCAAATATAAAATAGATTTAGATTTGTTTAACACTTTTTTGGTTACTATATGATTCCATATGTGTTATTTCATAGTTTTGATGTCTTCACTATTATTCTGCAATAAAGAAAAACCCTTGAATGAGTAGGTGTGTCCAAACTTTTGACTGGTGCTGTATGTTTTTAGAAATGTTTACAAATGAATAACAAACATTTTTTTTAAATGTCTTGAGTCAATAAGTATTCAACCCCTTTGTCAAGGCAAGCCTAAATAAGTCGCATAATAAGTTGCATGCACTCACTGTCTGTAATAATAGTGTTAAACTTGATTTATTAACGACTACCTCATCTCAGTACCCCACATATATAATTACACTATATATACAAAAGTATGTGGATACCCCTTTAAATTAGTGGATTCGTCTATTTTAGCCACACCCATTGCTGACAGGTGTATAAAATTGAGCACACAGCCATGCAATCTAAGTAGACAAACATTGGCAGTAGAATGGCCTTACTGAAGAGCTCATTGACTTTCAACGTGCCACTGTCATAGGATGCCACCTTTCCAACAAGTCAGTTGGTTAAATTGCTGCCCTGTTAGAGCTGCCACAGTCTACTGTAAGTGCTGTTATTGTGAAGTGAAAACATCTATGAGCAACAATGGCTCAGCCACTAAAGTGGTAGCTCACACAAGCTCACAGAATGAGACCGTCAAGTGCTTAAGCGTGAAGCAGGTAAAAATTGTCTGCCCTCGATTGCAGTACTTACTACCGAGTTTCAAACTGCCTCTGGAAGCAACATCAGCACAATAACTGTTAGTCGGGAGTTTCATGAAATGTGTTTCCATGGCCGATCAGCCGCACATAAGCCTAAAATCCCCATGCGCAATACCAAGCGTCGGCTGGAGTGCTGTAAAGCTCGCCACCATTGGACTCTGGAGCAGTGGAAACATGTTTTCTGGACTAATGAATCACGCTTCACCATCTGGCATCTGACGGATGAATCTGGGTTTGGCAGACACCAGGAGAATGCTACCGGCCCGAATGCATCGTGGCAACTGTAAAGTTTGGTGGAGGAGGAATAATAGTCTGGGGTTGTTTTTCATGGTTTGGGCTAGGCCCCTTAGTTCCAGTGAGGGGAAATCTTAACTCTACAGCATACAATGACATTCTAGATTCTGTGCTTCCCAACTTTGGGGAAGGCCCTTTCCTGTTTCAGCATGACAATGTCCCTGTGCACAAAGCGAGGTCCATACAGAAATGGTTTGTTGAGATCGATGTGGAAGAACTGGAATGGCCTTCACAGAGCCCTGACCTCAACCTCATCGAACACCTTTGGGATGAATTGGAATGCCGACTGCGAGCCAGGCCTAATCCCCCAACATCAGTGCCTGACCTCACTAATTAAAAAAAATATTAACACACATAATACATGGAAGAATGCCTAGAATTCCAGGAAATTAGCTTCAAACCAGCAAATAAAAATCTCTGCCACATGCAAAATATGTAGAATTGCAGGAAATTAGCTTTAAAACTGCAACACTTTCTCTCTGCCAACAAGAGGGGTGTGAACAGAGGGGTGTTGGAGTTGAATGGGTTGAGAGGTGGGGGTTTGTTACTACGCCGATAAATTGCATTATCCATCTAGACATTTGCCACCTAGGAAATGTGTGGCCAGACCTTCTCAAATTGTACTTGAGTACCCCTGATCTAGTGGAAAGCTTTCCCAGAAGAGTGGAAGCTGTTATAGAAGCAAAGGGGGAACCAACTCCATATTCATGCCCTTGACTTTGGAATGAGATGTTCAACGAGCAGGTATCCACATACATTTCAAACAAAGATTCAACCACAAAGAGCAGAGAGATTTTCCAATGCCCATTTGAGCATTTTCAAGTAATTAATTACACTTTGGATGGTGTATCAATACATCCTGTCACTACAAAGATACAGGCAGGCGTTCTTCCTAACTCAGTTGCCTGAGTGGAAAGAAACCACTCAGGGATTTCACCATGAGGTCAATGGTGACTTTAAAACAGTTACAGAGTTTAATGGCTGTGATAGGAGAAAACTGAGGATGGCTCAATAACATTGTAGATACTCCACAAGACAAACCTAATTGACAAAGTGAAAAGCCTGTAGAGAATAAAAATATTCCAAAACATGCATCCAGTTTGCATCACGGAGCTAAAGTAATACTGCAAAAAAGTAGGAAAGCAATTCATGTTTTGTCCTGAATACAAAGTGGTATGTTTGGGGCAAATCCAATACAAATTATTACTGAGTACCACTCTTCATATTTTTAAGCATAGTGATGACTGCATCGTGTTACGGGTATGCTTTTAATTGTTAAGGACTGGTGAGTTTTTTAGGATGAAAAATAAACCAAATAGAGCTAAGCACATGCCAAATCTGGGAGAAAACCTGGTTCAGTCTGCTTTTCACCAGACACTGGGAGAGGAATTCACATTTGCAGCAGTAAAATAACCTAAATCACAAGGCCAAATCTACGCTGGAGTTGCATAACAAGAAGAGAGTTCCTGAGTGGCCGAGTTACAGTTGTTTGCATACTGTTTGCGTACTGTTTACATACTGTTTATATAATGTTTTACCCACCTCATATGTACGGTTGAAGTCGGAAGTTTACATACACTTAGGTTGGAGTCATTAAAACTTGTTTTTCAACCACTCCACAAATTTCTTGTTAACAAACTATAGTTATGGACATCTACTTTGTGCATGACACAAGTCATTTTTCCAACAATTGTTTACAGACAGAAACCTTCACTTATAATTAACTGTATCACAATTCTAGTTGGTCAGAAGTTTACATAGACTAAGTTGACCGTGCCTTTAAACAGCTCGGTAAATTCCAGAAAATGATGTCATGGCTTTAGAAGCTTCTGTTAGGCTAATTGACATAATTTTAGTCAATTGGAGGTGTACCTGTTGATGGATTTCAAGGCCTACCTTCAAACTCTGTGCCTCTTTGCTTGACATCATGGGAAAATCAAAATAAATCAGCCATAAATCAGCCAAGACCAAGAAAAATATTTGTAGACCTCCACAAGTCTGGTTCATCCTTAGGAGCAATTTCCAAATGCCTGAAGGTACCACATTCATCTGTTCAAACAATAGTATGCAAGTATAAACACCATGGGACCAGCCATCATACCGCTAAGGAAGGAGATGCGTTCTGTCTCCTAGAGGTGAAGGTACTTTGGTGCAAAAAGTGCAAATCAATCCCAGAACAACAGCAAAGGACCTTGTGAAGATGCTGGAGGAAAACAGGTACAAAAGTATCTATATCTACAGTAAAATTAGTTCTATATCGACATAACCTGAAAGGAGGAAAAAGGGGGAGGAAAGCCAAAGAACACCATCCCAACCCTGAAGCACGGGGGTGGCAGCATCATGTTGTGGGGGTGCTTTGCTGCAGGAGGGACTGGTGCACTTCACAAAATAGATGGCAACATAAGGAAGGACAATTATGTGGATATATTGAAACAACATCTCAAGACATCAGTCAGGAAGTTAAAGCTTGGTCGCAAATGGGTCTTCCAAATGGACCATGACCCCAAGCATATTTCCAAAGGTGTGGCAAAATGGCTTAAGGACAACAAAGTCAAGGTATTGGAGTGGCCATCACAAAGCCCTGACCTCAATCATATAGAAAATTTGTAGGCAGAATTGAAAAAGCTTGCGTGAGCAAGGAGCCCTACAATCCTGACTCAGTTACACCAGCTCTGTCAGGAGGAATGGGCCAAAATTCACCCAATTTATTGTGGGAAGGTTGTGGAAGGCTACCCGAGTCGTTTGGCAATGCTACCAAATCCTAATGAGTGTATGTAAACTTCTGACCCACTGGGAATGTGATGAAATAAATAAAAGTTGAAATAAATCACTCTCTACTATTATTCTGACATTTCACAATCTTAAAATAAAGTGGTGATCCTAATTGACCTAAGACAGGGAATTTGTACTTGAAAAATTGTTAGGAATTGTGAAAAACTGAGTTTAAATGTATTTGGCTAAGGTGTATGTAAACCTCCAACTTCAACTGTATGTACTGTATTCTTGTCAAGGCTCATCCTATATTAATACTGCTTTACACACGTTTTCTATTCTTATACTATCCATAATGTACACACCATCATATACAGTTGAAGTCGCAACTTAGTGTATTTAAACTTCTGACCCACTGGAATTGTGATACAGTGAATTTTAAGTGAAATTATCTGTCTGTAAACAATTGTTGGAAAAATGACTTGTGTCATGCACAAAATAAATGTCCTAACCGACTTGCCAAAACTATAGTTTGTTAAAAATAAATTTGTGGAGTGGTTGAAAAACTAGTTTTAATGACTCCAGCCTAAGTGTATGTAAACATCCGACTTCACCTGTACATATATATTTATATTCCGGACTCTGACAGGCTCGTCCTGATATTTCTTAATTCCTTTCTTTGTATTTGTGTGTATTGTTTTGTATTGTTAGGTATTACTGCACTGTTGGAGCTAAAGGCAAGAACTGAAAATGGTTGTCTAGCAATGATTAAGACCCAATTTGACAGAGCTTGAAGAATTTAAAAAAGAATAGTGGGCAAATGTTGCACAATCCAGGTGTGGAAAGCTCTTACAGACTTACCCAGAAGGATTCAAAGCTGTAATCACTGCCATAGGTGATTCTACAAAGTATTGACTCAAGGGTGTGAACACTTATAAATGAGATATTTCTGTATTAATTTTCAATAAATTTGCTACAATTTCTAAAACATGTTTCCACTTTGCCATTATGGGGTTTCTGTTGTGTGTAGATAGGTGAGAATTCAGGATGTAACACAACTAAATGTGGAATAAGTCAAGGGGTAGGAATACTTTCTGAAAGCACTGTAAATCGTCTATAAAAAGAGAAAGGCCTTGTTTAAACAAACCCGCAGCGTGTCTGTCGCCAAGCTTTTTAGCGGGTTCATATCAGCACAGCTTGTGTGAGTGTTTGTGTGCGTGTGTGTGTGTGTGTGTGTGTGTGTGTGTGTGTGTGTGTGTGTGTGTGTGTGTGTGTGTGTGTGTGTGTGTGTGTGTGTGTGTGTGTGTGTGTGTGTGTGTGTGTGTGTGTGTGTGTGTGTGTGTGTGTGTGTGTGTGTGTGTGTATGTGTGTGTGTGTGTGTGTGTGTGTGTGTGTGTGTGTGTGTGTGTGTGCATGCGTGCGCGTGTGTGTGTGTGCATGCGTGTGTTGGGGTTAGTTTTAATGTACATATGTAACCCCTTAAAACCAGTGTTTCATAAAAAAGTGGCAGGTCTCCCATCAGATAACACCACATAATGGGAGTGAGACTGCCTCGTGAGGAGAGGGGGGAGAGGGGGAGAGAGAGGAAGAGGGCCAGAGAAAGTGGGGGTGAGGGGTGAAAGAAGAAGCAAAGTAGGGGAGGGTAATGTGAGATACTAGCAAGAAATAAAAACACTAATCAACTGTGATTTTATATTTTTAATTAAATACATCCTAACACATTTATAAAAATCACATTTGACGTAATTTTTGTTTATACTTTATTTAACCTGTCACTACTTCTTTAGTACCTTCATACTAAAGGTTTGTAAGACAAATGAGAAACTGACAGGTCGATGAAAAGGAGCATGTGTTGAATTTAAAGCTGTCTCCATGGCTGGTAGAGTTCAAACTAAACACTTTTCCTTCAGAACAGTGTGTTGCTTTTGGAGAAATGTGCCTTTTATTTCTTTGATATGAAGTGCTGGATGCCACATAATGTCCCCTGAGTCTCTGTATCGGGTGTAGGTCTAATCTGCCGTGCTGTTTTTGTGCTTTGTATCAGATGGCCAGCCAACCTGCAGTCCGCGTCACTTTTTCATTGCTAATGTAATCTTGTCCTCCCCTGCAACCGTCTATACACACAACACTGAAAGAGCTGGGACCGATAGAGAATTACAACACAGAACACACCACCATGGCCCACTCTCCCATCTCTCTCCCTCTGTCTCTCTCTGTCTCTCTCTCTCTCTCTCTCTCTCTCTCTCTCTCTCTCTCTCTCTCTCTCTCTCTCTCTCAGGGAAATAGAGAAATATATCTCCTGGTTCTCTGAGTTTGATGTGCTTCCTACCAGCTCAGTCCTTTTTTACTTTCTCAGCGTTTCTTCTCTGTATTATGATTTCTCTCTGTTTTTAAAGATTGAGGAAGCACAGCGGTGTTGACTCGACTACTGCTATGCCCTAGATCAGCTTCATCTCTCATTTTGAACACCCCCGCCAATTTCTGTCACTCCGGGAGACAAATGTGCATCGCCGAGCTGGTTCCCCCCTCTCCCTCTGCCCACTGGCTGCCTGAAACTCCGTTCCTCTGCCTTTGAAGTGGTGCGTGCAGAATGGAGATTCTTTGCACGGTAAATTCAACCCGTTGCCCGCAGCGTATCCATTACACAAGTTTAAAGAATGCTGGGGAGACGTTTGGAAGGCCACTTTTTCTCACTTCATAACCAATTTCTCTGTGTTTTGAACTTGGGCAGTCATGAGCCATGTAATCTGTAAATTGGTCCCTTTCTTCAGAGCGCGCGCTCCACCAGCGCACAGCGTTTGATGTGCAATTATTTTGCTCATTACAAGTTAATTTTATTGTTATAGTTCGCAAATGTTTCTTGGGGTCATGATGTTAAAAGTTTCGGAAGAAGTGAAAAAGGGGGAGAATTCGAGACAAGAGCGAGCGATGGGGCGGTTTTGAGAGCTCATTTGAGCTGCCATGACCAGCTATCTTACTGCTCACTTTCAAGGTGTTAATATAGAACCTAATGGGCGGTTTGAATAGCTAAGGAGAAGTTGATCTGGGATTCTATGAGGAGACTTGATCTAAAGCCTTTTATCTGGTGTAAAAGGTTTTGAAAATGCAGATTTGTGATGGAACAATAATCTTCTCCACAAAGCATTCATAGGGAAGAGGCATGTATGGATTCCATTTGCTTTTGTTTGTGATTCAACCTTGCATGTTGCCTTGAATGCATGTATTAGACTGCACTGAAGATACGATCACAGAGACTGAGAGGAGAGAGCATCTGTCTGTCTGTTAGTTTTGTTTTCGTAAGTACAGGATTTTGACCTTTAGCTAATTTCATATAGAAATAAGATCAGCTCACCAATTGTGCCTTGTTCATGAACAAAGCAAACATTTGTGTTTCAAATGGCAATTTTAAATCTACACAATTACAAAGATCAATGCTCAACAATATAATAAATATGTTTAATTCACTTACATTTGACCCAATTATAACATCATATTTCTGCCATATTTCAATGGCGGTTCAATAACATCTAATTTACAAACAGTAGCTTTACTCTTCTGGTATGTACAGCATATTTCCAAATGTCATCTAGAATATCACATAAGGTTTTTCAAAATAGTCTGTTACTGTTTCGCTTCATTGGTTAGAACAAAGGCATATTTTTATTTTTTTGACATTTGATTGGATCCAGTTGCTCGGTGCCGGCCGTTCTGCTTAACTACCCTATAGCAGTAGGAAAGCACACAAACACACACAAACAAACCAGCCCCAATGCGTTTTGAACCTTTTCATCTGAGGCTGAGGCAGAGATAGCGCTGTGTTTTATTCCTGCTTCTCTCCTCTCATGGTTATGGAAGTCAAATTCTGTTTGACTGTGTGCTTTAATACCAGCAACGGTAAATAAACTTTGTTGACAATAAGCTTCTGGCGAAGCGCCCACATTAACAACAAAGACAGACAACAGGTTCAAAGGCAATGTATCACCCTGCTTTTTACTCACCATTATTCATTCTTCTCTCTTTACCTCTCATCCTCTCTCTCTTATCCTCCTCCGTTCGCCTGTGTTTTTTCTGAAACTCTTTGTCTGTTAAACTGCTACATGGTTGGGATACAGAGGCTTATTAGCTGCTCAGTTTAATTAAAAAAGGCCATTCATATGAAAATGGGAAGCTGATAGTGATTGCTGTCCCCAGCAGCTTCTTCCGGCTACTTTAATTAGAAGCCCATTTGATTGACATCAAGCCTGCTGGCTGGCTGGCTTGCTGGCTTGATGACTGGTTGGCTGACATGCACACACACATGGATGTGCACACCATCTACTCCATTTTCTCTCCCTCTCTTTCTCCCTCTCAGGGGTAGGCTGGCGTCTATGTGGCTTGCTGTATGTTTATTTGTCTCTTCAGACCTCTCTCTCTCTCTCTCTCTCTCTCTCTCTCTCTCTCTCTCTCTCTCTCTCTCTCTCTCTCTCTCTCTCTCTCTCTCTCTCTCTCTCTCTCTCTCTCTCCAGCCTCTCTAAATACAATTAAATTCAAAGGGCTTTATTGGCATGGCAAACATTTTAACATTGCCAAAGTGGAATAGATAATAACCAAAAGTAAAAGAAACAATAACGAATTAACAGTAAACATTACACTCACAAACATTTCAAAAGAATAGAGACATTTCAAATGTTATATTACTGGTATGTTGTAACAATGTGCAAATAGTTGAAGTACAAAAGGGAAAATAAATAAACTGATAAATATACACTATATATACAAAGTATGTGGACACCCCTCCAAATTAGTGGATTTGGCTATTTCAGCCACACCGTTGCTGACAGGTTTATAAAATCAGCCCTGCAATCTCTGATAGTGATAGTAGAACGGCCTTACTGAAGAGCTCAGTGACTTTCAACGTGGCACCGTCATAGCATGGCACCTTTCTAACAAGTCAGATCGTCAAATATCTGCCCTGCTAGAGCTGCCCCGGTCAACTGTAAGTGCTGTTATTGTGGAGTGGAAACGTCTAGGAGCAACAACGGCACAGCCTCGAAGTGGTAGGCCACACAAGTTCAAAGAACGGGACTGCCGAGTGCTGAAGCCCGTAGCGTGTAAAAATCAGCTGTCCTCAGTTGCAACACTCACTACTGAGTTCCAAACTGCCTCTGGAAGTAACGTCAGCACAAGAACTGTTTGTCGAGAGCTTCATGAAATGGGTTTCCATGGCCGAGCAGCCACACACAAGTCTAAGATCACCATGTGCAATGCCAAGCGTCAGTTGGAGTGATGATTCATGCTTCACCATCTGGCAGTCCGACGGACGAATCTGGGTTTGGCGGATGCCAGGAGAACGCTACCTGCCCAAATGCTTAGTGCCAATTGTAAAGTTAGATGGAGGAGGAATAATGGTCTGGGGCTGTTTTTCAAGTCCATACAGAAATGGTTTGTCGAGATCGGTGTGGAAGAACTTGACTGGCTTGCACAGAGCGCTGATCTCAACCCCATTGAACCCCTTTGGGATGAATTGGAACGCTGACTGCGAGCCAGGCTTAACATCAGTGCCCAACCTCACTAATGCTCTTGAGGCTGAATGGAAGCAAGTCCCTGCAGCAATTTTCCAACATCTAGTGGAAAGCCTTCCCAGAATAGTGGAGGCAACAAAGGTGGGAACAACTCCATATTAATGCCAATGATTTTGTAATGAGATGTTTGACGAGCAGCTGTCCACATATTTTTGGTCATGTAGTGTAGTTTGTATGTGCCTTACTGGTTGCCCTTTTCTTGTGTCAACAGGTGAAAAATCTTGCTGTTGTGATGGAACACTGTGGTATTTCACCTAATAAATATGGGAGGTTATCATAATTGGATTTGTTTTCAAATTCTTTCTGAGTCTGTGTAATATGAGGGAAATATGTGCCTCAAATATGGTCATACATTTGGCAGGAGTTTAGGAAGTGCAGCTCAGTTCCCACCTCATTATGTGGGCAGTGGGCACATAGCCTGTCTTCTCTCGAGGGCCAGGTCTGCCTACGGCGGCTTCTCTCAATAGCAAGTCTGTACATAATCAAAGTTTGACAACATTTTTAGGGCAAAATAGCATTCAGTTTGTTTAGATTTTTTGGTTAGTTCTTTCCAATGTGTCAAGTATTTCTCTTTTTGTTTTCTCATAATTTGGTTAGGTCTAATTATGTTGCTGTCCTTGGTATCTGTGGGGTCTGTTTTGTGTTTGAGAACAGAGCCCCAGGACCAGCTTACTGAGGGGACTCTTCTCTAGGTTCATCTTTATGTAGGGATGGCTTTGTCATGGAAGGTTTGGGAATCGCTTCCTTTTAAGTGGTTGTAGAATTTAACGTCTCTTTTCTGAATTCTGATCATTAGTGGGTATTGTCCTAATTCTGCTCTGCATGCAATATTTAGTGTTTTATGCCAGATCCTAATTGGGATGTCGAATTTTATGTTCCTTTTGATGGTGTATAGGCCCTTCTTGCCTTGTCTCTCAAATCGTTCACAGCTTGGTGGAAGTTACCTGTGGTACTGACGTTTAGGCCAAGGTAGGTGTAGTTTTTTGTGTGCTCAAGGGCAGTAGTTCCCAAACTTTTCATAGTCCCGTACCCCTTCAAACATTCAACCTCCAGAGGC
The DNA here is from genome assembly GCF_018296145.1 of Oncorhynchus tshawytscha. Classification (NCBI taxonomy): domain Eukaryota; kingdom Metazoa; phylum Chordata; class Actinopteri; order Salmoniformes; family Salmonidae; genus Oncorhynchus; species Oncorhynchus tshawytscha. The sequence continues at coordinate 22,492,699 of NC_056430.1, read as the reverse complement.
ATAGAGCTCTTATAGGACCAGGGCACAAATAATAATATAATAATAATCAATCATTTTGCTCTTTATTTAACCATCTTACATATAAAACCTTATTTGTTAATAGAAAATTGTGAATAACTCACCACAGGTTAATGAGAAGGGTGTGCTTGAAAGGATGCAGGTCTTGCAGTGTCCTACTGGAGTTGCGCTGTAATCCCTCCAAAGCTTTGTGTTTCACAGAGTAGGCTAAAAAAAAGTGTTTGTTGTCCGGACCATTGATGTATATAAAAACTGGATTGTTGACACTATGTATTGATTATTGAGATCATAACTCTGCAATGTTGGGTTGTATTGGAGAGAGTCTCAGTCTTACATCGTTTTCCACACACAGTCTGTGCCTGTATTTAGTTTTCGTGCTAGTGAGGGCCGAGAATCCACTCTCACATAGGTACGTGGTTGCAAAGGGTGTCAGTGTCTTAACAGAGCAATTTGCCAAAGCAGGATACACCTAGCGCAGCCCAATCCAGAAATCTGTCAGTGGCATCTGATTAAATTACATTTTCACAGAACCGCTTGTTGCAATTTCGATGTGGCTCTCTTGTTCAGATATCGGTAAGTGGACTCGAGGCAGGGCATGAAAGGGATAACGAATCCAGTTGTTTTAGTCATCCATTTCGGGAAAGTACCTGCGTAGTTGCGCACCCGACTGCTTCACTATATCACATTTGACATTTTCTGTAAGCTTGAGTTTATTTGCACACAAAAAATCATACAATGATGGAAAGACCTGTGTGCTGTCCTTGTTAAATGCAAACAGAGAAGAGCTCCAACTTCTTAATCATAGCCTCAACTTTGTCCCACACATTGAATATAGTTGAGGATAGTCCCTGAAATCCAAGATTCAGATCATTCAGGCGAGAAAAAACATCACCCAGATAGGCAGTCGTGTGAGAAACCCATCATCATGCAAGCGGTCAGACAAGTGAAAATTATGGATAGTAAAGAAACCTTTAAACTCGTCTCTCAATTTAAAAGAAAACGTGTCAATAATTTGCCCTTTGATAACCAGCGCACTTCTGTATCTTGTAAAAGCGTTACGTGGTCGCTGCCCATATCATTGCATAGTGCAGAAAACACATGAGAGTTCAGGGGCCTTGATTTAACAAAGTTAACCATTTTCTAACCATTTTCACTGGAGTGTCCAAAACGTCTTTTGAGCAAGAGCCTCTCAGTGGATGATGCAGTGTACCCAAGTGGCGATGGGAGCAACTGCTTGCACCCACGTTACCACTCCACTATGTCTCCCTGTCAGGGCTTTTGCGCCATCAGTACAGATACCGACACATCTTGACCACCAAAGCCCATTTGATGTCACAAAGCTGTCCAGTACTTAAAAAACTATCCTCTCCTGTTGTCCTGGTTTCCAGTGGTTTGCAGAAGAGGATGTCTTCCTTAATTGACCCCCATAAACGTAACGGACATATACCAGGAGCTGTGCCAGGCCCTCCACGTCTGTTGACTCATCCAGCTGTAACGCATAGAATTCACTGGTTTGTATGCGAAGCAGTAATTGTTTCAAAACATTTCCTGCCATGCAACTGATATGTCGTGAAACAGTTGTTTGATGAAGACATTGTCTGTATAGTTTTTTGGCCTTTTCCCCCAGCATTGTCCCAGCCATATCCACGGCAGCAGGAAGAATGAAGTCCTCCACAATAGTATGGGGCTTGCCTGGCCTAGCGACTCGGTACCTCACCATATAAGACGCTTCTAGACCCTTCTTATTAATCGCTTTTATACATGTCTCTTGTTGCTTTTATACATGTCTCGTGTTGCTTTTATACATGTCTCGTGTTGCTTTTATATATGTCTCGTATTGCTTTTATACATGTCTCGTGTTGCTTTTATACATGTCTCGTGTTGCTTTTATACATGTCTCGTGTTGCTTTTATACATGTCTCGTGCTGCTTTTATACATGTCTCGTGTTGCTTTTATACATGTCTCGTGCTGCTTTTATACATGTCTCGTGTTGCTTTTATACATGTCTCGTGCTGCTTTTATACATGTCTCGTGTTGCTTTTATACATGTCTCGTGTTGCTTTTATACATGTCTCGTGCTGCTTTTATACATGTCTCGTGCTGCTTTTATACATGTCTCGTGCTGCTTTTATACATGTCTCGTGCTGCTTTTATACATGTCTCGTGCTGCTTTTATACATGTCTCGTGCTGCTTTTATACATGTCTCGTGCTGCTTTTATACATGTCTCGTGCTGCTTTTATACATGTCTCGTGCTGCTTTTATACATGTCTCGTGCTGCTTTTATACATGTCTCGTGCTGCTTTTATACATGTCTCGTGCTGCTTTTATACATGTCTCGTGCTGCTTTTATACATGTCTCGTGCTGCTTTTATACATGTCTCGTGTTGCTTTTATACATGTCTCGTGTTGCTTTTATACATGTCTCGTGTTGCTTTTATACATGTCTCGTGTTGCTTTTATACATGTCTCGTGTTGCTTTTATACATGTCTCGTGTTGCTTTTATATATGTCTCGTGTTGCTTTTATATATGTCTTACTACACGAAAGTTGTCTTAATTCTCACTCAAAAATCTCCCTTGGCTTATTTTTCTAATTGGCATGTGTTGTTTCTAAATGGCTGCACAAGAGTGAAGGTTTCATTGAGTTGTGAGATAGTACTGTAGCACATATAACACACTGTGGCTGAGGAAAGGCACTACTCCCAATATAAGTGAACCCCAAATCAATGTAAGTTCTCATCATATTTGCGTCTCTTCGATGGTCCAATGTCCCCGTCTGTTGTTTGGTGCTTTCCCAGGTAATGGGGCAGTAGCTCTTCGGCTGCATCAGATTCACAGCCGTCAGTGTCTGTGCTAGCTGGGCTCACAACAAATATAGAATTACTGATGTTAGCATTGGATGTGCTTGTGGGAGCAGAACAACTTGTGTCGTCGACAGGTGCAGGTGTAGTACTGCTGTTATGTGTTTCTATGGTGTATCCCCGACGGCATTATTTTTGTCCTACTGAGATGTACTGTTAGGTCCTAGGTCTGACAGAATCGGTCCAGAATATCTATTCAATCTAGGTCAGGGGTGCCCAACCAGTTGATCGTAGAGCGCTTGCCTGTCGTTCGTGAGATTTGTATTTATTTATAAAAACTGTATAAAAATATGTTTTAAAGTTATGATTATACTGTACATCTACTAAAATTCAACCACACAAATCAATGCCTATAATCGACAGTCCTCCATTCACAGCGATGTCTGAAAAGTCATGTGATTTACATAAAATATGACCAGCCCCTGCCCACTTATTGACGTATGCCTAGTTTGCGTGGTCAGATACCTCCCGCCAACTCCAGGTTGAGGTCACGGTGATGCCAGGCAGGTACAGTGCCTTGCGAAAGTATTCGCCCCCCTTGAACTTTGCGACCTTTTGCCACATTTCAGGCTTCAAACATAAAGATATAAAACTGTATTTTTTTGTGAAGAATCAATAACAAGTGGGACACAATATTGAAGTGGAACGACATTTATTGGATATTTCAAACTTTTTTAACAAATCAAAAACTGAAAAATTAGCCCTTTTTGGATCCACCTACCTCTGTGAGTCTGCATTTTCTCACATGAAGATAATAAAGTCCAAGTACAGATCGACTGTGACGGATGACCACCTTGTGACCTGCATGAGACTGGAAACAAGCTGCTACCCACCTGACTATGAAAAACAACTTGCCTCCACCCAATGACAAAAGTCACACAAAGGTAGGAAATGAAATTAGTTGCACTTATTTGTGGAAAACATGTTATTGGTCCACACATTTGGGTGTTTTAGTGGCAGGTCCATACTCAGTGGTGTGTTGCGTTTCATACATTTTGTTGGTTGGTTTAGATTTAGAGACTGGTAGATCTCATCAGGCTGGCAAATGAAAAAGTAGATCTCACTTCAAAGAAGGTTGGGCACACCTGATCTAGGTGCTGCTGTAGGCCCTCATTGGATGGGGACAGAAGCACTAGATAATCAGCAAACAATATACAGTACCAGTCAAAAGTTTGGACACACCTACTCATTCAAGGCTTATTCTTTATTTATACTATTTTCTATATTGTAGAATAATAGTGAAGACATCAAAACTATGAAATATCACATATGGAATCATGTAGTAACCAAAAAAGTGTTTATATTTGAGATTCTTCAAAGCAGCCACCCTTTGCATTGATGACAGCTTGGCACACTCTTGGTATTCTCTCAACCAGCTTCAGGAGGTAGTCACCTGGAACGGATTTCAATTAACAGGTGTGCCTTGTTAAAAGTACATTTGTGAAATGTATTTCCTTCTTAAAGCGTTTGAGCCAATGTGTTGTGACAAGGTAGGGTTGGTATACAGAAGATAGCCCTATTTGGTACAATACCAAGTCCATATTATGGCAAGAATAGCTCAAATAAGCAAAGAGAAACGACCATCAAAGTCAATCAAAGACCATCAAAGTCCATCATTACTTTAAGACATGAAGGTCAGTCAATGCAGAACATTTTCTTCAAGTGCAGTCGCAAAAACCATCAAGCGCATCAAGCAAATTTTAGATTTTGAAATCCAACCGCAGTGTCTTTGTGAAATGCATTGTAGGTGAACAGATGATCTCCACGTGTGTGGTTCCCACCGTGAAACATGGAGGAAGAGGTGTGATGTTGTGGGGGTGCTTGCTGGTGACACTGTCAGTGATTTATTTAGAATTTAAGGCACACTTAACCAGCATGGCTACCACAGCATTCTGCAGTGACACGGCATTCCCATCTGGTTTTCGCTTAGTGGGTCCATCATTTCTTTCAACAGGACAAATCAAATTAAATCAAAGTGTATTTGTCACATGCGCCGAAAACAAAAGGTGTAGACCTTATTGTGAAATGCTTACTTACAAGCCCTTAATCAGCAATGCAGTTCAAGAAATAGAGTCTATAAAATGTTTACTAAATAAACAAAAGTATGTAAATAGTCTGGGTCGCCAATTGATTAGTTTAGTTGTCCAGCAGTCTTATGGCTTGGGGGCAGAATCAAATCAAATCAAATGTATTTATATAGCCCTTCGTACATCAGCTGATATCTCAAAGTGCTGTACAGAAACCCAGCCTAAAACCCCAAACAGCAAGCAATGCAGGTGTAGAAGCACAGTGGCTAGGAAAAACTCCCTAGAAAGGCCAAAACCTAGGAAGAAACCTAGAGAGGAACCAGGCTATGTGGGTTGGCCAGTCCTCTTCTGGCTGTGCCGGGAGGAGATTATAACAGAACATGGCCAAGATGTTCAAATGTTCATAAATGACCAGCATGGTCGAATAATAAAAAGGCAGAACAGTTGAAACTGGAGCAGCAGCACGTCAGGTGACCTGGGGACAGCAAGGAGTCATCATGTCAGGTAGTCCTGGGGCATGGTCCTAGGGCTCAGGACCTCCGAGAGAGAAAGAGAGAATTAGAGAGAGCATATGTGGGGTGGCCAGTCCTCTTCTGACTGTGCTGGGTGGAGATTATAACAGAACATGGCCAAGATGTTCAAATGTTCATAAATGACCAGCATGGTCGAATAATAATAAGGCAGAACAGTTGAAACTGGAGCAAGGCTGTTAAGGAGCCTTTTGGTCCTAGACTTGGCGCTCCGGTAGCGCTTGCCGTGCGATAGCAGAAAGAACAGTCTATGACTTGGGTGACCGGAGTCTATGAACAGTTTTGGGCTTTCCTCTGACACCACCTAGTATATAGTTCCTGGATGTCAGGTAACTTGGCCCCAGTGATGTACTGTAGCGCCTTACGGTCAGATGCCGAGCAGTTGCCAAACCAGGCGGTAATGCAACCGGTCAGGATTCTCTCGATGTTGCATCTGTAGAACTTTTTGAGGATCTGGGGACCCATAACAAAAAAATTCAATCTCCTGAGGGGGAAAAGGTGTTGTCATGTCCTCTTCACAACTCTCTTGGTGTGTTTGGACCATGATAGTTTGTTGGTGATGTGGACACCAAGGAACTTGAAACTCTCGACCCGTTCCACTTCAGTCCCAGGACCGCTATACAAGGTGGTGTCAGAGGAAGGCCCTAAAAATGGTCAAAGACGCCAGCCACCCTAGTCATAGACTGTTCTCTCTGCTACCGCACGGCAAGAGCACCGGAGCACCAAGTCTAGGTCCAAAAGGCCTCTCCCTAATATCAATATGCCATCTGTACCATCACTCATTCATATGTCTTTATGTACATATTCTTTATCCCTTTACACTTGTGTGTATAAGGTAGTAGTTTTGGAATTGTTAGGTTAGATTACTCGTTGGTTATTACTGCATTGTCGGAACTAGAAGCACAAGCATTTCGCTACACTCGCATTAACATCTGCTAACCATGTGTATGTGACAAATAAATTTGATTTGATTTGATTTGAGTGTCAGGTTCTGGCATTGTCTCTGCCCCTCTCTCTCTCTCTCTCTCTCTCTCACTCAAGGGAGAGCTCTTCGTCGGTTTTCACCACACCTGCATTCGACATCTTATTATTATACTGTCAGCTGCACGTGCCTGTCTGATAGATTTACCCATCTGCTGTTTTACTACAAGTAGATGATTTACTTTTTTTCTTGCTCTTTGCTGCAATGACTTCTGTTGTTTACGACTCCATTTCATGTGAGCAGGCAGAGGGATGAGCCAGATAGGGGCTTGACGGTGTCTGTGTGTCTCATGTTAAACACAGGGTGGTATACCAGCACCACATATCCCTGCATGTTGTTGTCCAGACTGTTTCTATGAATTCACTTTAAAACACAGCCATAAGCTATGAAAGGAAGTTCAGCCCCAGAGTGCACCTTGCTCCTTTGTACAGGGTAATTAAGGAGCCTACAGTACAGTCGCCTCCTCCATCCTACATGGGGACTAGGGCCCAGCACGATGCATACTCCAGGCTCCAGGAGAGGGCATCCCTGGCAGAGAAAATAGCCCATCAGAAGTCAGTGCTGTGTAAAGTTTAGCAGTATTCCTTGTTTTGTTTTTGATTTGCGGGTTGCTTGGGAATGATTTGGGAGATAAGCAGGCCTAATGGGGGCATGGATGTCGGAGCGAAATGTTGTTCCAATTTACCACCTTCATTACAGGTTTATGGTCCGACTGCCGTCGAAAACATAGCTGGGCCTGCATTTTATGGTATGATATGAGAACCGTGTTGTTGTTTTTTCATTTAGTGGGATTTCCTCTGGAAGCAGGATAATGTATGACAGAGATGCTGTAATACCATTGAGTTTACATGAAATGACAACTGGCTTCTGGGGGGAATAGTGGCATATTTTATGCTATTCTCTTTTCTTAGCATGAACCAGATAATGACGTCTGTTTTCTGTGATTTTCTTTGCTTCATCAATATGATTATTGTACTACTTTTCCTAATCCCTCATTAGAACAAACTGTTATATCTCTCATCCTTATGTTGCGTTCTAATCTGCATCCACCATAAACAACAGTATTGTACTGTGCTGCATATGTTCACTGAGGGGTTTACATAAATCTCCTTTCTGTCTCACTAGCGCTCTTACACAATCCTTCTTTCTCTCCCTCAAATCCCTAATGTTACTCAAAACTGCCTGGGGCAATAACTGGAAAACATGGTGGAGAAGACACAATAGAGGGTAACATAGAGGGGGAGAGAGAAGGGAAGGACTTGAGGGTTTTGATATATTATATCTATCTGGAGAGGGTACAGAGTTCACCTCAGGCACCATGCAGACAGGTAGCTGCTTCCTCAGGTGGCTTACCTGGGCTGGCCCCTTCAAAGCCCCAGGATGCAATATGTCCTATCCTCCTTTTCTCCTCCTCTCCTGTCCACAGTACTTAATTAACAGTGATTAACCCTGGGCTCCAGCCTACCATCAGCTCACCTACCATCTGACAACCATTAGAGTGCTCCTAATCTTCTCCTCCATCTGTCTACAATAGGGTCTGTGCCGGGCCGAGCTGGGGGAGCTGTTAAATAATAAATCATTAGCTAAATACTTTTGTCCATTTCTGTCATTTTACATGTACTTCTGCTCTGCTCTGTCCCTGACACCATTCAGCCGATTCACTGTCGCTTCTCTGTCTCGATCTGTCTTTCTCGTATTCTCGCCCATCTCACATTCTCTCTCTCCCTCAGTTTCTCTCTACATTTCTCTCAGTGAGAGAGAAAAATCTGAGCCTTAAAATTAGTTAGAGGAAAGAAAATAACTGAATATAATCAACTTTGAATATAAATCATGTTTACTTTATTACACAAATTGCATTACTTTTTTGTTTGTTAGTTTGTACCTCTTTATTATGCTTCTTATCACAAATACTCAGCCATGGTTTGCACTTGAAGTTCAGTAGGTTACATTTGTTATGACATTAGCAACAGTAGTCACTTCCTGTGGCAGAAAATAAAGAGAATACAGACGGTTGAATCTTTGTGTCACCTCACTGACACACACGGACATCTTCTACACCAATCAGTCAGAGGTTACAGTGTCTTGTTTAGCTCCTACTGTAAATCATCAATGAGGACGTATGACAATTTTGTTGTTGCACTTTTAATGGGGTTTTCATGGGTCACAAGGATACAGGATACAGAGGTAAGAGGAAAGGTCAGTAGGGGATTAGTAAAGGTTGTGTAACACACACGCATAACACACACACATAACACACATAAACAAATAAACATACACACACACATGCATGAACACACACAAACAACACAAAATAATAGAAGCTGAACAGCAGACTATCGATAAGTCTTTCTGCTGGAGCAGCCTGTATAAAGTGATAATGGCCAATCTCAGTCCTGAATATTTAGACTTCTTGATGCCCCCTCCAGTCCTCAGTCGCCCCCCAGTCCGACTCTTTTAATCAGATGTTCCGCTGACAGAGGCTGGAGATCCCTAGGTCATGGTACGACCCCCTCACCCACAGCCCTCACGCTCTAACTAGAAAGCCACCATGTCGGAGACAGGCCACATTAGACCTGTGTACTGCCCCACTATGGAACGGCCATGCCACCATGAGCCAGAGAGGAGGAGAAAGAGAAGGAAGCAGAGAAAGAGAGGAGGTTGGGGTGAGACTTGTATTACTTGTTATTGTGTTACCGTTGGTCAGTGGGTTTAATTTAATAATATGTAATTATGTACAATTAAGTAGATTTCTAAGTAATTATTCAGTAATAACAATTCAAATGGCTAGATGGCTAGATAAGAAAATAAAACAGATGGATGAAGGGGAAAAAACAGAGGGATGAAGAGGGTAAAACAGAGGGATGAAGAGGGTAAAACAGAGGGATGAAGGGGAAAAAACAGAGGGATGAAGAGGGTAAAACAGAGGGATGAAGAGGATAAAACAGAGGGATGAAGGATAAAACAGAGGGATGAAGAGAATAAAACAGAATAAAACAGGGATGAAGAGGGTAAAACAGAGGGATGAAGAGGTAAAACAGAGGGATGAAGAGAATAAAACAGAGGGATGAAGAGAATAAAACAGAGGATGAAGAGAATAAAACAGAGGGATGAAGAGGGTAAAACAGAGGGATGAAGAGGGTAAAACAGAGGGATGAAGAGGGTAAAACAGAGGGATGAAGATAATAAAACAGAGGGATGAAGAGAATAAAACAGAGGATGAAGAGAATAAAACAGAGGGATGAAGAGAATAAAACAGAGGGATGAAGAGGGTAAAACAGAGGGATGAAGAGGGTAAAACAGAGGGATGAAGAGAATAAAACAGAGGGATGAAGAGGGTAAAACAGAGGGATGAAGAGGGTAAAACAGAGGGATGAAGAGGGTAAAACAGAGGGATGAAGAAGATAAAACAGAGGGATGAAGAGGGTAAAACAGAGGGATGAAGAAGATAAAACAGAGGGATGAAGAAGATAAAACAGAGGGATGAAGAGAATAAAACAGAGGGATGAAGAGGGTAAAACAGAGGGATGAAGAGGGTAAAACAGAGGGATGAAGAGGGTAAAACAGAGGGATGAAGAGGGTAAAACAGAGGGTAAAATAGAGGGATGAAAAAGATAAAACAGAGGGATGAAGAGGATAAAACAGAGGGATGAAGAGAATAAAACAGAGGGATGAAGAGAATAAAACAGAGGGATGAAGAGGGTAAAACAGAGGGATGAAGAGGGTAAAACAGAGGGATGAAGAGGGTAAAACAGAGGGATGAAGATAATAAAACAGAGGGATGAAGAGAATAAAACAGAGGGATGAAGAGAATAAAACAGAGGGATGAAGAGAATAAAACAGAGGGATGAAGAGGGTAAAACAGAGGGATGAAGAGGGTAAAACAGAGGGATGAAGAGAATAAAACAGAGGGATGAAGAGGGTAAAACAGAGGGGTGAAGAGGGTAAAACAGAGGGATGAAGAGGGTAAAACAGAGGGATGAAGAGGGTAAAACAGAGGGATGAAGAAGATAAAACAGAGGGATGAAGAGGGTAAAACAGAGGGATGAAGAAGATAAAACAGAGGGATGAAGAGAATAAAACAGAGGGATGAAGAGGGTAAAACAGAGGGATGAAGAGGGTAAAACAGAGGGTAAAATAGAGGGATGAAAAAGATAAAACAGAGGGATGAAGAGGGTAAAACAGAGGGATGAAGAGAATAAAACAGAGGGATGAAGAGAATAAAACAGAGGTATGAAGAGAATAAAACAGAGGGATGAAGAGGGTAAAACAGAGGGATGAAGAGGGTAAAACAGAGGGATGAAGAGGGTAAAACAGAGGGATGAAGATAATAAAACAGAGGGATGAAGAAAATAAAACAGAGGGATGAAGAGAATAAAACAGAGGGATGAAGAGAATAAAACAGAGGGATGAAGAGGGTAAAACAGAGGGATGAAGAGGGTAAAACAGAGGGATGAAGAGAATAAAACAGAGGGATGAAGAGGGTAAAACAGAGGGGTGAAGAGGGTAAAACAGAGGGATGAAGAGGGTAAAACAGAGGGATGAAGAGGGTAAAAAGAGGGATGAAGAAGAAAACAGAGGGATGTAAAAGAAGGGATAAAACAGAGGGATGAAGAAGATAAAACAGAGGGATGAAGAGAATAAAACAGAGGGATGAAGAGGGTAAAACAGAGGGATGAAGAGGGTAAAACAGAGGGATGAAGAGGGTAAAACAGAGGGATGAAGAAGATAAAACAGAGGGATGAAGAAGATAAAACAGAGGGATGAAGAGGGTAAAACAGAGGGATGAAGAAGATAAAACAGAGGGATGAAGAGGATAAAACAGAGGGATGAAGAGGATAAAACAGAGGGTAAAATAGAGGGATGAAAAAGATAAAACAGAGGGATGAAGAGGATAAAACAGAGGGATGAAGAAGACAAAACAGAGGGTAAAACAGATTGGATTAGCTAGGTTTCAAGGGTGTTTATTTAAATAACAACCCGAAAATAAACAAATAGGTCTCCCCAGGAGACCTTCTCCAGGATACCATGTTCTGGGCCCCTGGTCTTGCTGTATCCTTTAGGGGTGGCAGGGTAGCCTAGTGGTTAGAGCGTTGGACTAGTAACCGGGAGGTTGCAAGTTCAAACCCCGAGCTAACAAGGTACAAATCTGTCGTTCTGCCCCTGAACAGGCAGTTAACCCACTGTTCCTAGGCCGTCATTGAAAATAAGAATTTGTTCTTAACTGACTTGCCTGGTTAAATAAAGGTAATTAATTAAATCCTGTGGGGAACAAAACTGAGCTCCCTCAGTTATCAGCAGTAACTCTCTTCTCCCAGTCCCCTCTCCTGTGTGCTTACCTTCTGGCAGCTTTATGGAACTTGTCCAGCTGGTGAGAAATCAGGCCCTTTATTACTCACCAACCAGAATCAGCCCCAATTAGTCCTGGCCGGAGAGCCCGTCGAGACCTGGCACATCCAGCAGAGGGAGCCATCGCCGTGTGATGTGGACTCTGTTTGTCACCAGGCCTCGACGAGTCTCCCCCTGGTGGCTGACCTGCTGTATGTCACACACCTTCCCCCTTAGCCCTGTCAGGGAGGGGCCTATCGTCAGTGCGACATTTGTCTCCCTTCTCGATAGGGCATCCACGTTTCCATGCGTCGCCCCTGAACTGTGCACAACAGAAAAAGAGAAGCATTGAAGGGACAAGAACCACCTGGTGACCTGATCGTTTATCTCCCTTCCCCTGGTCATCCAGATTAGGGTGAAGTGGGTACCCAACATTTAATACTTGAGAGTGTCTAGCGCCCACTTCACCGCTAGGCACTCTTTCTCGACAACAGAGTACTTTTTCTCTCTGGGTATCAGCTTTTGGCTGATGTACATAATGGGGTGCTCCTCCCCACTGTTTACCGAGGACAGGACGGCCCCTAGTCCCGTGTCGCATGCGTCCGTATGGACGAAAATCAGCACCTGGAAATCGGGTGTTACGAGAATCAGATAGGAGCACAGCGCTTCCTACAGGGTCTCGCCCGTCCATTTCACTGTTTTCGGGAGGCGGGCCCTGGTTAGATCGGTAACAGCTACACCCGCAAAATTGGGGATAAACCGTCTGTAGTATCCTGCCAGTCCCAGGAAGGACATGACCTGTGTCTTGGTGCGTGGAACGAGCCAGTCAAGTACCACATGGACCTTCCTCTCCTGGGACTTGACTTTCCCCCGTACGATCAAATACCCCATGTACTCCACCTTCTCGAACCCCAGCTTGCATTTCTTGGGGTTCGCCTTCAACCCGACTTGCCTGAGCACGTCCAGCACAACTCTTCCCAACCTTGCTGTGGATGATTTCATCCATATAGGCCACTGCGTACTGTTAGTGGGGTCGAAGTACTTTGTCCATCAGGCGCTGGAATGTAGGCAGGGCTCTGTGGAGACCAAATGGGAGCACCCGGTACTGATATAATCCGTCTGGTGTCAAAAACACCATCTTCTCCCGGGAGGAGGCTGCCAACGGTATCAATATCATTTGGCCAGGTTGAGGGTGTTGATTTACCTGGCCTTTCCCAATCGATCGATGAGCTCGTCCACTCTCGGCATGGGGTAGGCATCGAACAAGCTGATGTTGACACCCCTGAAATCATTACAGAAGCGCAGGCTACTGTCTGGTTTGCGCACCAACATGATGGGCCTGCACCATGAGCAGTGGAACTCTTCAATGACCCCCATCCTCAGCATAGCCTCCACTTCTTGCTTCACAGCCTTCCTTCGGGCCTCAGCAATCCAATATGGCCGCGTTCGTACCGTTTCCCCGGGCCGGGTGCAGACGTGGTGTTCAATGAGGGTTGTACGGCCTGGCTTCTCAGAAAACACTGGCGTGTTCCGATCGACGAGCTCCCTGAGCGCTTGCTTCTGGGCCGGGTCCAGGTCCTCGTTGCTCGGGACCACCACTGGTACCGTTGGCGTCCTGGGTCCTGACCATAACACGGTCAAGGCTGTCCTCTCGTACCACTTTTTCAACAGGTTCACGTGGTAAATCTGTTGAGGTTTCCATCTCCCCGTACGCGGTAAATGACGGGTCCCAGCCTCTCTATCACCTCGTACAGCCCATGCCGTGTTGCCAGGCCTTACTTTCGGCCATGGGGATTAAGACCAACACCTTGTCTTCTACCTGGAATTCTCAGGGCTGGGTTCCCCGATTGTAGACCTGGGCTTGGGCACGTTGGGCCTTCTCCATATGTTCTCTTACCTCTGGCCATATGGCTGTCATCGGTCCCTCATCGTCTCCATGTGTTGTATCATGCCAAGTAAGGGGGTCGGTTGGGCTTCCCATACCTTCTTCGCAAGGTCCAGTTGGCCATGTGGCCTCCTCCCGTAGAGGTTCGAAAGGGGAAAAACCGGTGGAGGACTGGGGTACTTCTCGGATCGAGAACATTAGGTGAGGTAGTAGCTGGTCCCAGTTCTTCCCGTCCTGCTCGATGATCTTCCGCAGCGTTTGTTAGAGCATTTTATTGAACCGTGCAACGAGCCCATCCGTCTGCGGATGAAAGACGGAGGTCCGGATCTGCTTGATCTGCAGGAGAGCACACAAAGGTTTCATTAGACGGGACATAAACTCAGTACCTTGGTCTGTGAGGATCTCGTTTGGGATGCCCACCCAGCTAAAGAGGTGGAACAGCTCCCGGGTGAGTCCCTTGGATGCCGCCGCCCGTAGGGGAACGGCCTCGGGATACCGGGTGGCATAATCTACTATTACCAGGATGTACCAGTGTCTTTGTGCTGTTTTTACCAGGGGTCCAACTATGTCCATGGCGATGTGTTCAAAGGGCACCCCGAATTGTCCTCTCAGTTGGCCCCCAGCGGGTGTCTTGACTGTTCCCTCAAAATCGAGGAGGGGGAGGATGGGCTCCTCCTCCAGTGGTTCACCAGTGGGGTAGGGTTCCGGCGCAGGCCGGTCATATTACGGACCCGTAGATATGAGTTTGTCAACTGCTTGCTTCCGGGCAGCGCAAGCGACGGGTCGTCCTCGCTCTCCTCTTTGGCTGGCTCGTACCTTTTTCTTCAGCTCGTGCCTCCACTGTGCCGCGAACAACGGACAATCTCGTCCCACGAGGAGAAGGCGTACTGGCAACTCTGGTACGGCACCCATCATCATCTGGCAGTTCCCTTGTGGCGTATGGATATGAGTGGTTATGAGCGTAACCATACTTCCGGAGTCTAATAGAGCTTCCGTGTCATGTCCGTCGACTTTTACTGGGACCATGGGTGCCGTTGGTTCGTGGTGCGCACAACAGGAGGTGACATTGTTCACTTGCTTGGCCCACATTGCCTCCTGGGCTTGCTGATGGTATCGACTCCTCACAAGCCGGGCAATTACAGGCAAGGTGCCCACAGGAGCCACACTCAAAACATCTCCTTTGGTCTCCATCTACCTGGGGTTGTCGGTGGCGGGTCGGCTCTCTCCCAGCCGTCTCTCCACGGGTCTACGGTCCTTTGGCCCTGCTGACGGTCCGTTTGTATACAGTGGCGGGGCTCTCCTTCCGTCCCCACGGACGGGTCCCCTCCAAGGTCTGGGGCGCGCATAGACTCGCTGCCCTCTTAATGTCGTGGGGTAGCGCCGTAAGAAGCAATCCAGGACCACTTTGTTTAGGATGGAGAGGATGGATAAGTTGGTTAGGAGCCATGCCCTGGTAATGCGCAGTAGATCGCTCATCTGGGGTCAGGGGGATGCGTCTGCCACAACCCTCCAGTTGTGGAACAGTTGGGCCCGATGGGCCAGGCTGCACCCGTAGTGGCTGATTATCTCCTATTTGAGTCCGTCATAGGTATCTGCATGTTCATAATTAAGGTCCCAATACACCTTTTTGGCATTCCCAGCGAGGAACGGGGCCAGCAGGCGGCTCACTTCGGCCTTCGCCATCCTTCCCGTAGTGCTGTCCAT